>NC_073745.1:6336003-6661109 GCF_029784135.1 Toxorhynchites rutilus septentrionalis
CAAAATACATATTTTTTAATTTTTTTGTTATTTTTTCATACAAAATAGAAGTCATGCAGAAAATTTAAAAAAAGGGCCCAAGATGGTAAAACTATTTTTGACGAAGTTTGTGGAACATCGAATTTTTAGGAATTTTCGAAACTTCGAATTTTTGTATGTTTACAATCATTTTAGCCACAAATTATGAATCCTGATGTGATTTAAAACAAAAAAGGTTATTATCAATCTCCTTCTAAATGTAGCCATTCTCGAGATATTTAAAACAATATTTCTAATTTATTGTCTTTTTTATAGTAAATAATCCCTTTTAATATGTTTGTCGTGTTATACCGTCAGGTTAATGAAATTTTATGAATTTGCTTATAATTTCCAACAAATTTTCCAAATACATCATCATGGTTCATTGTTTGACTCAAGCGAAACTTTTGAAAAGGGCGTATCGATTTGAGTAAGAGAAATCTTTGATAATTTATATCTCAAAAAATATGAGTCGTACCGAAATAGTGTGTTAGAAAGAGTTATAGAGTATTGTTGGCTTAATTTGAAAAAAAATATACACTGAGAAGAAAAATTAGTACTCTTTTTTTTATTTACAAAATAAACTTTTAATTTACGATATAAAAAAATATGTATTTTTTATATTTTTTTCAATTTTTTCATATATAAAAAATGGGTCCAAGATGGTAAAACTATATTTGACGAAATTTGTAGAACATCGAATTTTTAGGAATTTTCGAAACTTCGAATTTTTGTATGTTAGCAATCATTCTTAGCCACAAATTATGAATTCTGATGTGATTTGAAACAAAAAAGGTTATTATCAATCTCCTTCTAAATGCAACCATTCTCGAGATATTCAAAAAAATATTTCTAATTTATAATCTTTTTCATAGTAAATAATCTCTTTTAATATGTTTGTCGTGTTATACCGTCATGTTTATGAAATTTTATGAATTTTCTTATAATTTCCAACAATTTTTTTGATTGATTGAAGTTTGTATAAAAAAGATGTTTTAGTTTCGCTACGTTTTGTATTAACCCACATGGCTTCGAATGTTTCGTAACGTAACTCCTAAACATATGTCTTTACCATAACGAAGTATTTGGAAAAGTTGTTGGAAATTATAAACGAATTCATAAAATCTCATGAACATGATGGTATAACACGACAAACATATTTAAAGGGCCTATTTACTATTAAAAAGACAATAAATTACAAATATATTTTTAAATATCTCGAGAATGGCTACATTTAGAACGAGATTGATAATAACCTTTTTTGTTTTAAATAACATCAGGATTCACTATTTGTGATTAAAAATGACTGCTAACATACAAAAACTAGTCTTAACATCTTGGGCCCATTTTTTAAATTTTCTGCATGACTTCTATTTTGTATGAAAAAATTAACAAAAAATCAAAAAATATGTATTTTGGATGTTGCAAATTGAATTTTAATTTGCTAATGCTAATTTTTTTTCTCAGTGTACATTTTTTTCATATTCAATCATCAATACTCTATAACTCTTTCTAAGACACTATTTCGGTACGACTTATAGTTTGGGAGATATAAATTATCAAAGATTTCTCTTACTAAAATCGATATGCCCTTTTCAAAAGTTACGCTTGAGTCAAAAAATTCCCAATTGCTGTGAAAAACTCATATTTCCTCCAACCCAAACGGATTACACACTTTCATTGGAATCAAAAATACAAGTTTTTAAAATCTGCATTTTTAGGACGATTTCATTTGGAATGCTGCATGCTGCATGATGACATTCTTTTTGTTGATAATGTTTGTTGATACACCATAGTGTAATGCACTTTCATTATTTTTTTTTCAAATTTTTATCTGGAAGCTTTTGAGAAAGGCGTGCAAAATATTAAAATGTTCGTTTTTCACCATATATCCTAAAAAACAACTAACAAAGTCAAAGTGGGCTTGGTGGGATTGATGAAAGAAGAAACGGAGAATCAAAATAAAAAGATTTGCCGTCACCGAAAGCCGTGAGAGAAATGACGCGCAAAGCTCATCCTCCCGTCCGAAAGACGGAGTTTGAGGGGCCCATTGGTTACACTCTGCGGCCAGCTGTGGTACACACGTCATTGCCTCAGAGATGGACGGACAGTCAAAGCATGGCGCTGCTGCTTAGCATAGCGAAGGATGGGCGGTCAGGATGACGGTAGTACGAGAATGAGATGGAAAGGAAGGGCTCTGTGTGAAGTTAACCAAGCATAATTTATCTCAACTATCCTCTCAAACACATACGTACATGTGCACACGGATATAAATTTATAGTGTAGGACTGTTTGTCCGAGATTGAATTGATAATGAAATTGTTATTCATGAAGTTAATTAAAAATTTAAATAAGAACTCAATAAATATACATCACTTGCACACGGGTTGAGAAAACGCTGATCAGTCTGAGCAGTTCCTGTGGTTCGATTGCGATTAAAAGTGCAGCCTCAGGTTGCGGGCCATGCAAATAAAGCGAGTAAAATAATGAGCCAAAGACAGTGAAGAGAGGCAGTCAATAAGGGAAGATATTCTAAACCTCAGCGGAAAAACAATCAATCTTTCACTAAGCAATATAGTGTTTGTTGTTGTTGTTGCCGTTTGCTAGTATCGGATAGTGCGAAACGGAATTCGAGATCTGACCGTCGCTATTGCGAAAGACAACATTTTCTCGTAGACCAACTTGGGGGGGGGGGGGGGTTGTGAGCTATGATGAAACTTTTCAACCCGCATTTAGTTTCACTCCCAGATTTGGGAAGAAGACTCGTCTTAGTCCGAAAGAGGAGCGCGATAGGGGAAGAGCGGGGGTGGGTACTAGGCAATTTGGAATGTATAATAGATGCGAAACTACTCTTACCCGGCACTCTTGAAGTTCCTTCGTGGACTCGGCAAACTACTACTAACCAGCCGGGCAAGGCAAAATTTGCATCTCTTACCCATTCCCCCATATTTGAAAACCAAGAAGACGACGGCGTGTTCGAAAGTGGGAAGAGGTATCGCCCATAAACAGATTTACATACTATTATTGTCGAAAGGAAAGGTTCTGGGCGGAAAGGAAAATCTGGAAATTAGATAAAATTGGATCGAAAGGCGCTGGCGTGTGTGTAGAAGCGGCGAGGCCGGGGGCATGAAATTGGAATGGGAAATGAGCAGGAATGTTTGCTGGACAATGTCCCACCTTGCTGCGTCCAGGAGAGATATCCACAACAGACCAAGACTTGACTTTGACTTGGATGTTGCCGAGACTTGTGGGACTCTGGATAGGAGTTGTCTGTTGGAGTGGCTGGCGACTGGGGATAGGAACTAGAATAATGATGATGACGATGACGAGAGACGGAGAGAAGAGCCCTTCATTTGAAACTAATAGCTGAACGGTTTACTTGGGCTCTGTGTTCTGACGACCCGAGTAAAAACGATTCAGTTTTGATTCGCTGTTTCCGTAGGAACACTACAAACTGAGAATAAAACGAAAATGTCGAGAGTTGATCACTAAAATATAAAATATTTATGACACATTCAAATGTTTTGAATCGATATCAAAGTTCTTCGGTAACATCACTTTTATGCTAACGGAAAAAAATACGAAGAACAAAATACGGGTCTAATATTTTGCGATAAAGAACAAAATTACCGTTTTTCACGTAAATCTGAGAACCATTAATAGAGTATAGTTGTGGTTCTCAGAATTTCGTTGAATGTGGTAGTTGTTTAACATAAGAATAACACATTATTTTTTCTGTTGTTTAAAAAAAAATGTGAGCTAACACAATTTTGCCTACTAAATCAATATCAAATCCATTTCACTTATCTACCAGCTTAACATTTAACATTTCTGTAGGACCTTTCCACAGAAATATTTTTAATTGAATGAAAAAAGTTTCCCCTTTGTGTTTGATTATGTTTGTTGGTAAAGAGTGCATGGCTATGTGGGAATGCGTATGTATACGTGTGAAAACGAAGGTTGAGAATCGTCTGAGAGTACGCATAGCATTTTGAACTTCTGGTACAATATGCGTTGAAATGCTCCTTGCTGGTAGTTTTTCATTCTAACAAAAATATATGAGAGGCTTAGAATGAAAGGGGTGTAAGTTATTTGATCGATTTCTCTACATCGACTCTCTCTTTTGGTCATAGCTTAGCTGCAAATACATTCCCAGCTGTATTTGACAATGTGGAAGATAGGTCAGAACCTCACCTATCAGATTCTCTAGCAAACTCAAATTGGAACGTTTTTGCAATTGAGTTATTAACTAAAGAAAAAGTTGATGAAGAGAAATCGTTCAAGTCACTTACACCCCTTGCATTCTAAGCGCCTCATATAAAAGTAAAATATGAAAGCTGGTTGATTAAGTTAATTGAAATTATTAGTAAGCTGGTTAGCAAAAATTATGGTTACCGGTATCTTACAAACATGTTCGTAAGTTCGTTCGTTCGTACATGTTCGTAAGATATTTGTAATGAAGCTTAGATCATTTCGAAACGGGGTATTTCATTTTGGCGATGGTGCCGCTCCATGCTACCTATTGACAGTGTTTTGTTGTTTGTAAACAGTTCTGTCCGGACTATTTTTCGCAATTTGAAACTATCGTGATTCACAGATATTCATTATGTAGGAGGTGAAAAGAAAAAAAAAACCTCCAAAATCCACCATAATCTGCAATATCCAACTAAAAATTGCGGTTATTCTAAAAGTACTGTGGCGCTGAACTGAAAACATCAACAAAAAAATAATAATGAAAAACTGTGATAAAAAACTTCAAACTTCAACCAAGTTCTACAAAGATCCTTCCTGTGAGAAGGTTTCTTAGTAGATTAAAATTTATTTTCGTGGATGAGTTCGCCAAAAAATATCATTCTTTGGCAAGGGATTTGTTTCTACAGGGTGGGCCATTTAAAGTGGAAGGATTTGTTTTTGCAATAGCAAGTGGAATTTAAATTTTTTTTTTGAAATTCATTTATTTTGGTCCAAGGAGATTTGTTCTAACTACTTTTTGATTATGATATCTCGTAAATGACCGCCTCTGGCCTTGACCGCAAAATGTGCCCTTTTTTCGGCATTTTCCATCACTTTGCCCAATGTTTCGGCCGATATGGCAGCAATTTCTTGTCGGATATTGTCTTTCAGCGCAGCCAGGGTCCTTGGTTTACCAGTGTATACCTTGGATTTTAAATATCCCCATAAAAAAAAGTCAGGAGGCGTCAAATCAGGTGATCTCGGTGGCCAGTCATAATCGCCGTTTTTCGATATTAATCTTCCGGGGAACATTTCGCGCAATAATATGGTCGTGGCAGCCGCTGTATGGCATGTAGCGCCGTTTATACGGAAACATTTTCAAATCAACACGAATTATGCGTCGGAGAGTGGTTCGAGCGATGCCTAACTCTTGCGAACGATGGCGACCTGATGTCGATGGAGTCTTTGCAACACTGGTTCGAACGGCATCAATATTCTCGTCGAAACGTCTTGGTCGTTGTCTGGACAGATGACTGGCATTACCAACACTACCAGACGATATAAATTTGGCATATAATCGACGTATAGTGTTGTCTCCAGGCGATGTTTTAACTTTATTTTTATTTTTCCACGCACGTTTAGTTAACACAATTGAGAAGTTATTTTGAATGTACAGCTGAACAATTTCAGCGCGTTGTTTAGGTGTGTATTGCTCCATGGTAATTGTACTGAAATGACGCTTCCAACGCGGTATGACATTTGTTAATCTGACATCTCTGTCAAAAGTTATGGGGTTGCCAGATGCTTCCACTTTAAATGGCCCACCCTGTATAGCAAGAAAAACAACATTTTTGTGACGGATAAGACCATTGATCGTTAGAAGATGTTAGAAGCAGAAGTTAGTAAACTGGAGTCGTGTTTTACGCGGGGGTCCGTGCCGACACATAAAAAAAAATTCGAATTAACGCGGTTTTTTTTACGCGGATTTACCAATTAAAGCGGTTTTTTTACGCGGATTTTCCAATTAACGCGGTTTTTTTTACGCGGTTATTTTACGAGGTACGTATCCCCCGCGTAAAAAAAACCTGAGTGTATACAATTCATCAATAGTTATCTTTGTTTGAAATACCACTCTAATTCAATGTTCAATGTGAAAGTGAAATATCGTGGAAAGACAATTAAAGAACAGTTCAATGAATGAAATGTAGGAAATTATATAAATTTTCATAAAAAAATACTAAAGAAATTTTATTGAAAAATTACCCTGAAAAAATAAGAATTTTAAAAATAGAAATTTATTTTTCTCGAGAATGTTTTTTTTTAAATTCGCAAGAAAAAAGTTATATAAATAGCCCTTACAATTTCAAACAAATCATCCATACATCGGAAGGTGGGCACATTTACAGGAGAAACATTTTTGTATCCTAATTTTGTTTAAAGTCAAGAGAGCGATATAGTGTGTTCGACAAAGCTTTAGATCTTAATAAAAAAAGAACTTTTGACGAAGGTGTTAGCTTTCTATCATTTATAGTTTCTGAAATATATGGCCTTTTTTGTATGAGGACTCCTAAAAAATAATATTTTACTCGTAATATTTTTTTGTGTGTGTGCTCCCAGGGCTTCAAACGCACACATTATAGCTGTTTTTGTGCGTCGTCGAAAGTAGATTGAAGTTGATATAGCAGTTTCGTGTTTTTTTGACTATAAATGTGGAATACTAGTGCTGGTGGAACGAATATATAATCCTGGGAGAAAGTATGTGTTATGTAAGCGAATGGCTGCCACAAATACTTGTATAGTAGGGTGCCAATGAAAATGGCATCTCGAATTTCAAAAAGTTATCCCATAAAAAATGTTCACCACCTCGAAAAAACACCTTATGCACAACATCAGCTCAATCGGGCTTAGAGGAGAGTGGCGCAACGCGGCCGAACTTTGCCAAAAGTCTTGGAATTGCACGAAGCGTCGATATTCACTGTTATCTCGAAAAAAAATTGTTAAAAAAAATTTTTTTTGGCGCTCGGTCGTTTTTCCATCTTAAAAGTCGATTTTTAGACAAAAAACATTTTTTAGATAACTGTAAATCTCGACATGTCATGAAATTTTAAGACATTTGGCATCATTTTTTATGAAAATCCCCATTTCCGGTGGTTTTTCGGTTTTCAAAAAAAAAAACTCAAATTTAAACGCCTGCTACACTAAAAAATTAAGTCCGATTGAGCTAATATTTTGCATTGGTTTGCATATTATCGTGCAAACCAACGTTTCGCAGCAAGTTCCAAATGAAAAATCGAGATAACTATTCCTATTGCCATATGTTTTGTTTGCATTCCGGAAAAACGCATTCCGAGTCCCAGAGTGTCGATTATTGATAATTTTTTATTTTTCGAGATGATAGTAGGTCCCAACGTTTCATGCTATTTTAAGATTATTTTTGGCATCAAACATTTTTTTGAAACCCCCGATTTTCTTTATTCCCCTCTCGGGTGTTTTTTCGATTTTCAAAAAACTCAAACTTTGACCACTTTGTGCCACTCTTTCTTAAGTCCGATTGACCTGAATGTTTGCATAGGGATTTTCGAGGTGGTGAACATTTTTATGTGGTAACTTTTTGAAATTTTAGGGTTGATTTTTTCCCATACATTCACTGGCACCCTATTGTATAGCTTTAACACAAAAACACACGTCGACAGAATTTCGTTTGGTGATCTCGAAAGCAAACACGGTTTGTTGGCAAGCGTCGAACGAGAACAAAGTGTCTTTCTCAAGGCAGGTCAGGAGGGAGTTTGAAGTAGAGTTTTCTTTATTTCACAAGGGTGCTTCTCAGGGCTAGAGACGTTGAAAGCCTTCTTCAAAAAGATGAAGTAAAACATTCGCTTTGAATGCTTATTACAATGTTGTTATTGATACGAGGAACAAATTGCGACGTATGGTATGGTATGTTCTGGCGAGCGCTGCTGATTTCGCTAAACAATCGTTCCTTTTCAGGGTTACCAAAACATTTTTAAGTGGGACTTCGCCTAATCGGAATATATGGGGGGTAGAATGAAACTTAGAAAATCCAGGAAAAAATGAAAGATTTCCAATGCTTATAACTTGAACATTTTTCAATAGATCGGAAAGATGTTTGCATCAATTGTTATGAAATATTCCTACGTATCTATCAAAATTAATACATGGTCCGTCTTGATTGGTCCGATTTACGGCTTTCCCAACACAGCCATCACAAACAAGGAACCTGGGGAAATTGGCATTGTAAATACATTCAAGTTGGGGGAACTTTTGTTCCCACCGACACGGATTTCTAACACAGTCATCAAAACCAAGGTGCGTGGAGAAATCAAAACAAAGGTGCCTTACATTGCACGGCTTTTGTTTGCAAATGTGTTGAACTCAATTCAATTCGAAAATTCTTTCATGCAATCAATTAATCAATACCAACAAATTATTACTAAGCTAATGGTAGTCCTTCGCCAGCCTTGCACTTATATTATAGATGTAACCCACCCATTTTTTTTACTGAAGAGTAAATTCAAAACAAGTGATTTGAATAAAAGTAATTTCATATTCCTACGTCAACAATGTGGTCTTATGTTGAACACAGCCCCCTTCATAAAAAAACGAGAATATGGACGATCTCTTACATTTCGCGAAATAATCGAATAGTTGCGCATGAAGTTTTTTGATCACGTAATTCCGCGTTCCGAAGATATCATGTTTGACCGTTCAGATCCTGCAATTGAACACCATCAAATTTTGTTCTTTGGGGTTAATGCTACGAGTAACGTCAACGTCTACCATTCCAAATAACTTTAACTCTGTGATACGTAATTTTACAAAATGTGGTTGAAAATTTCGAGAAATGTTTGAAGATCTACAAAATAGCCAATGCGATACATATTTCCTTGCTTTAAATCACAATAAAAATTTGGAAGACATCTCAAGAATTGTACGATTTATTGAAAAAAAAAAACTTATGATACACACCTTGTTGGAACACACCATATAGTATTCAGTGCAGTGCACCATAATCATTTTTTTTATTTCATTTCGAACGTTTTTCAAGCTTAGTTTATTAATCAATAACTAAATGTGTTTTTTTTTATTATTTTGTGTAACGGTATGGGAACCAAACAAATATAATTTGGTTTTCAGAAACGACAAGCTGCCTAACATTCCCATATAAAATCAAAAAGCGGATCTTGCAACAATGCTTAACGGTCCAGGAGGTGCTTTAAAGTGGAAATCAGCAATTAGAGCTCGACAGTTATTCTCTAGACAAAAACTGTCTTCGACAAAGTTGTTACATATAATATAGCGCTCATTTTTATGTTATCAAAAATAGGGTGACCAAAATTATCGGTGAAATAAAAAATATAACTTTATTATCTTTATGAATAGAGGTGAACATAGTTCGACAATGTTGTAGTTCCAGTTATTTGAGACATCCTTGTACAACAGAGTTTTTCTCTATCTCTTGAAATAACCGATATAGCGCCTTTTTCTAAGTTGCGTAAGGGTCACCATGAAAAAAAAAACTGTTTTTTGCTCTTTTATATGAGGGGTCTGGTTCCAAACGTCATACTTGCCAAAAATAGCTAAAATGAGATTTTTGTACCATCGTATGGATAAAAAAAATCTTCACAACTTTTGTCTAAAAAAATCGATTAAGGGTCGGTTCGTCCTGAAACCGTTGATAAGCTCTAAAAGTCGTGCGAAGACAGTTTTGATGTAGAATTTGAAAAATAAAAGTTAAAGCAAAAAAAAACCTTTTTTATTGGTAACCCTAATGCAACTTAGAAAAAAAGCGCTAAATCGATTATATTAAAAGATAGGAAAAAAAAGGTTCGTTCTACAAAGTTGTTTAAAATAACTGTGTTACAACATTGTCCAGCTATGTTCATCTCTATCTATAAAGATAAGAAAGTTAGATTTTTCATTTTATCGACAATTTTGGTGACCCTATTTTTGATAACATAAAAATGAGCGCTCTATTATATGTAACAACTTTGTCAAAGACAGTTTTTGTCTAAAGAATAAATATCTCCAACAAAGGTGTTTTAGTGCTTTCTATCTTAGTTGCACGGGTTTTTTACTCTAACTCTTATATTGAAAATTCTGCATGCAGAATTTGTCAAAATCTTAATCCTGCTGAAAGTTAGTGATGGGTTTTCACCCAAAAACTCATGATTTCAATTTTAATTCACTCAAACACAAAAGGATAACATAGTTTCTAAAATCACATATTATATAGAATGAAGTTTGTTCTTTCAAATTCCGTCAACAAACATTTTTTATGTTTGCCCCAGAAAGAATGGCAAACGAATGAAAAGAGCTTATTTTTTGGGAATAAATATCAATAACTTTGAGTGAAGTTGAGATATTGACAAGTTCTACATCGCAAAATATTTGTATTAGTTTGTTCTAAAAGACTTTCGGAGATAGTTTGTATGTAGAATTTGAAATGTAAAAATCGTTTTCTTTATGGTGACCTAACGCAACTTAGAAAAACGGCGCTATATCGGTTATTTCAAGAGATAGAAAAATTTTTTTTGCTAAGATGTCTCAAATAACTGGATCTACAACATTGTCGAAGTCTGTTTATCTCTATATATATAAAGATAAGGAAGTTAGATTTTTTATTCCATCGACAATTTTGGTCACTCTATTTTTGATAACATAAAAATGCTCTTTTATATGTAACAACTTTGTCGAAGACAGTTTTTGTCTAGTGAATAACTGTCGAGCTTCTTCTTCTTGAATGGCGTTAACGTTCCCTGTGGAACTTTTGCCGTCTCAACGTATGCCTTAACCAGCGTCATTTATTAATACTTAGTAAATTTCGTGATCCAAATAACACGCCCTGAATGTATTTCGAGGGGCAAGCTCTTGAATACGCGTGACCACAGTGCAAGTCGAAGGAAATTTCTTTGACGAAAAATCCCCCCGGCCAGAACGGTAATCGAACCCGAACACCTGGCATGATAATGTGATACGCTTACCACTCGGCCACGGGTGCACAACTGTCGAGCTCCAAATGCCAATTTCCACTTGAATGCATCTCCTGAACCATTGTACAATGGCCATGAAAAATATAAATGTAACATTTTTTTAATCATGAAATTTCACTGCGTAATGAACACAAAATCACTAACAATGCTTCGGATGTTGATCGTGTTTACATGTTTATATTATGTAGCAGCATGTTTGGGATTGAGATAACAATTGTATAATCCATCATTTTAAATGAAGAAATAATTTCCACTATAAAGCAGAAGCAATGAAAAAATTCGAAAAAAATGACTATGTACATCTTTATATATAAAAAAGAGTTTTTCCCACGTACGTATAACTCATCATCACGGGAGAACGGCTGATCAGATCTACGTCGTCCATATATTTTGTGAGTTTGTCTTGACCCAAATTAGAATGATAGAGTACTTTGGAAGATATTTGAGATGATTGGAAAATTTCGAAAAAAATGACTATGCACATCTTTATATATGAGGGGCTTAGAATGAAAGGGGTGTAAGTGATTTCATCGATTTCTCTACATCGACTCTCTCTTTTGCTCATCCCACCCGGTTGAGCCGATCCGGTGCTCATTCAACCATCGATTTTTTCCTCATCAACATGGCAAACATATCGAATCCCGTCGTCTACCAGGTTCTCAGCTCGGACCACTATCCGGTGGTGGCTGAGGTTGGCTCCACTATCCATAGGTTCCAAGTATCCAGACGAAACTACCATCATGCTGATTGGGTGCGGTTTCGGCAGTGCGTTGATGAGTCCATCGATTACGAAGCCCAGCCGGAGACAACTGATGACATGGACCAGTGTCTTCATCGTATTAACGAGATGATTTCCCGCTCAAGGGAGAACAATATTCCATCACCCAGGCAAGTGAGTAATACTCTGAACCTCGATAGAAATACCAAAGACCTCATTCGTCTCCGTAATGCTATTAGGCGGCAGTACCAGCGTACTGGTTAACCCAACTTAAAAACACATTGCAACCGCTTTACAAAAATTATCCAAGCCAGGATGGTGGATCTTCGCAATGAAAATTTCAATAATTTAATCCGCTCTCTCCCAGATTGTGCTAAGTCGTTCTGGAAGATCACGAAATCCTCAACCCATTCCACCACTGATTCCACTGCATCGCCCGACTGATTCAAACATTCTACGTTATTAACTGAAGAAAAAGTTCATGAAGAGAAATCGATCAAGTCACTTAAACCCCTTGCATTCCAAGCCCCTCATATAAAGAGAGTTTTTCCCACGTACGTATAACTCATCATCACGGGAGAACGGCTGATCAGATCTACGTCGTCCATACATTCTGTGAGTTTTTCTTGACCCAAATTAGAATGATAGAGTACTTTGGAAAATATTTGAGATGATTGGAAAAATTCAAAAAAATTGACTATGCATATCTTTATATAAAAGAAGGATATTTAAAATAAAAAGGGAAAATTCGAAAATAAGAGGTACGCATATGTATGTTTCGCTGTGAAAACCATCATTAAGATCAATTTGACAGATCTGAACAATCACATACAAACTCTCTTGAAGTATATTCGTTATTTTTACCAACCAAAATATTCTCTAGAGATACATTATATGGCAGAACAACGTTTGCCGGGTCAGCTAGTTAAAGGTATAAACAAGCTATTTAGACGAAAAAAATTTTATTCACCAAATATCTCAAGTAGGTGTAATACTGGAAGTTTTTGAGTTTGAACCCTCAAAATATGTTCATTGTGCACCAGTCAAGAATCAAATGTGAGATCTTGAAATTTTGGAAATTGAAATTTATAATTTAGAAATGAAAATTGGAGTTTTTATGACGGTGTTTATATTTTATACTAGCTGACCCGGCAATCTTCGTCCCGCCAAAAAATTTGTTTTTTGTTATCAATACCTTCAAACATTCACGTTTTCTTACTATGAGAAAGTACATGGGTCCATTCGCAGAACTGTTCATTGATTGATCTTCTATTCGTCTCCGTTGAATTTACTTTTTACTATGAAATTCCTACTATTTCTAAAAAACTCATCATTATAATATCAGATTATTTTCAGACACAATTCTCGTTCAAGATTCTTCAACCACTTGTAAATAACATATTTCTCCGTTACGTGGAATAAATGTTTTATACAGAAAATATGATAGAATAAAAATAGCCCTAAATCCGATAATTCCTTCCCCGAGTTCTGCTCTTATCCTGTTTTTGTATAGATAGAAACCTGTTTTTGTATAGATAGAAGTAGGTTTAGGAGTGCGTTTCATCACATTAAAATCCATTTCCAGTTTCGAACAAAGATCAATTTCGCTAGCGCAAACATCAAATGAACTAACAGTACTTGTCACTATGTAATTGTAGAACATATGGGAATTTAATTTTCCGAGTTTTCCCTTTGTCCTTCAGGGTTCTCCGAAAATTTTCAATTGTCATGTTTGCCTGGAATATTTTTGGTTGAAATATGTGTAATATTTTTATGAGACTCCCTCTCCATTCCAGAGGTGGGAGTGTCATAACATTATAGAAACATTTCTCATACCCAAAAACCCTCACATCCCAAATTGTGCTTGATTAGCTTTCGAGTTATGCAGAAATTTGTGTTTCATTTGTATGACATCCCTCCCTTGGAGAGCAGGAGAAGTGTCTAACTACCATAGAAATATTTATTGCATCCTTAAACCTCCACATGCCAAATTTGGTTTCGTTTGAGCTTGAGCTTGAGCTTGGGTAGACTGTACAATTCGTAGTTGCTCTCCGTGATTGACCTGAACCAACCAAATTGCAAAAGAACACACAGAATGACGCTTGGTACTATCAAATCATTCTCTTTGAGCAATTTTCGGTGATTCGAGCTTTAAATGGTCAATAACGACGCCGGCCACGTCCTTACAGTCACCAGGGGAAGGGGAGGAATGTTAGTATGATAATCGCCGCCCAAAGGCCAGAAGGGTCGCCTCTATAGCGTGGTTCCCTAGCGATTACCATGGGAGGGATAGTTGTTAGTAGGAAAGGTTAAGAATCAGGATTCACTGCGGTAAGTGATGTGATTATGTTAACGCGGACATGAAATGATTCGACGAAACATGGAACAAATCGAATGTTTCGAGTAACACCGGAGGTTATCAACGAGCTACCTTAGAAGGTAACGAAAGAAGTCTACAAGAACTCGACTACTTATTATATGATTTTCGCGCCTAGTATTCTCTTGTATTCTTAAATCGCGATGTCGAAGATTATTCAAATTAGGCTTCCTGAGAACGTAACTGAAAAAAAATCTCAATTCCTTGGTTCAATCGACAAAGTATTATGAGATCGCGTAGTATTCCTCTATTGCATTCTTTAAGGGTTATGAATGGGCTACCTGAGAAGGTAGAATTCCTCTACAATGACTTGAATCGGCGACTTATTATATGACTTCTCGCACATAGTACTCTCTTGTATTCTCAGAGGTCATTATTAGGCTACCTAAGAATGTAACCGAAAGAACTTCTCTATGATGAATCGACTCGGTTATATAATCTATGTTTTCCACGGTAAATACTCTAAATATCACCTAACGACGGAAGTTATTTATGATAAACCTGAGAAGGTCACCGGGAATCATCTCTGTAGTAGGATAAACCTACATTGAATTCAGTGGCCTATCGCGTCGCATACATTCCTATTTTCAGAATATTCTGTCACACGATGACAGATCTTATTCATGGAGAACCTGAGCAGGTTACCGAGAAATAACTCTACAATAAAATGGACCTACAATAAGTTTGTACGCTACAGACGCGAATTTTGTCTGAAAATGTATCGCGGCTGATTCCTATGCAACTGAAGCACACTACGAGTATACATTTGTTCCACCACCACCCACACTTCACATAAAACAAACCATTCCAACAGAACACAACACTACAATAACCAATCAGTTAGTATGGCCATATATATTCAAACATTTTCACACCAGTAATCAATGACCCAAAAAAATATTGCTTCTCTTCTAATTAATTATAATTATAATAATGAATTAATAAATGAATAAATTGTTACCACACATATAAATACTCGTTTTAGTTTCTGAGCATACGAAGCGCATAACGAATAGCGACAACAGCAACCTGTAGCTGTGATTAGTACATTTAACACAGAATATGAACCCCATAAGTCTACACAAAGCACATGAAAAGGAAAATTTAGAACCGCATTGAAAATGGAAAATCCTTGGATGAATATTAATCCTTAAGGTGAAGGTGGAAGCTAGCCACAAATGGCTGCCACAATGGCGCTCATTTCTTTCATCTCCCTCCCTCACCCCTCGCCCGAAAATCAATTATTTTGCGAAACAGTGTCAAGAAAATGATCGTTTTCGCACACTTCCCATCAAGAAATATCAACCGAACGATCAACGAAGGAAAATATTAAGGATTTATCAACATCGAGTTACTTTGCGGAAGAACTTGTTAATACCAAAAGAGCCCCAATTCGCATGTGTTATAAATTTGCTCATGTTACGCTCGCGTATAATCAGAATTTTACTTCACATGCAAATGCACCTTCTATATATATATTTATATTTGCAATTGATCATCGGAGCATATCGTTCATACATTTTTCTTTTGTATTGAATTGTTATTTTTTCAAATGTATTCAATGACTCGTGTCGATGAAGCGCCACACAGTCTGATAAGTGAATTGATATATTTACGTGTGCTTTGCTCTTCTTTCACAAACACTATTACCCCATTTTTACACTTGGGTTTACCTATACTACTACAATGGCTAGCTTCCACCTTCACCTTGATGTCTACAGTTCGTGTTTTCTATCCGAAGCCTCTCTGAGCGAAAAACTGCCCCTTACCCCATAAACTACACACACAGTCACACACGATACAAACATATCTACCTAGTCATGCAACTATAACCATGCCATGAACCCTACCGTTGTGGTGGAGTAATATGGGAAGTCATGAGACTACAGACAGGAGGACAGGAGGAGGCAATAAGAGAGAAAAAAAAACTTTGCATTTAAAAACTTAGCTTAGTCCTTCCATTGTTATCCGAGCTGTGATGTCCCCAACCAAAGTGATAATACCACTGCTTGATTAAGGCGCTGATACGGCTGTGTGTATCCCAAAGAAGGGATGAATATAATTTTTGCCTTCATATCGCGTCGATGTAACACAGTAGTTCACTAAGCCATATGTACTCTTCTAATACGAACACAAATCAACGCAAAATTTTTCTCCAGGAATGAAAATAGTTGCATGCGACGGAAATAGTTTTAGCGAGCACATTCATCAGTTTTCACTACGGCTTCACAAATCGGTTTTTATTCAGAAAATTGCACTTCACTCATAACGCACTTCGATATTCAAAGCGGAACATAACAATAACACTAATACACGGCAATTACGCGACGAAACAGGGAACATGCCGTAACATGAAACCGACAATAACATATCCTTTTCGCCGAAAAATTCATTTTTGTATCACAACATTCCGCATCTATCCTAGCAATTTGTACAAATTCCATCGGATATCGATGTAGAAAGCACACTTTTTTATTAAACGAGTGCATCTTTTCATCGAAACACCACTGATACTCGAAGAAAAAACACGGAGCGCGAACGAGCACGTCCAGCCCGCACCACTGCTAAAGACGTCCCATGCCAAATTTGGTTTCGTTTGCTTGATTAATTCTCGAGTAATTCAGAAATTTGTGTTTCATTTGTATGGCAGCCCATAGAGAAGGGAGTGGAGAGTCTAACCATCATAGAAACATTTATTGCACCTAAAACTTTCATATGCTCAATTTGGTTCCGTTTGCATGATTAGTTCTCGAGTTATGCAGAAATTCGTTTTTCATTTGTATGGCGATAAATAACGGAAAATATCACCTGGACGAGCGTTTCCGAAGAAGTTTTTTTCGATGACCTTCTCAGGTTTACTACCAAAAACATTTTACTAACATTCCTTCCCTTCCCCTGGTGACTGTAAGGACGTGGCCGGAGTCGTTATTGACCATTTAAAGCTCGAATCACCAAGAATTGCACAACGAGAATGATTTGCTAGTCCCAAGCGTCATTCTGTGTGTTCTTTGTGCAATTTGGTTGGTTCAGGTCAATCACGGAGGGCAACCTCGAATTGTACAGTCTACCAATGCTCAAGTTCAAGCTCAAAATATGTTCATTGTGAACCGCGTCGTTAAATCGCTTCAATTCAATGCATTTGAGTTCATTTGCAACCAAGCTGCACTGTTATCTATCCTTTTTAACCGGGTACCAATAACACATGAAGAATCATTTCCACATATCCTCACCCAAGCGCTTCCGCCGCGGCTCCCTTCGTCTGTAAAGATGGACCACACACCAGCACCAATAAAAATAATGATGACGATTCTACCGACGTTCGGAAAGGACACCCCTACCCTCATCACCCCCTTCTGGCCAGCCGGCTCACCACAATTCGTCGCCGGCCCTCGCCCGAATCGCACACATTCACGTCGGCACCCAAATACGTGCATGTGTTAAAATATTGCACAAGTTCCAATTAAGCCATAGTTTGCATTAATGAGAAACACTAATCCCTAAAATTTCCTTTCTTCTGTTTGGTATAATTTGATTTCGTATAAATTTATAGTTTGTACCGAAAGTGTCTCCTTCTCTACGTGGGCGCAGCACAATGGGAAGGTGGCATCTCTTTCGGCAACAAAAGACGTGTGGTAAGCGCGGGCGGCAAACGGAGATGAGGTTTATTGAGAGGGACGGAAAATTTTCCGAGAATGTCTTGTGTTGGAGTATGATTTTGCATTCAGCATCAGCAGCAGCAGCAGCAGTGGCAGCATTGAAGATAAGATATTCGAGCTGATTTGTGCTAATTCTAACCATAGGGATGAGGAATGGTAATACGACGGTGGAATGGTGGTGGTTGGGGGTGGATTTTGTTAGATAGTGTTCCTAACATTACATCGTCCAGGCTGTGCTGCCGCTGGAAGACAAGTGAGTGGGATACAACTTATTTCTCGTTTCGATGCTCGTACGGACACTGTAAATCTGAGTCATATGTCAACGAAGATGATTCCGTATTGCACAATATATCTGGAGTCCAGCCTGACAAATGAGAATCGTAGTTGGAAACAAATCATGTTGTGATTCTAAATTTACTTTTCAAAAATCCCCACTAGTTTATATTAGCGCAAATGGTTGTCACGTTCCAATCATTTTCAAAGCACACCAATTCATTACTATGTACATGTAGGTGCACATTGTGGAATTCGTGGCTCTCGGCGTTTTTAATTTCATTCGAAGCCTTCCAATCCATTCAAACGAATGGCGCGCCCTATTTCGCGAACATCCATTTTTTTCCCTCGATAGGGCCAACTAAAATAATCGCGAAAAGTTGATGCCGGCAAAGTCAGAAGTTGACCATCGCCTGGTATGATGCCGTTTTTTTTCCTCTCTTTTACTCTCGCCCGGACCAAAAGCATCACCCCTCCCCCGCATAGACCATCGCTATAACTAGGATCAGCAGTAGATAGGATTTTTTTTCGGGTGTTCGCGCGCTCGTCTCCTATGACCGCCGAGCTGCTCTCACTCACACGCGCATTTGTTTGCCCGAGTTTAGTAGCGCACATCTCTGTGCATACGCAGCATGCGATCTTTCCTAAAGTGGGTGGTGGATGGGTTCAGGATTTTTTCCTTCCGACCGTTGGCGACACCCAATCGACTAGGAAGAGTTAAAACAATACCAAGGACGGAAAAAAATCATACCCTCGTTCGTTCGCACACACGAAACTTTTTCCGCGATGACCAACAACCACCCACTCCTCGTTCGGAGCGAAGAGGTGCAGGACACGCAGGGAACGATTTATGTACATATTTTCGCGATTCGGCTGCTGCTGCTGCTGTTGCTTTCGGATTGTCCTGTGATGCCCGTTAGATTGCAAGTGCTCGCGAGATATTTTTTCTCTTCATCTGACCATTCCCATCCACCACCAGGACTCACTAGGATTCTATTGCCGCGATTCGGCGAGTAGTGGTGCTTCTTTTGATTGCACACGGTGACGCAGGAACACAACAGGCCGGGCAAACAGCTTCGGCGGACCGGTACTCTGCGGAACAGGAGCAGCAGCAGTGGAGAGGGACGTGAAAAATTGCAAAAATCAACGACTCAAGTTGGGGAAAAATGAGCTGAAAAAATTAATGCCTAGATTTTCCAATTAAAACGCGGACATTACACCATACGCGTCCGGCTGGCGGCGGCTGGACTCCGATGGCCGGTGTGTGTTTGTATCCTGGCCGAGGGCCCTCTGACGGTGCACCGTTTTCGCGGAGAAAAATGTGTGTATGTTATGCTTCTCTCTGGCGTTCTTTTTTTTTTCCTGTTTCATTGATCCATTCCACCTCCTGCAGCAAAGAGATTGCCACCAGCGACATACGAACGACCGTTTGGCGAGGTTTGTGATGGAAAGTTATATTGAGTTTTGCAATTTTGGACCATTCAAATGATTTTTATAGCTGCCGGGGGATGGGCACACGAATTGTTCGCCGGACAAAGATGGACGGTCTCTGTTTTTTTGTTCCTGTGACGGTTTTCCTGCATTTTTGTTTTGTTTTGTTTTCTCCGAGGTAATTGGGAATTTTGATTAGTCGAACGCATATTATGAATATTTAGGTTTATTTGGAGCGAAGATTTTAATTACAATTTCCACTGTCATCCATCAACGATGACAAACGGTAATGCGGGAGAATAGAAATGAAACTGCGAGTAGTGCTGTGTGGGCGTTGTCTATGTCGGCTAAGTCTACATGAATATAACCATAATAATATTTTTTTTTGTGGTTGTCGCAAGCAAACACATATTTTCCCAGATGATTCGTTTAGAAGTAACGACTTTTTTGGTCGTTTTGTACATAATAAATATTACAGAACTCATTCACGTTTAATGATATTCAGGTACCGGCATTAATAAAAGCCCACTCTGTTTGTTTTCGGATTTTTATTGTAATACTAGCTAACCCGGCAAACTTCGTCCCGCCCATTTTCTTGATTAATTCTCGAGTAATGCAAAAATTTGTGTTTCATTTGTACGGCAGCCCCCTCTAAGAGAGGGGGAAGGAGTATCTTAACACCAAAGAAACATTTATTGCATCCTAAAACCTCCACATGCCAAATTTGGTTTCATTTGCTTGATTAATTCTCGAGTAATGCAGAAATTTGTGTTTTATTTGTATGGCAGCCACCCCTAAGAGAGGGGGGAGGGGTATCTAACCACCATAGAAACATTCATTGCACCCTAAAGTTTCCATATGCCTAATTTGGTTTAATTTGCTTGATTAATTCTCGGGTAATGCAAAAATTTGTGTTTCATTTGTACGGCAGCCCCCTCTAAGAGAGGGGGAAGGAGTATCTTAACACCATAGAAACATTTATTGCATCCTAAAACCTCCACATGCCAAATTTGGTTTCATTTGCTTGATTAATTCTCGAGTAATGCAGAAATTTGTGTTTCATTTGTATGGCAGCCCCCCCCCCCCCCCCCTTTGAGTGGGGGAAGGACTGTCTAACCATCATAGAAACATTTATTGCACCCTAAAACTTTCACATGCCAACTTTGGTTTCGTTTGCTTGATTAATTTCCGAGTAATGCAGAAATTTGTGTTTCATTTGTATGGCAGCCCCCCCTTAGAGAGGGGGGAGGGATCTCAAAATATCACGAAAACCTTCCCCGGCCCCAAAAACCCCTACATACCAATTTTCATGTCGATCGGTTCAGTAGTTTCCGAGTCTATAAAAATCAGACAGACAGACATCACTCCATTTTTATATATATAGATAGTTGTTGCCGCGAGTCCCAGAATTGCTGGGCACTCTGACGACTGCTAGAAACTGCATGGCCTGCTAAAGAGTAGATCGATTTGGTTGACAGAAAAGTTGAAGGTAGAAGATATCAGGAATTAAAGGAGGAGAAGAAGGTGGTCAAAAGTAAACATAAACAAAAAAATCATAAAAAGAAGAGAAAAGTATTGTGCTTTATTGTGAGCTTCGAAATTAAAAATAATATACTGATAGTCGAGTTAGTAAATTTAATCTATATTGGATTGAAAGGTATGGAATAATTGGAATACTAAATTTATATTGCCAAAGAAAGATTCAGAACGTACTTATATTCAAACAAACTAACTTGAAATGAAATTTATAGGTACAAACTTATTCGCCACAGTTATAGCAATTTGCAAACTCCAATGTTTTGTATCGATTGTAAGTAGAATTCAAAAGAAACGAAACCATGCTGAACAAGTATTTTCGATTACAGCGTAGATTGTAATTTCTCGTTTTACCGTGAAAAGAGAAGATAAAATTGCAGCCTACACTGAATTGTACGATGGTAGTAATGTATATAGATCATATGTAACTAATTGAATAAACATTTTAGCTTTAGCAATCGCTCAAAAGAGTGTTCGCTTCTTCTTACAAACAATAGTACTTTTAAAGAATGATATTTGTTTTATGTATACTAATGATAGTTTGAACATTGTACTCCATCACTGGCCCCACCATCTTAGATCACAATGCAAACTGTTTAAAACATTGGCCATTTAAGGAACTTTGCGAATTTGAAATTAAAAAAAAAAAATCAGACGACTTTTCGAAAAGGACTTTTTTTTCTAAAATTTTTACAAAAACTTCTTGCTCGAAAATTATAAGACCTAGCAAATTTCGGTCAAAGAATTAAATGTACGAAATTGGTATATGATTTTAAACTATTACGAATACAGTGTATCGTTATCTTGACTTATATAAAAATAAAGAATAGTCGTATTTTTTTTTTTCAAAGAAAATATGAATAAGTTGTAAGAAAACTTCTATCGCTATAGAAGTGCTCTTCTTCCGATGTATAGATTACTTTTTCGTTATTGTATGAGCTATTTATATATTTTACTAGCTGGTCCGGCAAACATGGACATATAGTGGGGGGGTACTTAGAGATGAACCAGCCTTTGGCTGAAAATCTCTTTAATAAAGAAAGAAAAAAAAAATATAGTGGGGGTAATATGGACAGGTTTGTAATACATGAAGCGTAGAGGTTTATCGATCGTGAGGGAAATAATTTTATTCAACCAAGGTCTGAACTCATCACGAATGTCCGTTAAGTGATGAAAAAATCGGATAAATCCACCTAGAAGTGATATCGTGCTTTTCAGCAGTAGAAACGGATAGACTCTCAACTATTTTGCTTTTGGTTCCAGTCAGCTTCTAAACAGTCCACATTTGGCGATTTGATTTCCATTTATAGACGCAGGGCATACCTTAGGAGTAGATTAAACGAAGATTAGAATTAAAGAATTAAACAAAGAAACTGTGAAAAGTCCATCTCACTCCCACTGGCAACTGTCCGTTTTACCCCACCTGTGCAATTATTTCAATAATTTAAATTTTCCACTCAAAATGAATTCACTTTTCCGTATCGCTTTTCCGTTAACTCACAAACCGAAATATAACCATTAGCGAATTTAATTTTGATAGGAAACCACTCAAAATGCAGCTAGAATTACATCCACACGCGAATCATGTATGATTTTCGGTTTTTGTTTCCCTTTTCCACTTTTGATCAGTATATTTCATTTCGGAATTTGAAATAAAATTTTCTTAGGAAAGAGAATTTCAATTTTTAAATATCAAATCATTTAAAATATAAAAAAAATAACGTATTTGTTTTAATTGTTTGATAGTTTTTTATTGAAAATTTAAACAATTCCCTATATTTATTTTTTGGCCAAATATTTTTAGATCTTATAGTTTTTGAGTTAAGACATTTTGTAAAAGAATTAAGAATCATAATTACAAATAATTCTATACAAAAATTATAAAACCTTAATTTTTTTCTCAATTTGGTATTAAACTTTGCCGAATACACTATATCGCTATCTTGACTTTCAAACAAAATCAGGATATAGAGGGTTTTTCAATAAGAGCGCCACAAAAAAAATTTTTTTTTAAATAAAACAAAAACGGTTTTGAATATCAATGAAATTCTTTATTCATATGAAAGTACATTTGATGCCATTATGTATGGACCACGGTTTCTTTCGCATGGCCACCATGGGCACGCTTGCAGTAGTCCAGACGCTGAACCCAATTTTCGATGGTTTTCAAGTATAAATCGGCCGATACTGCTGCCATTTCACATTCGATATTCGTACGAAGTTCATCAATCGTCGCTGGTTTGTTGGGCATGGACCATAGAGTTAACGTAGCCCCACAGGAAATAGTCTAACGGCGTCAAATCGCACGACCGAGGCGGTCAATTGACTGGCTCATTTCGTGAGATAACACGCTCACCAAATTTGGTTTTCAATAAATCGATTATTAAATTCGCTGTGTGGCTTGTGGCACCGTCCAGTTATATTGATCAAGTCCATATCATCCAATTCGAGCCAAAAATATTCGGTTATCATTGTGCGGTAGCGATTCCCATTCACAGTAATGTGCCGGTCTGGATCATCACGGAAGAATTACGGCCCAATGACGCCGCCGGACCATAAATCGCACCAAATCGTAATTTTTTCGGGATGCAATGGTGACTCATGGAGTACGTGTGGATGGAGACTGATTGGGGTCTTCCTCAATTGATGCCTCAATAGCGGCAGCAATATTCTCGACACTACGGGCACTTCTTCGTCTCACTGGCACGGGAACATTTTGTACTGTGCCTGTGGATACAAAATTTTCCACTAGACGCTCAATTGTTGATCTGCCCGGACAACTATGAAACAAAACAAAAAACACATCAATTTATTTAACGACACACTTTATTAATTTTTGTTTACACTCAAAACAAAACTAAACGAAACACTGCAACAACTCTACACAAAATACGGTACCTGAAAAGAATGACAATTAATATCTCACATAAATGACTAACAATAGTGACTTACCTTTTCCATCGTCCAATGGAACCTGTTAATCAAAACCTAGAAAGGAACGATGATTAATAGAACACAATATACAACATAATACTTACCAGCTCTGAATACGACAGACAAAACCACAACAATTCAATTCTATGCAAATAAACAATAACATCCCAATTGTCATATCACGGGAACGGATGGAAACGAACCAGCTATACAACGCGTAATTGTTTATAGCGAACTTTCGAGAAGGAACCCGATCAAAAAAACAATTGCTAAAGACTATTCAAATGACCATGGGCCAATAGTATAAATAGGGCACGAAATGTTCAGAACAGGTCAGTCGCAATAAATCTTCCGATCAGTATAGATCAAACCTGCTTTGTCTACATTCGATCTCATCTCTACTCATCAACTCTTCGGAACTCTGATCAGATACCTCTCTGGGCGGAGACATTATTGGCGCTGTAGACAGGATTCTCTACTCTACTCATCTCAACACTCTGGAACTCCGCTTAGAACCTATCTAGGCGGAGACAACGATTATGACGACCATAAATTGGACGTAGCACTCTTAAAGTTGAGGCCATTGACTCCTAATTTCGGTAGTAAACTTTCATAATCTCGACTCGTTGTTGGATCGTATACCTTTCCATTATGAAATGGCATGAAATGGCAGCGGTTATCGCTATACTAGAACGTAGGACGATATACAGCCATTCCATGCCAAACCGAAATAGTTTCTCAGATTTTCGTGAAAATTGGTAGCTTTGTTTTTTATCGCAAAATGTTTTTTTATTTTTTGATTAGGGTGGCCATTTACATTTTAGGGTTGTACGAAAAATCAACTTTTTCCTCTTTTTTTCCGATTTTTTTTTCAAAAATTAATAACTTTTGAACTACTAGACCGATTCAGATGATCGACATATCAAATTGAAGCCAATCACCAATCACCATTTTTCTTAGAAAATACTATACCTGCAGAAAATTCGAATTCTGCTCTCGTTATTATTGTTTTTATTCTTTTTTTTATTGTTTTCATAGTCTCGGGACCAAAGGCGCTATATTTTGTAATATTTTTTCTGGAGGTTTTTTCCGGTTTCGTGTAATGATTTTTCAAAGTTCTGATGGTTCGAAAAATCAATTTTTTCTTTATTTTTTCCAACACAAAAATTCATAACTTTTGATCTATTGGACCGATTCAGATGATCGACATCGAAATCCCAGAACGTCGATTTTCGGCCAAAAACATTTTTTTCGAGATGACACCGGATCTCGAAGTTTCATGCATTTTTAAGTCATTTGGCATCGAAAATGTTTTTTCGATTTTCAAAATTTCCTTTGCCACGGACTTATAGCGATTGTATGAAAATTTTTAAACGTGGTAGGGCCATCATTTCCTATCGTAGTGGAAGGTATTTTCATTGCAATAGGTAATGCTTATAAGCTTATATGCTTATATAAGTTACCTTTACTATCATATGCTGTCGGTCACCGGAGATTGACGAGGCAGTCAACGTGTTAAAATGATATTGCAGTGAAATTTAAAAAAGATAGTAATTGGGTGTCAAAAAAAGCTTTTCAAGAGCTTTAATTTAGTTGATAGAATCATTCAAGTTTATTATGTATTTTTTGGATAAAATTAAGAATAACACTCAAAAATCAACTAACTTCAAAGTTTTTCACTTCTAAAATGTTACATAAATCTACTAATTTGGAAGTTCCACTGCCGTATCCTGTATGAAATTGTTTCATCTTTAAAATTGAAACGACCTAATTGTCCTACGCAGCGTAATTTTTTAATTAAAGCCAGTTAACGGTAAGCAGAACCAGAAACAGAGACAAAATTCGATAACTCTGTCATTATTTCGATTCAAACATATACGTAGAAGATTTGTTTTTTTATAAAATATCTCTCTATCACCTCCTGAAAAAAATGGATTTTTTAAATGAGATAAGCTGACTTAAAGGGGATGAATCAAAAAAACAAACAAAAGAAAATTTTTTTCACTCGATTGAATACAGTGGAAAGAAATCGAAGAATGTATATAATCGAGTCCCCTTGCCTTGTCCTTGCGAGCTCCCTTGGCCGAGTGGTTAGCGTCATAACTAACATGCCGGGTGTTCGGGTTCGATTCCCGTTCTGGTCGGGGGAATTTTTCGTCAAAGAAATTTCCTCCGACTTGCACTGTGATCACGCGTATTCTAGAGCTTGCCACTCAAAATGCATTCAAGGCGTGTTATTTGGCATAGAAATCTCAATTAAGTACTAATAAAAATGACGCAAGTAATACTACGTTGAGACGGCGAAGTTCCTCTAGGAACGTTAGTGCCATTGAAGAAGAAGAAGATATAATCGAGTCCGCCCTGTAATAGAAAAAAATCAATCAGTTTAGAGTAGAGTGCCAACGAACGTATGGGAAAAAAGTTACCTTCGAATCTTCGAACGGGACTTCCTGCAAATTGTTTTTTATATATAGAATCGCATCTAGTTCCGATCTTTTTGTTACTTTTCTTGAATGGTTACGATTTCACAAAGTGTGTTTAAATTTCATAAATCTTTTAAAATATATATCTCCATTTTTTTGAGTTAGCCACGGCCCAACTGCATTTCAAACTTTTTAAAATTTAAGACTTATCCAATAACAAAAATTGAAGAGAAGGAGAGGGGCATGTTTGGAGAAAAAAAAGTTTTTGTTATTATAATTTAATTTTTTGAGTAAGATTTTTTAATAGTGCATTCAAAATGTTATTTTTTTTCAAATTAATTTTTCAACAACTTTGTCAAACATTATATTTTAATCAGACATCTGGATTTTGAGTTACGATTTTTTGAAAGAAAAGATTAATGGTTTTGAATACGTTTTTTTAATTATGCGTAATTAAAAATTGAAAATTGTAATTTTGAATGGCTTCCATCATTTGTACCAATTTTGAATGAGATCGAAGAGAGTCGCGTAAGAAATTAAAAGAACAACACATATTTTCTTTTCCACAAATCACTTTATTCATGACACAAAAACTACATAACAACATCATAAAAACACTTCTGAAACACACTGTTCTGTACCTGGAAAACAAGAACAATCAATGAATGTTATCTCGGTGTTTTCTAACCTCTTGCGAGCAGCCTAAAAAGATAAATGATTATAAAATTACAAACAATTGTAACACATAATACTTACCATAGCACAAAACAAGAATCACAACACAAAACAACAATCATAACAATAACAATCAATACCAACTAGCTCGTCAAAGCATAGGAACGGATGGAAACGAACCCGCTATACAAAGTGTAGTTGTTTCTGGCGAATATTCTAGACGCGCTATTGCGCTATTCCAAGGACTATAGGAGTAGTCGTATAAATAGGGCATGGAATGTTTAGAAAAAGTCAGTTACAATAAAACCATCGATCAGTATAGATAAAATCTACATTGACTATATTCGATCTCATCTTTCATCATCATCGGGTAGCCAGTCTATTATCATCTCAAATCAGAAACTCTCTTTCGAAGCTAGAGGTGAATGATCTGCGAAAATCTCAAACAAACCAATAATATTGCAGCATCATTCACGATTCAACAGTCATCCAGCTAGCGACCAGTCGGCCGCCTCAGCGGGGATTCCGATTGGCCTTTCTCAAGGCCAAGAGTTTAGGTGAAATAAAAGGTTACAGTTAGGCAAGGCTAGAGTCGAATGCACTGAAAAAGTTTGAGGCCTCTATAACACAAAACTCACTCCCCATCACTCACTCACTGATGATACGAACAAGCTGCGATGGCTTTTCTACCCGAGCAAGAGAAAATAAGAGAGCTCGCCATGGGATGAAATCAATATAGAGACGAATAAACTGAAAAGTTTGAAGCCTCCTCAATTTAACAATTCATTATTCATTCATGAAATCAATATCAGCAAGACAGTTGCTGCAAGGCTAGAGTCGAATGAACTGAAAAAGTTCGACAATGCCTGCGGTGTATCGATTTCAAAGAAATTCAACATGCAAAAATTGTAAGTAAACCTACGTCAACTATGCGGTCGTATCTTGGAAACAACCCTTCTATTTTTTCTCTAAAAGCGACATGTTCCCCGGTTAGAACATGAGTTTCATGACTATAGTGAATCGCCGAAAAGTAACTATCAGGGCTTAACAATTTCGAAACTGAAAGATGAAAATGACTTTTTTACTTCTTCGTTTCTCTTCAGCCAATTTCGAATTCGATTGTGTGTATTCGCTACGCTTACTGAAACATCGATTCTTCATTTTTGTTTTCGTTCTGCAGTCGTTTCTTTTAAATTTGAAAGCAGACGCCTTCACTCTACGATTGAAACTGCTCAATTCATTATCATTTGAATGGGCTATATGTCACTTTCAGTTTCACATGTGAAAGGACGATCACTGCTTTCAATTAAAAGTTTCATTAGATTTTATTTCTCAAATTTACAACCAGCGACAACTGATTACGCCTGCTAGCATACTGCACATTCTTTCATATCGTCATTTTCATTAGTTTCAGGGAATAGGTTTTGAGCTCCAACGAAGTTTGCATTCGAAATAAGACACTTTCATTCGATATAATAACCTTTCATTTTCATTTGACGATTTGATAATTTCGCTTCAGTGTCAAGAATGAAGGAAATGAACGTGAAAGGAAACGATATTGCACGGAGGTGAAGTGATATTTTCTTTATTGAGTGTGAAGGGAGAGTAACACTATTTTCAGCCTGCATGAGTTTGCATTAAAATGAAAAGCGATAGGCTCAATATCGAGTGACGATGTGTCAATTGAAGTGAAATTGTAAGGCCCTGATCATGACACAGTTGTAATGGGCCCCATTAATGTGGAGGTGCTGCGATTTCAACAAAACGGTGTAAATATGCGTTCCACGTACAATTTGATGAAATAAACGTTCGGCAAACGTAACATTTTGGGTAATGAACGTGTGAATTGGCCTCCTGAAGCGTACAATTATTGCCGTTGGACTGTGATTTTTGTGCTGCTATGTGAAACATCTGGTCAAATTGCAAAAATATTATTTTTATTATATAAAATTTATTATATCTTCAAAACAATTAGTCCCAGAATGAAACATTTTATTTAGTTTTTTTAGGTAGAATTGCATTTAGATTTTCTTTTAATTACTATTCTTGAATAGTTATTTTTTCGCAAAGTACTGCCATTTCATCAATTCGAGAAAAATAATTTTGGTGAGTTGGACCCTATGCCATTAGCCGTTTAATTTTGGTAAATTAAATCAGCATTCAAAAAAAAAAGTGTGAAAAAATATCGGTGTTTTGAGATATAAAAGTTCTTAATATCAAATTCCATGTTCAAGTTTGCTTTTGAATCGTGTATTTACAATGTTATTTTTCCAAGAAAGTTGGTTTACCAACATCTTTGTCAGACACTAGATTTTAATCAGATAACTTGATTTCAACTCATGGTTTTTTGAAAAGTCGCAAAAAAACTTGGTTATGAGTTCTTCTGTATAGAATTAAAAAAAGGGTTAGAGAGTCGGGTTATATCAGAAATTTTTTGGCTGGATTTGTCCTTTAAAGTTTCGTTACAATAAGAACAAAGAGAATGTAATTTTTTTCCAAGTGTATGTTTCACTAATATCTTCAGTAGTGGTGAATTCCATTGCAAAGTATTCAGAATGTTCGAACAACAGACAAAGTTCAGTTGAAGTTTCGCATTTAACTAGAATACTGTTTTTTTTTCAAAATGAAAATAGTGAATTAAAATGAATCTTCCATCAGTCAATCATGTACTCAGCGACAGTATTCGGCAGCCTACCGATAAATCTGACCGTGATGATTGAATTAATATCCCGGATTCGAATGCAAATAGCAGTCGAAATCGAAGACCAACTGTTTGCACAATGGGTACCTCCCCAAGAGCTACCGCTTCTGTGGTGGGCAAATACATCTGCATCTCATAAAACCGGGCACCAAAACGTCGGCTAATTTAGCGAATACATTTGCCCAAGGTTTTCCCCCCTACTTAGGAGCCCTCCGCCAAATCGTTACCGTCTGTCATTTAGATTATTCATCTTGCTGTTTACTCCACTTGGATGTTCGGATGATACCAAATGTCGTCCTCCTCCTTCTCATCCTTCCCCCGGGATGTGGGCTTCTATCTCGGAGACCCCACACCATACGGTTTCATCTCGGTACCGGACTGGTCTCGGCGCGAAGATTCGTCAGTCAGTCGAGAGGTACAACAATGATTTTAAAATTTAAACATTCAAATGAGCGCCTACCCCTTTGCCGCGACCTCATTCCGAAGCGCCTGGCACAGAAATCAAGCGAATCATTGCTAAGTACAAGGCGATTTATAGCAACTGATGGGGTTTTGGTTTCTGAATGATGGCCACAACCAAACTCTTGCTCTCTGGGAGGATGGGTCAACAAGGGGGGGGGGAGGTAAGCCCTGGCAGCGGATAAACCGACGAACGACGACAACGGCATCGGAAAAAAAAATCAACAAAGTTTTCGTTCAATTCGTCCCATTCATTCTTCATTATGTTTGAGAAGAATAATCAATTTTATTGAATTTTAAATGAACTAATTAAAATTTTAAAAAGTTCGCCTGTTCGATCTGCGCTCGGAAGCATGTTCACTTGGAGTCGTCGTTGGCTCTGCTGCCTGCAGACGCTCCCTTCTCGCTGTTGCTGCCACTTTGGTACATACGAGGAATTTGCATGTGACTCGCATTCGTCCTCGTTTCACGCTTGTCTTGGGGCCGAAGGGCGCGCCGATGTACGATAATGGTACCGTTTGGCAAAGTTTTTTTTTTTTTTGGTTTCGTAATTCTCGAGAAATCATGTTTCGTTTCTCCTACAAAATAAATGCAATTTTTTGGATGACTACACAATATTTCGATGGAACGCTCGTCAATTATCTGTCCCTCCGTTGGATTGTGTACCGCGCGAAAGCATGTAGAATCTTCGCTTAGCACTTCACGGACTGAGCCACCGCGTGACTGACTGGTAGCTATTAACTGAATGTTGGAAGGGCAGACCGAGGGCACCCCCGTTGGGGCACTAGGCTACGGGCAATCGTAACATTCAAGTTTGTGTTTGGAATTAAGCATCAAGCGTGTGTGGCGAAGCACACTCGGGTTAATTACTGTGGCTATGATAGAAGAGATTCTCTTCGGCGATTGTAGATTATTTGTAAATCAATTATTATTTTAGGCAGATAATGAAGCACGAGCATTATTTGGAATTTGTCTTAACACACCAGAGTTATGGTGTCTTCGTGGACTTCGTGTCGGAAAATCGCGTTCTAATTCCGTTTTCTTCGATACCTAAGATGTGATTTTGCACCGACAAGATAACAAAACATTGCGATCGATCGTTAGACCCACCAAAGGCACCGATTGCAATAAAACGGTACGTCAATCCGCTTAACGGCCGTCAAATTAAAACTTCCCTACCGAACAGCTAGCAATCTAGTTTATGATTACAATCAAACATAACCACCCAACTCGGCAAGAAAGAGTGTGAGAAAGCAAGGGAACATGTATATTTACAAGGCCGGTAATAAGCCACCCACTCGGAGCCACCCGCTCTCTCGCCCAAAATTCTGTGCATCCAAATAATGGAAAGAGTTGTTGGAGAGTGAGATGTTGCAACTACTTACCTCGCTTCATCGTGCATCCAATTTGCAAAACCCGGGCTAGTTATGAATCGTCCATGTTCAGTTTGGTTTCTTGCTCGCTCCCCCGTACTTCCTCGGCGCACCGCGGCCAATCCAGTCACTCGTTGAATTTCATCTAGTTACAGTAATTAGTCCACCCCTTTCCGATCTTCTGGGCCGGTCCGACTCCGGTGCAAAACAAGTCCTCCTAGAGAATGCATAAGAACCCACTCTCGGTTGCTCTCCACTAACTCTTACCCACACTCAGGAGCGCTCCTCATGATGACACACCGCTTCTCCGCTGGCACCTTATTTAAATGCAAATGAGCTTCATTTCGAAATATTAATGCTCCCTCGTGTTCATGTTGTTCCTCCTGCTTCGCTTCCGGCTCTGTGCGGAACAAACGCATACACATGCTCGGCGGGAGTCACTACTCTTGCACTCCTCATAGTGGGTGCCGTGTTGATTCCACTTTGACCACTTGCACCGTGCTCGGGTATCGGTTCTTCGTTCGTTCGTTCGTTTTTGCGAAAAACTCTACACACTCCCACACTCCTCTTTCGGTGGGTGTAAAAGGGCTCCACGGCGCTCACACTTTCTTCCTGACTCGGAAACGTTTCGCATCGGCTGGACACTTGAAGGGCAGGGTCGTAGTCATGAGCAACCATCATCGAAAAATATTGGAATACTTCGATTCGGGCAGAATTTGTTTAGTTTCAGCTTGACAGTTGAACTTAGGATCAACTTTTTGGGTGATGGTTATTTTTACAGTGAATGAATGAATTAACCCGACACACTCAAACACAAGTGAACATTTCGTTATTTCTGAAAGCTATCGAAAACCAACAATCGGAACGGGCTGAGACTACCGAAAGGCTTTATTCAAGTTTTCTCACAATTTACGCCGAACGAACAGAATCTCAGGATAAAGTTGCGTAACCCTGGAATTTCACCAGAAGCCATAAAACGCATAATTACAGGTGATGAGACGTTGATGCATGAGTACGACACACAAACACGACTTCTATTCAGCTGGATTGAAACGCAAGCGATTCTCGATGGGATGAAAACGGTGCAGGCCAGTACTACGAATATCGTCAAATTCATTCAGCAAATTCCGTTCCAGAGGGGGTAGGTCTCCCCCTGGAACGGAATTTGCTGAATGAATTGTCGCAGATCCCAGTGTCTTACAAAAGGATTGTTGTGGTAAATAACCCTGATGAATTATCCTCTATTGTACAAATATGTTCAACGCTGCGACGGATACCTGATGATACGATCCAACCGAGATCGGAATTCATCAGACGTTCACCCAAAATCTCAAAGACCCTTAGTGTAGAATATCTCAAAGAATACCTCCCCTCCTATTTCTAGGTCGATTGCACTTGAATCATAAAATGTCGGATCTGCCAATTGAACTCCTTGTGGAATTCCATCGAGAAGCATCGGCCGGAATTGACGGCGAGTCGACTGTCATTTTATCCCCAGATAGCAATGAAACGTTGTGGGTGTAAAGACATACCATTTAACACTAAACCTACCGATGTTTTATGTATACCTATTCCTACCACAGCGGGTCAAGTGACCCTTTATGAATAGTTAGTGAAGAATGACTCGATTTATATGGTTTTTGTTGAGAAACGTGACATACCATATTTCTCCGGCATATTTCGATATTTTTAGGACAACAATTATTAGTAAAATAATGAAATTACAATTTTTGACACGCAAAATAGCACTGTAGCTCAGCCATTCCATGCCAAAACGATATAGTGGTTCTCAGATTTGCGTCAAAAGTGGTAATTTTGTTCGTTGTCACAAAACATTAGACCCGTATTTTTTTTATTTTTTTTTTACCACGGCGCCCATTTCCATTTTAGGGTGGTCCGAAAAAACGATTTTTTTCACTTTTTCCCAAAAATGACATTTTTAAAAAACTAATAAATTTTGAACCACTGAACAAATTTAGATGATCGATAGATCAAATTGAAGCCAATGAGCTAGCCTTTTTTTATAAAAAGTATTGAACTTGCGAAAAAGATTGATTTTATTTTCATAATTATTGATTGTAGTCTTTTTTTATTGTGTAACCTCGATAGGATAGATTTAGCGTAACGAATAAATAAAAGACGTGTATTCTCTTGGATCGCTCTTTATCCACTAACTACTATCATATATAAGCTTGAGTATCTATAAAAGGGATCAAAATGGAAATGAACCAGGAATTCAAATAGGGTTCTTTAATTATTCTTTACACTCGGACACCATTCTTAATACGATGTCCTCATCGTTGATTTACTCGCTGGCCTCTGCATCCTCCGTTGAATAGCCAGACTGTTCATCATCGCTTTCCATCAGCATATCTTCCATCAGTTCGAGATCTGGTAACTCGCACCATGCTTTGATGCGATCAGCCGAATAGACCGTTGAAAAACGTCGTTCGCTTTGCTCTGGGAGGCTTTCAATTTGATAGCGATCGTTCCCCAATATTTTCACGATAACATATGGTCCTTTATATCGCGGCTCCAGCTTGTGACTGCCTCCTGGTTGAAACTGGTCCTTTTCCACCAAAACAAGGTCACCGACTTGGAAAATCCTGGCTCCTCTACGTCGCTGGTCGAAGTATCGCTTTTGCGTACGCTGTTTCAGCTGCATCCGTTGTACCGCCAAAGCCTTCAGTTGCACGGGATCTGCAACCCTGTTGTCGTCTTCATCATGTATGGCAAGCACAACTTCATTACGATGAATATCACGAGGCTGGTAGCTCAGTAGAAGCGACGATGGACTACACCCGGTAGTAGAATTTGGACTATTGTTGATGGCCCACTGAATACCATTAATCTTTTCATCCCATTTTCGGTCGTCTGGTTCGACCAAAGCTCGAAGCGAATTCAGAATAGTCCGATTAGAGCGCTCTACTTGACCGTTACCTCTAGGAGCACCAACAGCGACTTTTATGTGTTGGATGCCCATTTCAGAGCACACTGCGGCAAACGCGCGGCTTGTGAAGGCTGTTCCTCTGTCGGTTACTATCCTTCCCGGTGAGCCAAAAACTGCCACCATGTCCCGCAGCATGCAAATAACCGGCACTGATTTCGTTGATTTGACCGGTTTCGCCAAGATGAACTTCGTAAATCCACATATCAGTACTAATAAGTGCACGTTGCCTTTGGAGGAGCGCGGAAAAGGCCCCAGATGATCCAAATGGATGGTTTGGAATGGTACAGGATACTTAGGGATTGGATGTAATAAGCCCTCCGGACGTCCTCCTTTCTCTTTCGCAAACGCACATCTTGGACAGGATTTGATGTAGCTCTGCGTATACTTGCGCATCCGGGGAAACCAAAACTTCTGCACAAGCAGATGTAGAACTTTCTCCTCTCCGAAGTGGCCAAAATCGTCATGATAATGTTTAAGCAGCCTCCAACGAATATTGGCTGTCACCACCCAACATTTTCTGCCATCGACTTTCCGGTACAGCCGATGGTTCTCCAACAAGTAGTTCTCCTGGATCTGCCTCTGTTCATCGTTCTCCGGAACACCCTCCATATGTGCGATGATATTGACTAGCTTTGGATCTCGACGCTGCATGGACACCAGCGCGTCACCATTGCTGATTTCGAGGATCAGTATGCTCTCACCCACCGATTGAACTTCTCCTGGGGGTTCCACCGGATTTCGGCTCAGTGAATCACCATGGGCCATGGCTGCACCCGGCCGGTATTCGATATCAAAATCGTATTCCAATAGCTTGAGAAAATATCGGGCAATACGATGATTGATATCCTTCTTTTTATGCGCATCTCTCACCGCACTGCAATCCGTCTTGATGACAAACCTCCATCCCAGCGAATAATACCGAAAACGTTCCACCCCAGCTACGACGGCCAACATTTCCAGCTCGTAGCTATGGTAGTGACATTCGTTGTCGTTTGTTTTTCTGCTAAAATAGCTCAACGGTTTCAGTCCTCCGTCCACCTTCATCAACAATACTGCAGCCAGCCCGATTGACGACGCATCGGTATGCAATTCCAGGTCGCACTTTGGATCGAATAACGCTAAAAGTGGTTTGCTGCACAGTATAGACTTGATCGTTTCAAACGCCTGTTGCTGCTCAAACTTCCACTCGAATACTGCGTCCTTCTTACAAGCTTGAAAAGTGGCGCTGCAATTATGCTGTAGCCCTTTACAAACCACCGAAAGAATCCTGAAAGACCGATGAACTGCTGGACTTGTCCAACCGAGGTGGGGGTTGGGAATCTTCGAACGGCATCCGTCTTCAGATGACCCGGTTTGACCCCCTCTTGATTGACCTCGAAGCCCAGAAAGAGTACAGTTTCTTCGAAAAATTGACTCTTCTTCAGGTTGATCGTTAATCCAAACTTCTTCAGCACTTCCAATAGTCTTCGAAATTTCTCCAGCACCTCCGCTTCCGAAGATCCGGCGATAATCAGGTCGTCCATGTAACCAACAACACCATCGTCCTTCACTAAGCTTAACACCTTGTTTATCGTTCGTTGAAATACGGCACACCCGTTAACAAGACCAAAAGGCATCCGGAGAAAACGAAAATGTCCATCTTTTGTGGAAAACGCTGTATAATCTTGGGAATCTGAGGAAAGTGGTATTTGGTAGTAGCCGCTATACAGGTCCACGGAGATGAAGATCTTCCCGCCTGCCAGCTTGTTGAGACAGCTTTCTATGTCCGGCATGGGGAACCGATCTTTTACGGTTTTAGCATTCAGTTGTCTATAATCCACCGCCATCCGGAATTGATTGTCCTTCTTCGGCACCAACACCACTGGACTGTTGTATGGTGACTCAGTCTCTTCAATGATTCCAGCCTCAACGAGATCAGCCACGATTTCACTCAATGCAGCCTCCCGAGTATATTCCAGCTTTCTCGGTTTTACGTACACTTGTTCCGTGTCTTTAAGCACTATCTTCATTTCGGCATCATTCGCTACCCCTAGCTCTTTCATCGTCTTAGAAAAACACTGGCGATAATTGTTCATCACTTCCAGCAATTGGCTTTGGGCAGTCAACGAGCCACCACACTTAATATCATTATATATGTATATATATATATATATATATATATATATATATATATATATATATATATATATATATATATATATATATATATATATATATATATATATATATATATATATATATATATATATATATATATATATATATATATATATATATCAATAGCCCTTAAAATTTCAAACAAGTCGTCCATACATCGGAAGATGGGCACTTTTACAAGGAAAAACAACTTTTTTATATTTTCATTGAAAAAAATTCAACTAATCCTAATTTTGTTTAAATTCAATATAGCGATATAGTGTATTCGACAAAGTTTTAGATCTTATTAAAATGTGAACTTTTGCCGAAGATGTCAACTTTCTGTCTGTTATAGTTTTTGGAATATAAGTCATTTTTGTATCAAGACTCCTGAAAAAAAAATATTTTGCTCGTAACATTTTTGTGTGTGAATTCCCACGTTTGATATTTTTTTGACATGTTTGAAACTTGTTGGAAATTTTAAGGGCTGTTTAAATCTATTTTTTTCAGAATTATTTTGAAATAATTTGAAAAATGAAATTCATTTTTCTCGAAAAAATATGCTTTTATATTTTTTTGAGAAAAATGAATTTTAATTTTCAAAATATTTTTTTTTTCAATGAATTTTTCTTCCAAAAAATTCTTTGATAATTTTTAATGAAAATCTAAGAAGTTCCCTACATTTAATTCTCTGACCATCCTTTTGTAGATGTTATAGTTTTTAAATTAAGATTTAAAAAAAAATGTTGAAAAAACTCAAAATAAAAAAAAAACTACAAAAGAAATATGAGACATACAAAATTTTAGTCAAAGAATGGAATGTAGAAAATTATTTTGGTTTTCATTAAAAATTATCAAACAATTCTTTGGAAAAAAAAATTCATTGAAAAAAAATATTTTTAAAATAAAAATTCATTTTTTTTGAAAAAATATGCTTTTAAAATTCTGAAAGAAATAGATATAAATAGACTTTAAAATTTCCAACAAGTTTTCCATACATCGGACGATGGGCACATTTACATGGAAAAAGTTTTTCGAACAACAGCTTTTTCATGTTTTTCTTTGAAAAAATTCTATTAATGTTCAGTTCGTAACATTTTTTGTATAAATTATCATATTTTAAATGCTCTGCTAACTTTTCTCTATTTAGAAACATGTCAAGAACATGTCAAACGTGAGAATTTGCACACAAAAATGTTACGAGCAAAACATTATTTTTTCAGGAGTTACAAAACATACAAAAATGACATATATACCGAAAAATATAAAAGATAGAAAGTTGATGTCTTCGACAAAAGTTTCTATTTTAACAAGATCTAAAACTTTGTCGAATACACAGAAAAATGATATTTTAATTTTTAAAATAACTTTTTTGTCAGCGAAATTTTTTTGGTTATTTTTTGTAAAAATTTAAACAATTTCTTTCATTTCATCTTTTGACAATAATAGTTTTAAAGTTATACGTTTTTCAAAAAAATTACGGAAAAAAATTGTTAATTCGCCTTTAGCCTGGAGAAAGTCATTTAGAAGATAATATTTTGTGGGATTATTCGGGTACGTCAAAGGCTGTTGCTGCCGGCACAGGGTTTTATCTTTCAGCTTTTGCCCACATTGCAGTTTCTTACTTTTTCTGTTTCGATTTCAATTTCTGATTCCATTTTAGCCACCTAAATCTTACGATTTTTAGTTGATTATTACCTGGTCAATCTTGAGATGTTGATGAAAAAGGCGGCATTATCTCCATTTCGTGTAACATCTGGCCTTCCCTAAGGGAGTCATCTCGGTCCATATATTTTTCAGGTGTATCTAAATGATGTTAATTCACATCTTACGTGACGTTACGATTTACGTTGATTTACGAAACTCTCGTATGAAGATGTCTTTAAGCTGTGCCTTCCTTTGAAGTCTACTGGAGAATATACTACTGGAGATACTGGAGATACTACAGTAGCATCTTAATACTCGATTGATGCGCTTGATTCGCAACCAACATCCTTCGAAGTGATCAGACTTTACAGCTCTCTTTTCACTTTCAATAACGATGATAATAGAAATACCGGTAAGATTCTTCGTTTTTTGACGTAGAACTACAACTTTCATTAAGGGTGCCAAATCAGATACAGGTCACGTTTTTATGAAATAAAGTTAACGTTAATAAATATTTTTGCTGCGAACGGATTTTAACGATTTGCACATTAATCGAATCGGAAATTTTCTAAGATTTGTTTGATATGCTATACATTACCATAGTCTGTATATGGTTTAAATTGATGAAAATTGGAAGCATTCCCATTTCCCCATACATTTGTTTTGTCCATTTGTGTGCTTTCCCGAACAGAGCTGTCAATAACGAGCAACTTATCGTCGAGCAAAAAAGGGAAAATCGTAAGATTCAAAGAATATTTGCCTCGAATATAAACAGTGGATCTCGCTGTTGGAGCAGTTGTTCGCAGGTGAAAAAACGGCGTTCGACGTCTCGTGGCTTCATTTCATACGGCACCCAATGTCCTATCTTTCGAATCATACCCCCATTGCTTTTAAACGATCGAATATGGTTTGCTGAGCTACTCCAAGTGTATCTGCAAGTTCTTGTTGCGTTTGTGACGGATCTTGATCGAGTAAAGCCTCCAATTCTTCATCTTCAAATTTTTTGGCGGTCCGGAACGTTCTTCGTCTTCCAAGTAAAAATTATCACTTTCAAACCGTGCAAACCATGTCTGTCACGTTCGCTCAGTTGGAGCATGATTACTATAAACTTCTACCAAAATGCGATAACTTTCCGCAGCTTTTTCTTCATATTAATACTCCCCGCAAAAACACTCTAGTTGGTACGAAATTCGACATATTCGAAGTGGCAAAAACTATGTTGTTTACGCTTCAACTTTTTGACATACACTGAAAAAGACGCGCAATGACAGTAGTTTTCCAACGAATGTCTGGAAATTTTATTTACTGGGATAATAATACGAAGTTTATCAATTGTCGCTAGCTTGTTGGCATAGACCATATACTTGACGTAGCCCCACAGGAAATAGTTTAACGGCGTCAAATCGCACGACCGAGGTGGCCAATTGACTGGGCCATTTCGTGAGATAACACGATTACCAAACTTGGTTTTGAATAAATGAATGAATTTTGTAAGATGCAAAATCAGGATGTCAAAACACGTGCTAATAGTTTTGGGTTGAATTTTGGTTTTATTCACTGGAAAAACAATAGTAATTGCGAACATTTTGAGCATTTAAAATTTGAATTATTCGTATGAGTTTCAGTCGAATAAAATTAACAAAAAAGATCGGGACTACAATCCCGCAAGTTGCTTGAGAGTTGAATCTTGCAAACAGCCAATATCTGTATGTGTACCTTTCAACCGTTGGATCACATATAGAACTGTTTCTTATAATTCCAATTCAAATGTTTTTCACCACAAACTTTAAAATGATCAAACTTCAACCTTAGACAATAATTCGGCAACCAACATTGATAAAAAAAATCAAAATTATGTTAAAAACCCCACTTTCGTACAAGTACTCACATGCTCAAGTGCCCTTCCTTCACCCCACCCTGCCTGCTCATAAGAACCACAATCATCATTCAGCACGTAATAATACCCTCTTGTCATCTGGTGTCGGACAGTCTTGTTATTACCTTTTCCCTGCAACAATATACAAATGCAGCGTTTACATGCGACGGTGCGCACCCCATCGGAACTCAACCCTTCTTTCTCGAGCCGACGTGGGATCGAAATGCACACTCAAAAGTTGCTCCAACTTTCCGGGTTAGGAAACGGGGTCAGGATGGCAGGTTGACTGGCTGGCAGTGTTTAGAAAGCGAAGGGAGATCCACGGACCAAGCTTATCTTTAGTAATATTGTATTTCCCGAATGGAGAAACGGGGGCCCACACGGCTGTTAATAGTGGGTGGCCACAGTCGAAGTGCTCCTAATCAGAAGAGAGAAGAAGAGCGAACGAGAGTGAAGTTGTGTTTTGTGTGGCTGTGTGTGCGTGTCCTTCAGAAGTTTCTTCGGCGCCTAAATTCTCTCTCATCGAAGAACCAGCTGAAGAAAATAACAACAACCGGCGTTTTCGAATCAATTAGATGGGAGAGTGGTGTTTGTTGTTTGTATGTGTGTGTGTGTGTGGGTGGGTGGAAGGATTTTGGTCAAAATGTTTCCAATCGAAGCCGATGAAGCGCATCAACTTTAACTATGGCTTGTTTTTGTAGTGTGCGGAGGCCGGCGGAGATTGATGTAACATTGATCAAGCCGCTATAGGAAAGGGCTGATTGTATATAAGAAAATATGAAATTTTACTAGGCTGGCACTATTTTTAAAATATCTTTGTTTTTTATCTTTTCAGGTAAGCGATTATATATACAAATCACACCAGGTCACGGTATTCGATGCGCGTAGAAAATCGTTTTGTGGTAAGTTACCTACCAAATAATCCATAGCCATTCATTTAAAATTTTCGAAAATAAACCAATTAAAACTGTTCCGAAATTTCCCATCGAATTGTTCCTTATAATCCCAAGCCACCCACAGCGACTATGTGCTTTCCGAGTGTTCCCAACTGCCCATACATTCAATACATGCATACAAAGTAGGCCGATGAGCGCAATCCTTGCGTCTAAGCAAGAACGACCATCGGAAACGGACCTCATTGACGCGACTACTCAGTTCCCTACTCTGCTTTGGATGAATTTATTTCATCAGTTCTGCTTTTCTCTCACTTCGATCACGCCAACATCTCTCAATTTTCATTTTTCACCTTCCTCACTGCCACCCGCGTTTTTGCGTCGGCGGGAGAAGAAACGCCTGGGCGATTTCCTTCCACTGGAAACGAACGAATCCTTTCCAATTCGTGTGTGTATGTGCGTATGTATATGAGTGCAGTTCCTTGCTCCCGCTCTCCTCGATCGAGTGCATAACCGCATCTGATGTGTGTATGCATAGACGATATAAATTATAATGCATTAATTATGTTTAGAAAACAAGCTTATTAAACTTGTTCAATGTTATAACCGGAGCTCTTCGGGTCGTTCGCTCCAATGCTACGGATCGATTTGCATCGTTCGTTCGTTCGTTCGCCTTCTACGGAACCGGGGGAAAGATATGCACACACACGTGGCCCCTGCTGTGCTTCTTCCTGCTACTATCCTGGGGAGAACTATTGCCAGTGATGGAAACGACGGAATCGAACCGAGTTGTCTTTTGGCTTTATTAGCTATCGAGGTAGATAGAAGGGGGCAAACGGAATGACTAATTTGGAACGTTTTGAACATTTTGCAATAACTACAGATAACTTACTTTAAAATTTTTCTATCAGTGATAAAGTAGGATTTTCATTAAAGGAGATAATTTTTTTCTTCTATTTACTTACGCTTTATGCAGTTGTAGCGTGCAGATCAGCAAAAGTGCATCGCGAGTGACAGAAGTATTTGAAACTCCAAACGACGAGGTTGTATTACCACTATTGATGGTGAATCCTAGGGATGCTCAGCTCTTATACGGTTTTCATTATTGAATGTATTGTATCTGAAAACACACATTTTCTTGTTCGAGAGAATTTTTATTTGAAGTATTTTGTATCTGAACTTCATCTGAAACAACTTTCACCCATCTTGTTGGCAATAATCCAAATATCTATTCAAATATATTTTCACGTTATTTGCAGTATGCGATCTGACGTTTCCATGTAGGAAAAAAATGGTAATATCAATTCATTCATTCTGGTAATTTTTATTCTGTAGTTACCTTCAAGCAGTTTAGTTATCGTCGATAAACTTTGCCAGTGATAATATCAGATGTTTTGTGCAACTCAACATCTATTGTAAAAAGCTCGAAAATCGTGTGGGTGGTTTGAAAGTAAAACGTATTATTTTAGAAATCTGCATAAAAATGAGAATAAAATGCTCGAAAAACCATAAAAAATAAGTATTTCTGTTTTTAATCATTATTTGAGTAAATTATGGGGTTAGTTAGTTATTTATTTATTTATTTATTTATTTGAATCATCTGACTCACATTTGGTCTAAATGATTATTTAAAACTAAACGTCACAACTACATCAAAGCTTTGGTCATACGAAATAAAAACGATACAAAATACAGAATAAGTCATCTATAAATGAGTCGTCTATAAAAGGTGTCCGATGAGATATTGAAGTCAAATAAGTCGAAAACTTCGTTGAAACGGACTGACATGAAACGGACAGGATTATGCAACGCATAGTTCATACTGCGTCCTTCGAGATACAGGAAGTTTCTGACACGAAGAGTACGTTCAGGCGCATAAATATTGATTTGTGTCAACAGTGCAGGGCAGTCGATTCCTCCGGTCAAAAGTTTAGCGACAAACATAGCTTGAGCGTTGAAACGCCTTCTTTCCAGCGTCTCCAGTCCCAAAAGTTGACAACGCGCCTCGTATGGTGGCAAGTTTAGAGGATCCCGCCACGGAAGGTTCCAGAGAGCATGTCGTACGAATTCCCGTTGAACAGACTCAATCCTTGAAATCCAATTTGCTTGAAATGGGCACCATACAACTGCGCTAAACTCCAGTATGGATCGAACTAGGGAGCAGTAGAGAGATCGGAGACAGTGTGGATCACGGAATTCCCTTGTAATTTTGAAGAAGGAATCCTAACTGCCGGTTGGCTTTAGCGATTATTTCACTGAAGTGTAGTCGAAAGCTGAGTGCATTATCGAGTGTCACTCCAAGGTCTCGGATATGGCTTACTCGCGACAGAACTTGGCCACAGATGGAGTAGCTAAACACAATTGGCTTTAGCTTACGATGGAACGAAATGGTACTGCATTTCGTGATGCTGAGCGACATTATATTTCTTGAGCACCATTCTTCAAAACAGTCGACCATGTTCTGAAGTCTAAAGCAATCAAGAGCGTTCCTGATAACCATATATATTTTCACATCATCGGCGTAAAATAAGCGGCAGCCAGATGGAAGTAGTAAGGACACTTCATTGATGAACAATGAGAACAACAGTGGGCCTAAGTTGCTTCCTTGAGGCACTCCCGAAAGATTGGAGAAACTCGCAGATTGCACAGATCCAATTTTGACACACATCCACCGATCTGTTAGATAAGAGTTCAACCATATCGTGAATCTCGAGGAAATGCCTAGTTTGTTCAGCCTTGCTATCAGGATTTTGTGATCGACACGGTCGAAAGCAGCCTTAAGGTCTGTGTACACTGCGTCCACCTGAGTGCCTTGCTCCATGCTGCGCAGACAGAAAGAAACAAAGTCGACCAAATTGGTAGCGACTGACCTTTTTGGGAAGAATCCATGCTGATCTTGTGATAGATAGTTTTTGCAACAGGAAAACACAGCATCATTGACGATGATTTCGAAAACTTTCGAGCAGGCGCAAAGTGATGTGATTCCTCGGTAGTTTTCTATGTTCCGTTTATCTCCTTTCTTGTGCACTGGGAACATTATTGACTGCTTCCATACCGAGGGAAACGTGCTCTTGTGTAGAGAGGTGTCGAAGAGAACCGATAAAGGGTACGCAAGGCACGAAGCGCATTTTTTCAGCACACAAGAAGGAATACCGTCCGGCCCGGGGGTCGTACAATACTTTAATTTACGCATCGCTGCCTCCACAACCTCACTGCTAACTCGGAAGATGTCGAAATTCAATGCGTTGAATCGAGTGTCTCTAACGGCAGTAGCAACTTGCATTTCGGAGGACGTACTGTCATTGAATGGTCGCTTGAAGTGGGCAGCGAAAAGATTGCATTTCTCGATTGCAGTGTTAGCCGAGCGGTTTACCAAAAACATGTTTATGGGCAATCCTTCTTCCATTCTCTTGCTGTTGACGAAAGACCAGAACAGCTTTGGGTTTCTACGGAGATTTCTCTGCATCCGCCTCGTATACTACTTATATAGGAAACGATTATACAAGCGGTACTCATTGCTCCTCCGGTTCAGCTCTTGTTTAACAAGTGTACAGCGCAGCCTACAAAAACGCCGGAGAGCAGAGGATCTCAACCTCTTAAGTTCTCTCAACCTTCTATTACCCCAAACTGGTTTCTGTGCAGCCCTCCGCGCTGGTACGCAATTAGCGATGATACGAGTAATAATATCGGTAAACCTGGAAACGGCAGCGTACATGTCCTCGATTGTTTCCAGAAATTCCCAGTCGTCTTGAGATATTGCTTGATTTAATGCAGCGAAATCAGCTTTCTGGAAGTTGAGGCAGCTCAGATCTGGTACAACTTCGAATTCAATTGACGACGGTAGATTGATGTCAACCTCTAGTGCTGGATGATCGATGTCGAGCGGGATAACTGGATCAGTGGCCTCGGCAATCGAGCACCTTGATAATGCGGCATCATTTGCTAGCACTAGATCGAGCAAGCGGCCATTCCTGTTCAACACTGGATTGATCTGCGTAAGTCCAAGAAAACAGAATCCATCGAGTAAGGCCGAGGAAGCAGCTGAAAAACGTGATCGTAAGTAGTCGATGGAAGGTGGGGCGTTCGACGAGATGTTCCACACTAAACCAGACAGGTTGTAGTCGCCGAACGCGAATGCAACGTTATCTTGAAAACATCATTTGAACGAATAGCAAACGTATTAGAAATCATAACTTATAGTAGAATCATGTTTTATTCCATAAATCATGTTTAGAGAGCAAAAATCATTCTAAATAATGAATAGGTTTACTAACTTCTTCATTTATACACTACAATTTTACACAGAAGTCATAATATGAAGGTGGTTCTCATTTTTCCAATGCATGCAAAGATCTCTTGAAATAACCGAGGCGCTAGTTTCATTAGGGTAACCATGAAAAAACCGGTTTTTTACTCTAACAAAAATTGTCTTGGTACGACTATTAGAGCTTATCAATACCAACATTTTGCGATGCAGAATTTTTCAATATCCTAATCCTGCTCGAAGTCATTGATGAATTTTCATCAAAAACTCATGATTTCAATTTTAATTCACTCAAATACAAAAAATAACATATCTTTGAAAATCACATATTGTATAGAGTGAAATTTGTTCTTTCAAATTCCGTCCACAAACAGTTTTGCCCCAGAAAGAATGGCAATCAATTGAAGAGAGCGTATTTTGTGGGAAGAAATATCAATAACTTTGAGTGAAGTTGATTTATTGACAAGTTCTGCATCGCAAAATGTTTGTATTTATAAGCTCTAAAAGTCTTTCCAAGACAGTTTGTATGTAGAACTTTAAGTATAAAAGTTAGAGCAAAAAAAAAACAGCTTTAATGGTGACCCTAACGCAAAAAGGCGCTATATCGGTGATTTCAAGAGATAGAAAAAAACTTTGTTCTACAAAGATGTCTCAAATAGCTGGAACTACAACATTGTCTAACTATGTTTACCTCTATCTATAAATATAAGAAATTTGTATTTTTTATTTCATCGACAATTTTGGTCACTCTATTTTTGATAACATGAAAATGAGCGCTCTATTATTTGTAACAACTTTGTCGAAGACAGTTTTTGTCTAGAGAATAACTGTCGTGCTCTAAATGCTAATTTCCACTTAAATGCATCTCCTGGACCATTGGGCAATGTAACATAAGTAGAAGCAGAGTCAATAACGAATAAATAATTTAACAATTGACAAAATTTATATTCAGCAATATCATTAGGTGATCCAATTGATTTGCGTTGATGATAATTTGATGCTTGTGTAGACATCTCTAACGAACATCATAAATGCGATGTGCACAGCAAGTCGGAGGTTACTTGCAAGAATCGAAATGCGGCCAATGGTTTTACCAGCCGATATACTTTGTGAAGTATCTTTTACCATTACATTTTGCCAGTTGTATACTCTCCCCATCGCCCGGAAGGGTTGGGGAGCGTGGGAGTGCGGATGACAGTGACGTGACCACTACCACTATTATTGAAAACATTCGATGCGACAGTTAGTGCGTAAAGGGGACGGCTTTGGAGCCTGGATAACAGTGTGTGCATCGAGAACTAACATAAAGCACCCTTGGACGCCGCTTTCTTGAAGCATGGTTTGGACAGCTCTTCGAAATGGATGAGTGCAAGAATGGTAAAGGGTATCCAGGGATAGCCCCAGAAACGTTTCTAAGGTGGTTTGACACTCCTCCTCCCCTCTCTAATGGGAGGCTGCCATACAAATGAAGCATAAATTTCTGCATAACTCAAGAACTAATCAAGCAAATAGAGCCATATTTGGCATGTGAAGGTTTTAGGGGGCAAGAAACGTTTCCCGTGAATATACACTCCTCCCCCTCTCTAGGGATCGACGAAAGTGTTGATAAGAGCAAAACTCGAGAAAGGAATTGCCAGATTTAGGGCTGTCTTTATTCTATCATATTTTCTGTATCAAACTTTTATTCCAGGTAACGGAGAAACATGGTATTTGCAAGTGGTTGAAAAATCTTGAACGATAATTGTGCCTGAAACAATCTGATATTATAATGACTAGAAGTACTAGGAATTTTATAGTAAAACTAGCTGACCCGGCAAACGTTGTTCTGCCATTTAAATTATTTCTAGACAATATTTTTGGGTGTTAAATAAAACATAATTCATTTTAAGCGTGTTTGAATGTTTTAACGATTTACAAAATTATTCGAATGTGATCGATAAAAAGAACGAATGAAACGATTTCAACGGAAGATGATATGATGTTTCACGACGCAATGTATTTAATTAATGTAACTTTTATGTTTGATCTCTCAAAAGTTAAATGTAAAAAGAAAAAAAGTAGTAGTTTTTCGTCGTAAAGTTCAAAAATGAAATAATGGAAATCAATATTCATATCGTTTAAATGCTGTCTCGTTGTAGGAAAAAACACGCTTCTATTTTTCAATATGCAGGCTAAATTTATAACTGCTGGGTCTCGTTTATGAATTAAGAAACCAACGATACGCCAGAAAACAATGGAGCTGTTGTATCGTTCTTATTTGGAACAGCATTACTTCGTTGTTGTCATTCTATCGAGGAGTATTCACAGTGGTATTCTAATTTAGTATCACAGCCATATTGCCACTTGTTATATTCACAGACTTGCAAATGTATTAATTGCTCTTTGCTCAGCAGAGGCGAATATGGTACTACTCAACGATTTTCAATTTCAATGTCTGCGTTGTTGATATTTCTGAATGACATTATCAGTATTTTTTCATTGATGTATTAGATATTCGCCTACGCTTGCGATAGTGTCGTTGGTGAAATCTCTGGAAAACTCTTTGTTGTATATATATTCCATCTTTCATACAAGGCGATAAAGGTTTCGAATCACTCCATGAACCATACACCACTATTGTTGTAACATTATCGAACAGTTATTCTTATTCCGGAATTCGATTGGTTGAAACTCGAATACATAGAAGACATAGTCCTAACCCTAACTTAACCTTTCTGTCTATAAATTTTCTTGCATTTCCACCAAAACTTTATACATAACATAAAATCATCGTCAGACACAATTTCCGTTCAAGATTTATCAGCAATTGCAGAGAATGTGTTGCTTTTTCACATTGAACACATTTTTGATATGTAGAATTAACTTTCATTAAAAAAAATGGATAAATGTTTTTGTTTAAAAACCTCCCGAATATCCATTTTGTATTTTTGCTTCACAGAAATGGAACACGGAGCTCAATGTTGTCTATGTCGAATTACATCGCAAGGTTGACACATTTGCATAACTCGATTGGACTTGAGTCGAACGGATTCCAGCATACAAAATTGCAATCCGTTCGGATCATTTTGACTCTGACGTTGTTAAGGCGTTGCTCATGATAGCGTTTCCCAAGTTAATGTGTTTTTCCTCAAGCCGCTTATTTTGATAAGGTCGTAGGTCGTAGCAGTCGTTCGCTCTCTACCTTCGCGTACATGTCGACCATGAATTGTTGGTACACCTCACGACATCGTGTAATGACATCATACGATACACACAGAAACCATCGAGCGCAATCTTTTATTCTATTCGTCTGAATATGGATTGCTATAGCTATTCATAAATATTATTTCAAAATGGGTAATGATGTTCATAATGAATGGATTACCTGTGGCAGGATCACGTTGTCTAATGTTTGTGCAATATTCATCTTGTTCTTTCAAAATGGTCGCGCATTTTTCGCCTGATTTGTATTGTGGTCACACACATTCTAGAGCTTGCCAGAATACATTCAGGGCATGTTGTTGGTATAGAAATCTCAACTAAGTACTACTTAAAATGATGCAAGCAATACTGCGATGAGAAGGCGAACGTTGGGAGCGTTAGTGCTATTGAAGAGGAACATGGAGAGAGTCGTATGAACGATGTGCGCTAACGATGAATTCCAGATTATTGTTTTTTCATCGAAAAACAATTTCTCGCGTCATTGTGCAGACACCTTCTATGATTTTAGTAACGCTTACGCACTGAATCAGAATTAATGACAATAACGTGATTGTCTTTTTCTAAACTGAGCAAGTGTGATTTGAAGTACAGGTTGGACTCGATTATATACTGACTCGATTATATATGCATCGATTATATACAGTTTTGGACTCGATTATATAGAGTTTGAAAAAAAATATTTTTTTATAGTTCAAATATGACTTATTTCATGAGAAAATGTAACCTTTTAACGTTTAGGTGAAATTGAATATTCACCAGGATTTTTTATATTGATATTGCAGTGAAATTAAAAAAGATAGAAGTTGAGCGTCAAAGAACAAATTGTAGAGTGGTTTAAGAGCTTTAATTTAATTGATACGGTATAGAATCTTATACAGACCAGTTATAAGTTGCCAGTTTGCGGTAGCTGATCAAAATATTTTCTGGTTCTATGCAGCTCTGGTGAATTATTTGGTCTTGATTTCATATGTAGTTCTGTATACAACTGTTTCTAATTGAAATAATGACAGTAACAATACGATTACGGGTGTGAAGATGTATAAAAATTGTAATCAGAAGTTGGTTGTAGGAAATAACAATTCTATTTTCGTTTTGTCATTTTAGTTCGACCAACACAATTTTGAACGATTTTCTAAGTAGGGTAAAAGGGGGGAAATTGGACCCCTTAAGCATATCGCCTTATATTTCCAAACCAATGCGGTCTAAACAACAAATGACACATTGAACACTGAGCTACGCTTGTTTTCTCTCAATCAATAACGTTTAATCATTATAGAAAGCTTCAATCTACCAAATATATCATAAAATAGAAGAGATGATTTTTGGACATTATAACTTGATGCGGGGTGATTTGGACCGTCTGTGGGGTGATCGAAAAAAAACATACTTATGTTTATGTAAAGTATTTTGGGATAATGTTACAATCAGTAACAGTGTTCTGGGATCGATACCAGGCGTCTCGGCCAGATTCCAAACCAGAAAAATTGGATTAAGACCATCTCGAATTCTGCATGGATCTTTTCACTGTTGCTCGAATATTTTCAAACACTTTCGCTGCTTGGTCACAGAAAATCCGTTCTTGATGACCTGCGTTGTTCTTTCAACCTCCTTCCTCTTTCAACGTTGTCTGTCCATCTTTTTTTTTGTAATTCTGCGACATCAATTAGACCAAAGAAAAGCCTTAAACCTGTAGGACCAATTCACCCCACAGAAACGTTTTCATGTCGCCCCACACAACATGCAAAAATTAAAATGCGATTAATTTCCTTTATTATTATCAAATTTACAGTTTCGCTGCATCAAAATAGGCGAACAGAACTTTACTGCACAATACACGAAAAGTTTGTTTAATCAGCGGAAAAAAACCTTAAAACCACGATCGAAAAATTCACATTTTCTGACAATCAAAGTGCTTGATGTGTTCATTCTACCGTTTCCCTCTACCTGTTGAATTTTACCAAAGTTTTTTTACGTTAAGTATATACGGCTCAACAATAAAAAGAGATGACATTATAAAAAAAATCAAGTTGAGCCATACTTTTTGAGATAAAGGGGTGGTCCAAATCACCCCGTATGACCAACTCACCCCTAGTTACCCTAAATATCTCCTATTTTCCAACAAGTAGTGAGAAGTAATTCTTCATGGTTTTCCTTATGGCCCTATTCGTTATTTCCGAAGGGGTTTTATCACCCATTTTAATATTTAACGATACACTGCAGACGATGAAAGATCATCGGGTTGAAAGATCAATGGGTTAAGTGCCCAGCGTATGAATTTTAATACGCAAAAATGCCCGTTTTTGAAAAACTGTTTTTGATGAAGTGTTAAGCGCATTTTAAATGATACCACATGATAATTCAAGAGTGTTTTTTTGTGTCAGAGTCATTTTTTTTGTTTTGTTGTGTATTGAAGCTTGCAAAGTTCGAGTTTAATGGAGTCGCAAAAGTAAACATAAATTTATCAAAATTTTACCTCTTAAAGGATTCTGAATTGCTCAAATCTGTGACACAACAGTACTAGACGAGTGTAAAAAATGATATCTAGCAAAAAATCCGAAGAAAATTATGAAACCGCAAAAAAATCTATGTTTAGTTTTGAGTGTATGAAATTTCATACGCTGTGCAACTACGGTATATTTTTTTTCTGAATAAAATATATCAGCTTCCCGATAATCCGGAGGAGCTGTACAATTATCTGATTGATTTGGACGAAGACGCTTTCGAAAATCTAGTGTCAACAAATGATATTGACTTTATCATCGTGCCCACAAGCGGTGGAGACAGCGATGTGGATGCTGGAGATAGTGACTCGGAGGACGACCCTTCCGGTTTTGGCAAACAAGTGAATGTCGAGAGCAACATTGAACGAGGCCAATCTCAAGAATACTCCTCGGACAGCAGCAATAAGCGGAAAGCCAGACACTGGGAAAAAAAGGACCTTAAATTCGGATGAGTGACATAAATCCAGCAAGGATCGAGTTCATGCAGATCAAGCCTAAACACTCGAAATCATCGGAAGTTAGGTTTGACGGAATAAATCATTTCATTAATACGAATCCAACTGGTACCCGACGAAGGTGTGCGAATTGTAACCGATGTACGACGTATATTTGCTTGAAGTGTGATGTGGGTTTGCACCCTTCGGAGTGCTTTTTCCGGTACCATACTCAGTGATACTAAATCCGATACACTGCCGTTATACACATAACTGTACTCTGTTCTAAACAATCCCTATGAACCGTGGGACAATTATGCGTAGAACGACAGTACACGAAAGTGATAATAAACCATGAAAATGGTTGTCGAAGTTGAATTTTATGAAATAAAACCGTTTTGTTCGTGAAAACGAAGCAAACGTTCTCTTTAGTATCTAGTATATAGTACATTTTAGTAGTCCATACTTGGCTCCTGAATTGTTCTTTTTTTTCATTCCAAACCCAACTGTCATCGAATAAAGACGTTCTCCAAACTAAACTTATAAAAGGTTATGGGCTCCACGGCGAATACTGTGTGCGGAATTCCACAATTCAACGGCGGACCGGATTTTCAGCACTGGCGCTTCAGAATGAAGATGCATCTGGATTCGGTCGGCGTTTTGAAGAATTTGACGGAGAATGCACCAGAAGCGGAAGCGGAGAAAAAGAAGTTCGATGAGTCGGATCGTAAGGCCAAAGCTCTAATCGTAAGTTTTCTGGCCAACGAGTGCTTGGAAGTAATCAGGGAGAAGTCGACTGCCAAGGCAATGTGGACGGCACTTGAAGCTACGTTTGCCACCAAATCGATCGGATCTCAACACCTGATAAGGAAGCAGCTCAATCGACTGAAGCCGAAAGAAGGCGAACCGATGAGACCGCATCTGATGGTGTTCGACGACTTGATACGGCAAATGAAGACGGTTGGCGCGAAGGTTGATGATGCTGACCTGGTGGTGCTGCTGTTCCAGACATTACCTGATTCGTACGACCCTCTGGTAACCGCCCTAGAAAATGTTCCTGAACAGGATCTCAAGATCGAAGTTGTGAAGCAACGCCTGTTAGCTGAAGACTCGAAGCGTCGGGAACGAAATGAGGAATGTGGCGAAGCGAAAGGTGCGGCTTTCTCCGGTGATAAAACGAAGAAGACTTTCAAGTTTCAAGGAAAGTGCCATAAATGTGGCAAACGCGGTCATCTGAAGAAAGACTGTAAGCAGAAATCTGGTGGTGAAGCTAATTCGGCTGAAACGCAGAGGAAAGCAGTAAGTTTCATGGTGAACCGGGACTACGCGCAGCAGAAGAACAAAAAACTCGTGTTCAAACTCGACTCCGGGTCCAGCGACCACCTGGTCAATGACAGCAAGGTGTTCCGGAGCGTTCAGAAGCTGAAACAGCCGATTGTGATCAATGTGGCAAAAGATGGTCAATCATTACTTGCAAAGACCGTTGGAGAGATCTATGGGAACAGCAATAAACTGTATCCGCTCCATATGAAGGATATGCTGTATATTCCGGAGCTACACGACAATTTGATGTCAGCAAAGAAGCTAGTGATGGCTGGAGTACAGGTAATCTTTGTCGGAGAAGAAGCAGTGTTGAAGAGAGACGGCGAAACCATCGCTACTGCCCATCTGAGAGGCGGACTCTACGAACTGGAGATAAATCTGGAGAAATCGTCAGCAAACTTGTGCAAGAAGGAAACGGATAAGTTATGGCTTCGACGGCTCGGGCATTTAAGTGAGGACGGCATGAAGAAGATGGTAAGCAACGATCTGGTGACGGGGGCTGAGTTTCGTGGTACCAAGCTGAGTTTCTGCGACGCCTGTGTACAAGGGAAACAATGCCGTGACCCGTTTAGTGGAACTCGTCACCGAGCATCCAGGCCCTTGGAAAGGATTCACTCGGACGTGTGTGGTCCTATCGACCCTCCTGGATGGGATGGATCAAGATACTTCGTAAGCTTTATTGACGATCATACCCACTTTGCCGTGCTGTATCTGATGCGGAAGAAGTCCGAAGTCTTCAACAAGTTCCAGGAGTATGAGGCGATGGCTACAGCGAAATTTGGCTTGAAGATATCGACCTTAACTGTGGACCAGGGACGTGAGTATGGTTCTAATGCTCAAAAAGATTTCTATCGTAGAAAGGGCATACAAATCGAACCGACGGTGGCTTATACGCCACAGCAAAATGGTGTCTCGGAACGGTTCAACCGAACTGTAGTTGAAAAAGTGCGCACCATGTTGATCGACGCAAGCGTTCCCAAGGAGCTGTGGCCAGAAGCTGTCCTGACTGCTGTCTATTTGATTAACCGAAGTCCGACAGCAGCTCTCCCCAAAGACGTAACACCGGCTGAATCCTGGTATGGAACCAAGCCGTGCGTGAAGAAACTCCGGATTTTTGGGTGCAAAACCTTCGCTTGGATTCCTGGCCAGCAACGAAGAAAGCTAGATGCGAGAAGCAAAGAAACAGTCCTGGTTGGCTATGCTCCAAATGGCTATCGTTTGTGGAATCGCAAGGTAAGAAGGATTATTATTGCTCGTGATGTGAAATGCGATGAGGATTGCTTTCCGTATAAAAAATGCTTCTACAAGAAGGACTCACCGCTGGTAGTATACTTCCCTGACGAGAAAGAGGGGGAAATCACCCACTACTCCGATGATGAAAACCACAGCGACAACAAGCCCGACATTGATGAACATGACGAGACTGACGACGAATTTGAAGACACTGCAGACACCGGGGCGCTCCCTTCGCAATCAGAACAGCACAAATCCATGGATGAGGGTCAACCGTTGCTGAGGCGCAGCGAACGGGAGCGCAGACTCCCCGGTAAGTTTCTCAATTTCTTTTCGACGTACAGTGCAACTTCTGCTGGTTCAAACATTACAGATGTTCCAAGCTGCTACGATGAAATCGATGGTAGAGATGATCGTGACCAGTGGCTACATGCTATGCAAGAAGAGTTGGATTCATTGAAGGCGAATCGAGTCTGGAAACTGCAATCCTGTCCCCAGGGTATCAAGCCAATCCAATCGAAATGGGTGTTTCGTGTGAAGGAGGATGAAAACGGCGAGAAGGTTCGTTACAAGGCACGACTTGTGGTGAAAGGTTACCTGCAGCGTCCGGGCATCGATTATGAAGAAACCTACGCACCCGTGGCAAAGCTAACTACGATTCGCACTGTTCTGGCAGTAGGCGTTCATCACCGATTACTGTTTCACCAGATGGACGTTAAGACTGCGTTCCTTCACGGTGATTTGAAGGAAGAAATCTATATGGCAGTACCGGATGGAGTAGAAGCTGATCGAAGTAAAGTGTGCAAGTTTCCAAGTCGTTGTACGGGTTAAAGCAGTCGCCCCGCTGCTGGAACGAGCGGCTGAATGGTCAGTTACTTCGCATGGGATTCACCAGATCAAGTCATGACTACTGTCTGTATACGAAATGCACGCAAGAGGACGAATTGATCATCATCATTTACGTCGATGACCTACTGATCGCTGGAAGAAAGCTAAATTCGATTGTGAGGCTGAAGAAAGAACTCTCTGAAGCGTTCCAGATGACCGACTGTGGTGACGCTCATTACTTTCTGGGAATCAAGCTGGAGTACAACCGGGATCAAGGAACACTTCGACTCTTGCAAGAAGCGCAGGTGATGAAGATACTTGAGCGTTTCGGGATGAAGAACTGCAATCCTTGCAGATCGCCTATGGAGAAGGGACTTCAAATGGATCGTGAAGGACCAGCGACGAAGGAACCGTATAGAGAGCAACTTGGCAGCATTATGTACACCATGCTGTGTGTGCGGCCTGATATTTGCTATCCTGTAAGCTACATGGGACGTTTCCAGCAAAAACCTACTGATCAACACTGGCAGTCGTTGAAGCGCATCGTTCGTTACCTGCAAGGAACATCGGGACTCTATCTGGAGTATACAAGAAACGAGAATGCGGAACCGTTAGTAGGATTTGAGGATGCTGACTGGGCTGCTGATACCGTGGACCGAAAATCAGTAAGCGGTTGTCTGTTTAAGGTCTTTGGAGCTACCGTATCCTGGTCAAGTAAGAAACAGACGACTGTGGCAACGTCGTCAAGCGAAGCAGAATACGTTGCCCTGAGTACGGCTGCGTCAGAAGCGATTTGGCTGGCTGGACTTCTTGGCGATTTGAAGATAGCTGTAGGACCCGTTGTAATCTTTGAAGATAATCGTGGCTGTATAGGAATGGCCAAGAACCGTGAAACCAAACGTACCAAACATATCGACGTGAAACATCACTTCATTCGTGATCACGTAGAAGAAGGACGATTGAAGATCGAACCGGTGAGCACAATGGATCAACTGGTAGACCTGTTCACCAAGGCGCTAGATGCTACACGTTTCCAGGAGCTACGCAGAAATTTTGGACTAAACGATTGAGAGGGGGTGAAAACGAAGCAAACGTTCTCTTTAGTATCTAGTATATAGTACATCTTAGTAGTCCATACTTGGCTCCTGAATTGTTCTTTTTTTTCATTCCAAACCCAACTGTCATCGAATAAAGACGTTCTCCAAACTAAACTTATAAAAGTTCGATATTCAAATGATTTCCATTTTTGATACTGTATCGGCTCAGCGTATGAAACTTCATACGTCAGATATCTCAACTTCCAAAGAACTCCAAAACAAAATATTGCGTTTTCCCCCGCGTTTCGGAACAAACCTAGATGGACTAGAAAGTTTCATGCCAGTTGGATCAAGTTCTTCTACACCTGGGCAGTAATGGGTTAATACCGTGCATCTCACGGAATGTCTGAAGTAGTTGTTGTCACAGCAGCCGAAAAATGATTAGCAACCGGCCGGAAAAAGCAGTTTCGATCAGAGGAGACTATAAAATAGAAGTCAAGAAATTCAGAACCTTGAAAACTGTTTGGCAGGCAGGATAGAATAAATAATTACCGAGAGGAGGAAATCGGAGTTGGATTAGAACTACGTCCACTGAATCGTAAGCGGCAGAACTGACCCTCAATTTACAATATGTTTATATAATTTATTTAAATATATAAATATATGATATAAATAAGGAAAAAAAATTTTTGAAGCATATAATAAATAAAGCTGTCAGAAATCAGTAGAGAAAATTGTCGACAACCTCCTCTCCCAAATCCAGTGTATACAGTCCACAAACTCACTTCTTGCACCTTTGCGTACATCCCTCCTCCCTTTTCCTAAAAAGGGCGCCCGCACCGTTGTGTGAGTCCATAATTTTCTTATCTGCCGAGCTATTTTGTCACGGAACCAACATTTCACTGCATTTTCTTATATTAGCAAATTAGTCCATCTATATGCAATCTATGTTGGCCAAATATGCCGAAGAGGCAGAGCATTATACCGTTCAGGTGCAAGTGCGGGTGCGACTGTCGAAAGCGAGAGAGAGAGAGAGAGAGAGAAAGAGCTCGTAAAGAGAGTGGACGAGAAAATGGCCCATCCTGGAGCCTCCATAATAACGTGTGCACGTGTACAGTGTTCATGTTGGACTTCCGCTTGCCTGCAAGTGCCGGAGTCGATGCAATCAATTTGGAATTAGTACTGTGCCTTACCTCCTCGGCCGCTCCCTCCCAGCAGCAGCAGCAGCAGCAGCAGCTCCTTTTAGCCTTCGCATCGTACCGTTCGATATAGGAACAATTATAAATGTACATAATTTCATCTAGTTTTCAGTTTCTGAGAGGAGAAGAGGCGAAGGACTTTTGTGTGAAACAGCAGGACGTTCTCAAGCCTCGTGGAGGCGAAGAGTTAGAAAATCCATCCTGTGTCCGTACACATATAATGAATAAACAACCTCGTCGCCGCTCCTCCGGAGTCTTTCGTTTCGATGTCCCGATGGTGGTGCAGTGCTGCTGATGCCACCCACAATCACCCACTTGGGGAAGTGCAATGCAAGAGCGAGAGCACCCGACCGACTCGAATGCATGCTTGAGTAGTTCATCTGGGGAAGTGGCGGGAAGGGGGTCAACGAGTGAGGATACGCCAGAAACGTGTACAATTAGAGAGCAAATATTTCTGCTTTGCCATAATGAGGTTCCCGAGGCAGCAGAGGGCCATGCGGCAGGTGATGGAGAGCTTCCAGTTGGTGCTGAAATCGATGTTGGTCTTGGTCTGAGGTGTACATGCATTAAGTAACCCTTTTTGCCTCCTACACTCTTCTTATAAAATTAAAATATATAAGCACAATAGTTCGGGACGATGCAATGTTGCCCGCAATCCGGTTTGCAATATAAATACGAACTTCATATACAAAATCAATACTAATCAACACGAAAATCAGCATCTAAAATGCATTTAGTCTGAATTTCTAAAACTAAACAGTCTCCATTTAAGAACGGCACTCGGAGCAGCACATATCCTGGAGTCGTCCTTCGCCCACTCTCCCGTCGTCATCCCCATTTGCGCCAGCCCAGCTGCTGCTACTTATCGGTGAAGTATCGACTCGGTGCGGTGAGTTGTGCTCTCTGATCTGAGTATGTGTTGCCGGAGCACAAGGCTCTCCGTTGTCTTGAAAACAAATTTAAATATTCAACAAATCCCTTCCTTGCAATGCCGCCACCACCCTCTGGCGGCAAACGAGGAAACGAGGAGCTCCCGGGGAGTAATGGCCCAGTGAGCAATGCATCTACAATGCCCGCATTGACTAGTTTATCAATCGATAATTATGAAACAAAACACGGTGCGGTGCATGCATCCTTCCAGACGAGAACTTTTCGGTTCCAAGCACACCGCATCATCGCATAGACATAGAGTGAAGTGAAAGAGTGCGGCAGCTCTGGATTAGCTTCGACGCTGCACCGTCAATCATTGATGAGCTACAAGGTATCACTTTTAGACTAATTTGAATTTCTGTAATGTGCGGTTGCTTCCTTATGTGTGTTTGTACGTGTGTATGTGTGTATGCTGTCAGGTGCGAGGGCGGGCATTCGACATTGCAGTTGCATTTGAAAGGCGACTGATGAATTGTGACGCGGTCTGTTCATTGTTGGGTAATAATTCAGTTAATTGATCGTGTGTACCAGAAGATGTGGCTGGCTATCTTATTTATATCTTATATTAGTCGAGAGGCGTTATATATTATTCTCGCTATATTCGCACAGAAATAAATGCGATTCGTTTGAGCTTGAGCTTAGGTAGACTGTACAATTCGTAGTTGTTCTGACCTGAACCAACCAAATAGCACAAAGAACACACAGAATGACGCTTGAGACTACCAAATCATTCTCGTTGTGCAATTTCCGGTGATTCGAGCTTTAAATTGTCAATAACGAATGGAAGGAATGTTAGTATGATATTCGCTGCCCGAAGGCCAGAAGGGTCGCCTCTATAGCGTGGTTCCCTAGCGTTTATCATGGAAAGGATAGTTGTTAGTGGGAATGGTTAAGAAAAATCAAGTAGTGTAGTGCATAATAAAAATAAGAGGAAATACAACTGCATAATGAAAATAGAGGAAAATATAGCCATCTCGATGCCCCTCTCATCATATCAGCAATTCTTCATACGGTGATATATACACTGCGATACGTACACCAACACGCATTTCACTCTACGCGCTAATTATGATCGAATTAAATGCATACAAATGCTTACAATACTTAAGCGATTCGACAAATCAGGAGAAATCACGCTTAACTTTTCAGCAGGACCGGTGCCTATTTCCCGACATTAAGTGCCAACTTGAGATAGACACAAAAAAGCTACTCTTCGTCAGATCTCAGACCTATCATTCAGCGCGCAGGAATCAAAAGAACGCGATAGCGCAAGCTGCAAAACAAAACAAATTCCTCCTAACAGCAGATTACAGACACACAGATACAGAGAGAGAGAATTACATGGATCGCGAGAGAAATTCTCTCTCCCTGAGACGACGAAACACGATGACATCTCAGTCAGTACGATGAATCACCTGAACGACGCAATTTAACACACACAGGCTTACAACGAGCTTTTAGAGAGAGAACATATATAAAAAACAGGAAGTGGGTTATATCTATGGTATAACCGCAAGGGTGACGTAGGACTATCGTTGATTTAGAGATCATTTGTATGAAGTTGAATCTGAATCCATTCTGAATGAATGAATATTTGGAGAACTTCGAAAACGAGAGCATTACGTTGGAGGCACAAGGTTTTATGCATCCAATATTGGATACGGAAATATCCTACTGATGGGGAAGAATAATCTTCAGAAGCTATCCTGTTGATTGCGATTGATTGAAAAATCACAAAACCTAATGTATTTGGTCACAGTGTTTCATGGATAGAAAACATTAAAATAAACTCTTTCATATGAATGTAATTTTAAATTCCCAGAGGAACTGGCAAATTATTTTCAGTAACGATTAGATATTTTCACATTTTCCTCGATACTGGAAGCCCACCAGTGGTTAATGCTAACTCGATAACCATCTGTTAATAGCACTTGATTGAAACATATTTGGTCACAGTGTTACATGGATAGAAAACATTCAAATAAACTCTTTCACATGAATGTATTTTTAAATTCCTAGAGGAACTGGCAGATTATTTTCCGGATCTTTCTCGATCCAAACGGAAAGAATTCCGTGCGTGTATGTGTGTGTAGTGGCTGCTTCGAGATCTTCCCGAGGAACCGTTTGTAGCATCACTCTCCTCCTGATGGATTCCCTTCTGGCCTAAGGTGCACAAACAGGCTCTTGGTGACACCGTTCATCCGCGCTTTCATGATAAGAAGCTTCACTACAACAGCAACAACATGCTCCAATCGCTGTTCAATTAGAACTGAGTGGATTTCCGAGCGGCGCTCGCTTATATACCGATTGGTGATTTCAATAGCCTATTTTGAAAGCAAATTTAAGACTATTGAAACAAGTTTTTGGATCAGAAAGAAACAAGACAAGTATAGAACGCGTAGACATTTTATCTTTCGAATGAAGTGTTTATCATACCATTTCGTTCAGTTGTTTAGGAGCTATTAACACTCAAAATCTCGGTCTCCGGCGTAACGCTTTCGTTTTCGAAACTTTGATTTTACACCCCGGTATAGAAATGAAAGACGTAGTCCTACGTCAAAAAAACAGAATACTCAGCTTTGTCATTCCACCTTTTTCTTCGGGGTGTACCTCACGCCCTGTTACTCGCTCAGAGAATTGCACTACACATATGCACATAACACATAACACATTCAGGCGCGCCCCGAAACAAGAAAAAACATGAAATAAGAACTTCCACCACCGAAGCTCGCAATTCAATGTCTCAAATTAAATCAAAAATACAATTTATTTTTTTCTCTTGCACATTCACAGAGTTTTTCTAGTTTAAAAAACTCTTTCGGACTGGTTAAAAAAATGCTTCCTAATAAATCACCAATACTCTCAGATTAACAAGAAACCTGGTAAACTTAATACGGAGCGATGAAAAAAGTCCGCAACCGTCGAGTGCCCAAACGAGACTCCTGAAATAAATGAAATTCGTTTGGAGATATTGATTCTACGCAATTTTTTTATTGAAAAAAAAAACCAATAATTAATTTTTGAAATTTTTAAATGCAATACTCGTTCGACTTTAGCAACACTCCAAGATACAAAATGTTGTCGAATTCGAAATGTGACAACATCGAAAACTGTTTACTTTTGCCTCCTGGTGAACCATTTATGAGTCCATAGTTCACGAATGGCACATTGTTTTCATGAAAGTAATTCGTTCTAGCTCTAAAGAGGAGGAGGGCAGGGTGCTGAATAACTCGAAAACTAATCAAACAAATGGAATTAAACTTAGCATATAAAGGTTTTAGGAACCGAGAAACGTTTCTATGGTGGTTCGACACTCCTCTCTCCTCTCTAAGGGGAGGCTACCATACAAATGGAACACAAATTTCTGCATAACTCGAAAACTAGTCAATCAAGTGGAGCCAAATTAGGCCTGTGAAGGTTTTTGAATATGAGAAATGTTTCTATGATGGTTAGGGTGGCAGCGAAAATGGTCATGTCAAATTTCAAAAACCGACCATGTACATTTCGTTTACTGGCCCCAAACAAATTACCTGTGCAGAGTTTCAGCTCGATTGGACATGATTTACGGGTGCCTCAAAGCGCTCAAAGTTTTGGTTTTTTTATCCTCGAAAATCGTCCAAGGGGTAAAGGAAATTAGGAAAATCGAATTTTTTTTTTCGATGCCGAAAATCTACCTTTTGTGACTTAACCTGAGTGGACTAAAAATCTAAATTTGATTTCGGCCAAAATCTCGTTTCATGCATTTTTAAGTCATTTGGCATCGGAAAAAAAATTCGACTATCGAGGATCAAAAAATCTAAACTTTAAGCGCTTTGAGGCACCCCTATAAATCATGTCCGATCGAGCTGAAACTTTGCACAGGTCATTTTTTTTGGGCCAATAAACAAAATGTTCATAGTCGGTTTTTGAAATTCGATGATAATTTTTTTTTCATACATCCATTGCTATCCTAATGATGGTATGACACCCCTCCCTTCTCTGAAATGGATATTTCAACCAAACATATTCCAACCAAACATGACAATTGAAGTTTTTTTTTAATATGATAAAACGCACTCCTATACCTTCTTTTATCTATATAAATAAAATGGGTCACCGAATATGTTGATAAGAGCGAAACTCGAGAAAGGAATTGTCCGATTTAGGACTGTTTTTATTCTATCATATTTTCTGTATCAAACATTCATTCCATGTAACGGAGAAACACGTTATTTACAAGTGGTTGAAAGATCTTGAACGAGAATTGTGTTTGAAAATAACCTGATATTATAATGACGAGTTTTGGTAGAAGTACTAGGAATTTTATAGTAAAAAATAATTTTAAAGGATAAATTAGAAAATCAATCAATGAACACTTCTGCGATTGGACCTATGAACGTGCACTTAGTAAAAAAACGTGAAAGTGATAACGAAAAATAAATTTTGAGCGGGACGAAGTTTGCCGGGTAAGCTGGTTCATTATAAATTTTTCGATGTTGTAGTAAGCTATACACTAAGTTGTATGTTTGTCATTATCTTGTACACTTCATACTCTCCTATGAAATATTCCATCTGCTTCCAAGGGTCCAACTAATAATTATTCACATTCTAAAGTTTTGCATAACTTGTAGAATGGAACATATGTCAGAAACGAAAAGCATAAAATATAAATAAATTGTATAGGAACGTGTTAGCTCCCCAGTAATTATACAGACAAACTGGTTTCGGCTCCACAAAGAACCTAGTTTCGCCGAAACATTTGAATGCAGTGTAATATCTTCTCTACAAATTTCAAATACCATTCACGATGAAGGACGGTATCCAAGACATGACCGTTAACGTAGGACTGAAAAAATGCTTTATTCAACTCGTTTGTTTTTCTCTCTCGTTATCATCTTAGAAAGAAACGCAATGTAACAAATAACTTTTTGATAGAAAGTTTTGAGTTTTTTTTTCTTTATTATAGTGACTTTCAACACTTTTGGCTAGCTCGTCACTTGTACCTTTCATTTGTGGAAGAATGTCGGGAGTGAGAATTGAATTGTGTAAAGGTCACGAGAGGTATGGATATTATCATTACGCCAAATCACCTCCTCTAGGAAGTTTTGAGTGTCCTGAAGTGTGATTTTGTCGTAGGCTTTAGAAAGCCGATTCGAAAACTTTAAAATAACTTCAACTAAAGGCGAATTTCATGCCAACTCGTCGAGCCATTAATAGTAATTTTAGGCTGTCAAAAAAGTCCTGCGGTATTTTTTTTGAATTTTCATTTGTTCATAAAATTAGTTACAATCATCTGTTTTAAGTCAAATATGCGTCGTTTTGTTCGATGACTTGTTCCCAACGAGATGCCAACTTTATAACACCCCTGTTATAGAAGCTCGCTTCCTTATTGGCAAAAAACTCGGATAGCCAATTTTCACAGGCCTTTTTTGTGGCTAACTTCTGACTACCTAGCTCGTTCGCCATGGACAAAAACAGGTGGTAGTCACTTGGTGCAAGGTCCGGACTATACGGCGGATGCAAAAGAACCTCCCATCCGGGCTCCCGGAGCTTCTGGAGCGTCACCAAACAAGTGTGTGGCCTGGCGTTGTCCTGATGGAAGACAATGCGGCCTCTGTTTATCAAAGATGGCCTCTTCTTCATGAGTGCTACCTTCAAGCGGTCCAGTTGTTGGCAGTACAGGTCCGAATTGAGCGTTTGGCCATAGGGAAGCAGCTCATAATAGATTATTCCTTAACAATCTCACCAAACACACAGCAGAGCCTTCCTGGCCGTTAATGAGGGCTTGGCCACCGTCTGAGCCGCTTCAGCGGGCTTCGACCACGACCGTTTGCGCTTCACGTTGTCATAAGTGACCCACTTTTCATCGCCAGTCACCATCTGCTTCAGAAACGGGTCGATTTTGTTGCGATTCAGCAGCAATTCACATGCGTCGATACGGTCAAAGATGTTTTTTTTGCGTCAACGTGTGTGGCACCCATACATCGAGCTTCTTTGTGAATCCAAGCTTCTTCAAATGGTTAATAACGGTTTGATGACTTATCCCCAGCTCTTGGCCGATGCTACGACTGCTACTATGCCGGTCTTTCTCGGCTAATTCAGCGATTTTGTCGCAATTTTCGACGACAGGCCTTCCGGAGCGTGGCGCATCTTCGACGAACTCTACACCAGAACGAAAACGTTGAAACCATCGTTGTGCGGTGGAAATGGAAACTGTATCGGGTCCATAAACTGCACAAATTTTATTGGCAGCTTGAGATGCATTTTTGCCTTTGTCATAGTAGTACTGTAAAATATGTCGGATTTTCTCTTTATTTTGCTCCATATTTGCGACACTATAACTCACGAACGACTTAACCAAACAAAACACTGTCAAGGACTAAATTATAGCGCGGGGTACTACTACAAGGGAAAAGTGTTTCTAACAATGACTTTTCCATGTTTTCTTTAAACGAAATTATAACTAATCCTTATTTCGTATAAAGTCGAAGTAACGTTATATTGTGTTCGGCATAAAACGTTCGGTTTAAAACGTTCTTTCTTACTTTTCCAGATTTTTTTAAAATAATAAAATTTAAAAAGTATTATTTTTTAGAGGTTCATGCGATAGAGAGATGCATACAGATTATATTCATATAAATTCGACATGAATCGGTTCAGTAGAACTTGAGATATCGTGTACGCCAGTTTGAAAAAACTAGTTTCGATTTTAAAAAAAAGTAGTTTCGAGAAAAACGCGTTTGAAGCTTTTGTTATGGCCGTTAGATACCACATCACTAAAATGGCTCTAACTGGATAAATAAAATGATTTTCGATAAGTATATTTTAGGGTATACTTTTAAATGCCTAAACTACAGAAATATGAAGGCAAACAAGTTTGATTTTCATCAAATTTCTAGACTAGAATACCGCCTTAAGATAATAATGAAATTTTTTTTTTGGCTTTAATTTGATTTGTCGATCATCTAAATCGGTTCAATGGATAAAAAGTTATGAATTTTTAAAGAAAATTATTTTTGGGAAATGGTAGAAAAAGTTGAATTTTCGGACCACCCTTAACTGGAAATGGTCACCCTAACAAAAACAAAAATAAATAAAAAAATGCGGGTCTAATATTTTGCGTTAAAGAACAAAACCACCACTTCTCATGGAAATCTGAGAACTACTATAACGGTTTGGCAGGGAATTGTTGAATACACAATAGATATACGAATAGATTTAAGAATTGAGTGTGTTCTTCAACCTTGGTACAATCTTCTTACATCCCATCCTTTTCCTGAAAAAATGTCACCTTTTTAAACTCGAGTTGACCGCGAGTAATCGGTTTTTTACTTTTCTAACCAAAGAGTTACGAAAACTATTTATAAATAGTTATTGAGTATAGTGAGAAATTCGCCTGCTTAATATAGGGTTGGGGAAAAAGAAATGTGGTATTTCTGATCGAAATTTAATGCTTTATTTAACATACTTAATATTATCCAATTTAAGTCAAATATGCGCCGTTTTGTTCGCAAACTTGTTACCATTTAGAAAGAAACCTCACACAGCCAGTTTTCGCAAGCCTCTTGTGAGGCCAACTTAGTATCACCAAGAGCGTTTAGCATGGACCGGAAGAGATGATAATCACTTGGAGCCAGGTCCGGACTATACGGTGGGTGCAATAGGACATCCCATCCGAGCTCCCGTAGCTTCTGGCGGGTCATCAAAGATCTTGAGTATGAGGCCGAGCGTTGTCCTGGTGGAAAACAACACCATTCCTATTGATCATTTCTGGCCGCTTCTGGTTAATCGCCTGCTTCAAACTGTCAAGCTGCTCACAGTAGAGAACCGAGTTGAGGGTCTGGCCATAGTTGAGCAGCTCATAGTGGATGATTCCCATCCAATCCCACCAAACACACAGCAAAACCTTCCTGGCCGTCAATCCGTATCTTCGACAGCCATTACACCAGAACGAAATCGATCAAACTAACGCTGTGCTGTACGAATCGTTACAGTATCGGGTCCATAAACTACACGAATTTTTTCGGCCGCCTTCGTTGCAGTTTTATCTCGCAGGTAGTAAAAACGTAAAATATGGCGAATTTCTTGCTTGGTGGACTCCATCTTTGATGTGCTATAACTTGAGACTGAAAAGGGCAATCACAACACTGTCAAAACGACACTTGTAGCACAGATTGTCGTCTTTAAATAGTCGTATAAAGGGTGTGTCACATCAAATTGCATCACGGAAAAAACGCTGTAGAAATTCGCCCAGTAGACCGATCCTTTTGAAAATTTTAGACAGTAAAATAAAAACTATTAAACAACTTTTGGCATTTTCTTTTTATTTATACTTCGAGCCCAAGCCCGTATTCGCACCTTCCTCTTTACCCCGTCCATAAGGTTCTGTACAACGTCAGGTTGTAGTTTTTTTTGAACAGAAATCCATTTTCTCTTGAAGTTCGCCTCCGATTTGACAACTTTTGGGTTCTTCCGGAGGGCCTGCTTCATAATCGCCCAATATTTCTCTATTGGGCGAAGCTCCGGCGCGTTGGGCGGATTCATTTCCTTTGGCACGAAGGTGACCCCATTGGCTTCGTACCACTCCAACACGTCCTTTGAATAGTGGCACGAAGCGAGATCCGGCCAGAAGATGGTCGGGCCCTCGTGCTGCTTCAATAGCGGTAGTGAGCGCTTCTGTAGGCACTCCTTAAGGTAAACCTGCTCGTTTACCGTGCCGGTCATCACGAAGGGGGCGCTCCGCTTTCCGCAAGAGCAGATCGCTTGCCACACCATGTACTTTTTGGCAAACTTGGATAGTTTCTGCTTGCGAATCTCCTCCGGAACGCTGAATTTGTCCTCTGCGGAGAAGAACAACAGGCCCGGCAGCTGACGAAAGTCCGCTTTGGCGTAGGTTTCGTCGTCCATTACCAGGCAATGCGGCTTTGTCAGCATTTCGGTGTACAGCTTCAGGGCTCGCGTCTTCCCCACCATGTTTTGCCTTTCGTCGCGGTTAGGAGCCTTCTGAACCTTGTATGTACGCAGGCCCTCCCGCTGCTTGGTCCGCTGGACGAATGAACTTGACAAATTCAGCTTATTGGCGACATCCCGGACCGAACTTCTCGGATCACGTCTAAACTGCTTAACTACGCGCTTGTGATCTTTTTTACTGACGGAGCATCCATTTTTGCCGTTCTGCACCTTCCGGTCGATGGTTAGATTCTCGAAGTATCGCTTTAGTACTCTGCTGACCGTGGATTGGACGATTCCCAGCATCTTACCGATGTCCCGATGTGACAACTCCGGATTCTCGAAATGAGTGCACAGGATTAATTCACGATGCTCTTTTTCGTTCGACGACATTTTTCCAAATTTACGAAAAATTAACAGTGAAGCATGGCCAACGTGATCTATACACTCTTATCTGATTATAAGCGAAAGCTGAAGATATAATTCCTAAAAATTAAATTTCTACAGGGTTTTTTCCGTGATGCAATTTGATGTGACACACCCTTTAGTATGACCCGATGCGATAAGCACAACACAAGATATTTTTAAGTGTTGCCATATATTGACAATATACGACATTTCTTTTTCCCCAACCCAATATATATGTAACTGAGCCTGTATAAATCAACGAATTATAAAAAAAATCTTTCTATCTGATATTTTTGCATGACTCCTGGAAAACTGATGTTCCACTCGTAACATTTTGTGTGTAAATTCTAACGATTGACATGTTCTTGTTTCAGTTAATAAATAGAAAAAAAAGAATCAGATCATATCAATCGCGAAAATTTATACACAAAAATATTACGAGTAAAACATTTGCAGTAATTTTTCAAAGGAGATGTAAAATTTTTTTGCTGTAGAACTACTTTCTTGAATGTATGGATACCTTGTTGGTTTTTGTTTGATCTTCTCATATCATTTTTTTAAGAGTTCAAAAAATAAACCTTTCTGAAAAAAAATAAATTTTGAAATATTCTTTTCAGTGTAATTCAAAAAAAAAAAGTTTTGATATAAAATTAATTAGTTATACAATTTACAATTACGAAAAACCCAACTCAGAAACCTAAAATTTTTTGATCAAAGCAGGAAATGTGAATAAAATGTAAGTTTTCATTTAAAATATCAAAATTAATTTGGAATGCTAACTTCTTTCACGTATTTGCTCCCGCACTGAGCTCACATTGTACTTATTCTGAGAATGCGTTCTGAAGCAAACAACTTTGCACAACCGTAAACTGATAATTTGACTTACTTACTGAATTTGAACTTAACATTTTCGATAAATTCACAAGGTTTATAATGTATACAAATAATATTGAGATTTGCTCTACATCTTCGATTTCTTGATGTTTGAATTTATCCTATTCTGTTTATTGTTGATTATTTCAGTTTGTGCGGGGGGTGTTTGCGAAAACTAGTGAATTTTTACTAAAACTAGTACTAACATTGCATTTAACGTGTTGTGATTACTTACGAAAGAGGGGAAACTAGTGAAAATAAATTGCCTGTAAGGACAACTTAATTGGTTCTCAGTATCACAAACTCCGTAGTAGTCAAAATGGCATCTCGAATTGGGCACTTTATATGGAAACTCATGTAAAGTAGTAATGGAGCAAATCACTCTTCCAGTAAAAAAAGAGGGACTAAATCTTCATCTTCAGATTTACAATTGCAAGACCTTTTGGATCATCATTCAGTGCGCAGATGATCAATCCACCTAACGTAAATGGCATCCCCGCATTGTATCCATGTCTGAAAAAATCTAAGGTAGTACCCTACATCCCAGAAAATGTGTTGAGGAATCCTGCAGCAAACACGATAGTTTCCTTCTATCGCGACAGACTAACAATTCCCTAAGTTATGGCTGTGCATTGGAATAGAGTTTAGCGAAATTTACGGCATTAAATCTTGTCATCTGAAGAAAAATCAGTTTATTACCTATTAATGAATAAAAAATCCCACACGGAGCAATGTTCTACAAACAGGGCCGAAAAGATAGTGAAATGTGTAGTCTTTGCCAAAACGAAGTCGTAGATCCTTAACATAAGTTCTCTACGTGTATACGTGTACGGCATCTGTGGAGAATTGAGAGTGATTTTGAATCGAAGAACTGAACAGTATGAATGGAAATTTCAAACCCAAGGCTCTGAAACACGAGTTCAATTCTCACTCCCGACGTTCTACCGAAGTGGATGTGAATTGACGAACCACCCAAATGTCAGTCCAATTGAAGGTGCTGGATTAGACAAGCATCAAATTAAAAGAAGAAATGAATAAAACAATGGAATAGAAATATATATATCTCAAATTACTATTTTTATATTTTCGCCCGGTGCAATGTGCATTGTGCCCAACCTGTCCATATATCAACAGACAAAACAAGCAGTGCGAACCATTGACAGAGTGGCAAAGTAAGAAATAGCCAATTTGAAAATTTGAAAATTACATCTTAGCTTTAACATATGCTGTCTAGAGTGACTCTGGAATACCGTTTTGTCTCAAATTCCGAACACTTAAGTTTTTTTTCCGGTAAACAGTGTCTCTTTACTGTGGTACTTTTTCGCGAAATTAATGTGGTTTTTGGATACATTAGAGCCTTTTCTTTCATTTGTCCATCATAAAATTGATACACAAATACATAGTCATGGTGACAAACTAAAATATGTTTGATTACATTTGTCTCATATTCCGAACAGCAAAAATGCAATTAAAAAAAATTATAACTTTTGAGCTACCAGACAGATTCAGATGATGGATATATCAAATTGAAACCAATTAGCTATTCTTCATTGGAAAAATACTATACTCTCAAAAATGGATTTTTAAAAATTGGATTTTTTGCTTCGAAACTTGATTTAATAACGCGAAGATTTTATCGCTGGTTTTGCAGTCACTTTCTTGCAAATGCTTAGCATTATACGTTATAGGCAGTATCGATACCTGTAAATCATGTTAAAATGAAGCCTATACCACAAAGAATGTCAGGGTTTTTATTTATCACATTAAAGTTCAGTAAATTTACATTTAAAAATGAAGTGTTAGGAATTTGAGCCAAAACGGTATCAGATATAATGTAAATCGAATTTTTTCATTGAAAATACACGTTTATTGTTCTGTATTGGTTTAAAATATTAAATTTAAAATAATGGTCATTGGAAGCATCATTTTTAACACACAAGAAATTTTGTGGCTGATGAAACCACCGATATTTTGAATTTGTTATTGTTGCTATGACCTTAAAACTTTTACATCAGTATGTGTAACTAATAATGCGTGAATTGCGGTTTCATATGATTACACCTGGTAGAATCTACGAAAAATATTATTTATGCACTCGTCTGGTGAATTGTGCCTCATCTCCAAAAACAACTTGAAATATAAATAAACTCTTCCTGATGGAAATATGTCACCATTCAAACCTTGAGTCGTCCGAGAATAGTAGGAAAAAATGCATAAAAATAAAATAAATGAGGACTTGGAAAAATCGCTGAATCTGAATTATTCATGTGTTTTTCTTATTCCCCTTTGAAAATTGATGAATAACTTAAATGGATAACATCGTTTGTTTTTATAAAAGAATAATTTAATTTTTTTTTATGCCCCTGAAGTCAGAAAACACTTTTCTCACATAATAAAACATATTTATCCGGAATCGGTGATAAAGAATTATATTTGAATAAAACAATCCTCCTGTGCATATTTATTTTGGTTCTGGCTCTATTTGCCTCAAACTGACTATATTTCAGAAAGTATGCAAACTGGAACAAATTGAATGAATTGTACGAATGTGATTAATTTAAGAAAAAAATAACTGAGGAAAGTTCATTTAGGGTAAATGTACTTAGTTTGTCCGATTCAAGGTGTTCCTACGCAACTAGTAAATGCAAATCGATTTTTCTTCATGGAAATCACAAGACGAGTTTCTGTTTGTTGAAAAGCCCCAAGTAGATGTTGCATTACTCATTGCTTGAGTTTACTGTCATCATATTGATCCGTTCATAATTTAGGCTTTCTTCAGAATATTGCCTTTTCTAGGGCATTTGAAAAGTGTTCGCCTCAACACACTCAACGCAAAGAAACTCTATTTCTGCTATGCGCGAAGGACACCATAAACAAATTGCCACGCACCAAGCGGTTGACATAGAAATCATGTGGACAAATCAACATTAGTGAATCGGACAACTCATGATCAGAATTGAGGTCATCGAAATGCATTAATTACATGGTTTAGCTATGAAAATCTGATACAAATGGTGTTCAAACATGATGTTTACAATATTTGTAAGTGTTATAATCCAGAAAAGAACTGAATACGTGCCAAATAATCTTCTGGTGATTGAATCAAAGTTAGCTCAAATGAGGGGCGCATTGATACCAATAGAACGTGGATTTTATAACCCTTTAAACCATGTGAATCCGTAAAAAATATAATATGAAACTGCTGTCCTTCATGGATAATACAATTTTATTTATATGTTTGAAACATTCGAATGCCTGATTTGACACAGGTGCGCTGACCTAGAGCATTCAAAAAAGTAGACAAACCATGATCATATTTTCGACTGGACAAACCAAAATCAATTACCTTGCCTGCTTCCTGAATTCGAATCGCTGACTGTGAAATCAGCTCTGAGCTTGAGCTTGGGTAGACTGTGCAATTCGTAGTTGCTCTCCGTGATTGACCTGAACCCACCAAATTGCACAAAGAACACCCAGAATGACGCTTGGGACTAGCAAATCATTCTCGTTATGCAATTTTCGGTGATTCGAGCGCTGACTGTGAAATCAGCTCTACTCAGAAACTATAATTCCATCGACCTTGGTTGGTATCAATAATAAGAGTTGCAAGAAATGTCGGTCGGTCTTTTTTTATTTTCTCTCAGAAATTGATGTGAGCTGTCTAGGATTATGGGTAATCCAGTTAGGTGAATTTAAGTAAACGAAATTTCAAATAAATCTAAAACTATGCCGATAACCACTATCTACAGATGCAATTCAGTTAAGTTATTCTAAAACGACAAATGATATCACTCGTCACAATACGAAAAAATATTAGGTTGGGGAAAAAGTAATCCATTTTAATATGCTTCGGATTGTCAGATTTTGGTGAAATGTTGCAAACTGCAAACTGTTTTGTTGTAAAATTTGTTGCTTTTCTGAAAGTAGCTTAATAATGTCACAGAAGTCGTGGTCCTTAACGGCGAAAAACTCTAACAATAGATTTTTACAATCTTCTCTTGATCCCAATTTATTATCACTCTGGAAATTTTGCAATGCGCGAAAAAGGTGGTAATCGCTTGGTGCCAAATTTAGACTATATGATGGATGCATTAAAACATCCCAATCAAGCTCTCGGAATTGTGTGGCCTTGCGTTGTCCTGATGGAACACAACGCCTCTTCTTTTGGCCAATTCCGGACGTTTCTGGTCAATGGCTAGCTTCAAACGGTTTATTTATTGACAGTAGAGATCTGCATTTAGTGTATTGCAAAAACAAAACAAAAAATTAAAAAAAAATTAAAATGATTTGAAAAAAAAAACTTTTAAGTAAATTGAATTGCACGTATTTTAATGTTGCAGTATCGGCACCATAAACATCATTCACAATTTCAGCGGACTGGCTTGCATTTTCGCCTTTAAAAAAGGAAAACTGTAAAATGTACCGAATTTTTTCTCTGTTGACCTCCATTGTTAACACCCTGTAACTCACAATTGGATGGAACAAATCAAAAACAGCTGAAGATTTATTTTAGTGTGAAATGTCGCCTCTACAACGAGCCTAAATTTGAAATTGTATGATCGATATTACGTGAGATATTGATAAGCCAGCTACCGAGAAAATAATGGATAACTTTTCCCCAACCTAGCATATTACCAATCATTTTTATTCCTCGTCACAACTATTCTGTCACATCGTGAGGTACCGCAACTCTCGGAAATGAAACACAACATGAAACGAATAAATGCACTCACTTTTCCACAATGCTTGTTACCCGATAGCGCAGTAAGACTTTTCCACAGGGAAAATTTCCGTCCGACATGATTGAATTAATTGAGCATAAATTATGAATTTGTACTTAAACAGTCGAATAGCATTATGCATTCATTAAAATTAAAAAGCAACTTTTATACTGCAACAGACGGCAATGACGACGACGACGATAAAAACGTATTTAAATTTCATTTGTAGCTCTTCAGAGCCTCATTACGCATTCGCTTCGTCTCTTGACTTTTCGTTTGGCCCCTCCTCCCCCCGACTGTACCGACTCAGTAATAAGTCAATAAATCTGCACACGAAAACGTTAAATCAAACCAAACGGTTTTCTGCATCTTGCTTTTCATTCGCCTCCTCCGGGTTCCTTTTGACAATGATGGCGAAATTGCAAAATAATGCAATATGCTAAATCATAAATAAACTAGAGTTAGCAAATAAATATCAGTTTATTTATCCCGGCATTATTTTCCGCATCTTTCTCCTTCTCCGAGTATTCACGAGTCGACCGGTCGTTGGACGCTTTGGCTGAAATAATCACCGATTTGAAGGAGAAATTTGCATGACCAGGTTTGCTTCAAAGTCACTCTTTCGGTCCGAGGTAAATCTGTTTGACTGAAGCTGAACTCTCATACAAAATGATGGAAGACCAACGACTTTATTCAAATGAGATGAAACGAACTGCTGACCGTATCTTGCCCCTCCCCCTTCCACCATAAAACCGAAAAAAAACGGCAGAACGCGGTCGCATTGACGACATTTAAGAAACATCCAAATTAACGAATAAATGAATCCTGATAATGCGAACGAGGTCATTCTCCTCGGCAATCGTTTCGGTCGGTTTCACCGCGGACAACTGTTCGATCATTTTGGCGCAATTTCCACCGCGAGACATCCGCACACATATGGCTTCCTACGTATTTTCATAATTGAAAACAAACCTCGAAAACTCGCACATGATATGTGTGCACACGAGACGCATATTTCCCTCGCCGGCGAGGATCGACGCGGGGAGGTACATAAGCGGAATTTGGCCGCGCTATTTTATGTACAGCTGCGCGCGTGGTGGCGGCTTCTTGGTGGGGTGAAGAATTTATGTTATGTACAGCCAGCAGTTATGCCACCTGTTGGGCAAATTGGTGCCTTGGGAGCATAAATACATTTATGTAAACGGGGGAGCCAGCTGAGAAAGTGACGAATGATTTCCGTCATCAGGATCGTGTGGGGTGGTGAAATATTTGTGCGCGATTTTGATATGTAGAAAGATCAGGAACGGCTCTTGCCGTTATCGGGATGTCGGGATCAACTATGCTTATTTCAAAATGAAGTTCTGCGAAAGAAAGGTTTGAGTTACGTGAAGCGCGAAATTTCTTCACTACACAATTGAATATTTTCTAGAGCAAATCAAAGTGAAGTGTAAAAGATCAACCTGCTGGACAACAACGAAACCCACGGTGTTCCCGAAAAATCGGTTTTGAAATAGCACATACGTAGTAAAATAAAAGAACATAACAAATATTTTAACCGATGGATTAGTGGAGCTGATATTATGCATTACAATTTTTTTCCAATAACTTGCCTATGCGAGACTAAATGAAAACACGTTTGGTGAAGGTTCCCGGAACCCTCGCTATCATGGTCTGGACCACCTTGAGGTCCACTTTTTTGGCATATCTGATGATATGAAATTTGATTTGTTGAGCTATGGTGGCTTCCCAACCATTTTCATACACCGGCTGGAACAGTATGGTCCAATACGACTCGATGGACCTCGCTTGGGGTACGTTTGAGAGATTGTGTTATGGACGGTCCAACCACAATCCAGAGTGGCCTTTGCATAATTTGTTATCATAGCTGCGGGCCGCAATGATTTTTTTCCTGCTGCTGTTTATGATAAAATGTAAAATATACGGATTAAATCGTTTAAGCGTTTGTTGAACGCTTAAAATAAACTATATTTATCGTCCATTCGTTCAAAAAAGTCGTGTGTATATTTATTGGGCCTAAATATGATAATTTGAGCTGTCCAGTTTCTATAAGATCATTTCAAAATTCATAAGTATTATCATTGAACAATTCAAAACAATCGGCAGATTTACATGTCAATAATTGTTAACCTTGCCATTTCAGTTAATAACCTGGAAAATTCGTGTTGGAATACTATTTACAAAGTTCTGCACAACGGATTTCTCGATATTTTCCCATGTCTCTGAAATTGCGATCCTGCATACTAGGATCCCCCAAAGATTTTCAACAGGATTCAAGTTTGGAGAGCGAGCAGGCCAGTCCAATAAGTCAAGTTTTTGGACCTTGCTTAGATTTTGGATTGCTGAGTTACCTTTCTGGCTGAGAATGTGAATTTTCGCGACGATATTTACCCAAAAACGGTAGGAGAGAAGATTCCAGAACATGTATGTAATCCTTGCTATTCATTTTGAAGGATATGAAAGCTATCTTGAGTTTTCCGGTTGCACAGAATCCCGCCATCATGCACGAACCTCCTCCAAAGTTGCAGATTGAAAAATACTGTTCCTCCTTCCGTAAATCACGGCAGTATCCATCAGGACCATACGAATTGATCTTTTTTTTCATCACTGAAGATAAGTCAGCTTAGTTAAAACCCATCTTACATTGAAGAACTTTTCGTTATGGTATATAGCAAGATGTATTCTTTTGAAATCATTCTTTGTCCTAACATACCATGTCCCACTGTTGGTCCATGTGAGTTTTGGCAAAACTCAGACGTCTTTCGATGTGAGATAGTGTAAGATGAGGAGTTTTAATCTTTTTAGTCTCGTCAAGTTTTGGTAAAAAGTCTTTACATAAGACTTTTAACCAAAACTTGACGATTTGTCTCCCGGGAAACATTTAAAACTAATATGAATTTGTCTCCCGGGAAACATTTAAAACTAATATGAAGTATGGAATTGGAAGTCGAAATTAAATTTACTGCATTGAATTACAACTGCACCGGAAATTTTCTTCAACAATGGATCGAATTTCTGCTGAACTTGAAGAAGCTGTTCCTTTCTTAGGAAAAGGCAAATCAATTATTCCGCCACTTCAAATTTTTTGGATATGTCCCACAAAAATATAGCCTATAGATTGTATCAGAAATATCTGTATTCTCATTCTATTGCCACTGAATAAAATACAATGTCAGCAGATATCATTTTCAAACTTTAAAACAAATCTTCTGCTATGTTCTGAAATCGTAGCTTGCTTTTATGCACAACACGTTCGCTACTCAACTGTTCTTTTCACTCGATTTTTAAGCGCGGACTGTGCCAAAAATACATTTTGACGCATGTTTCGACTCATAATATCGTTTCAAATGGAACTCGTCCATTACAACAACAGCTCCGCTACAAATCAAGCCTCCGGTCCATAAAAAAGTAAATTTGGAACCATTTCTATTGAAAAACAAGTCCTACGTTAATAAATTTTTGTTTTTTGCTAGTGCAGCCTACCATTTCTCTCCAATATACACAACACACGCAACTGTTAGCAAAAAGAAGAGATTTCCGATAGACACTGAAATGGAAATAAACTCATTGGCGGAAGCGCAGCAAAAATCAACTGAATACTTTCCAAAACTCCAAAAATCTCTCTTATGGACTCACACTTTCGTGCAGGCTTCGGCAAAGTCATATTCAATTGAGGATAGTCAGGGAACTACGAAGCCATCGGCCTTCACACTCAATTGGAAATGAGTTTTTGCTTCTTCCATCTCTGTTAACAAAAAATAAAACTCATTCGTTTAATTTTTCAGCAGTTATTTCGTCTTCGTTCAATATTTGTATGCGACTAGAATCCAATTAATTGGCAAATGTGTTATTTTCTCAAAAAAGCTAGCTAGCTAATTGGCTTTAATTTGATATCTCAATAATCTGAATCGGTCCTGTAGTTCAAAAGTTATAAATTTTTGAAAAATATCATTTTTATAAATGAAGGGAAAAATAATGTTTTGGACCATCGGGTAACTTTGAAGAATCATAACTCAAAAACGAAAGAAAAACGCCTCTCTGGTTTCGACACATGTTATGTGACAAAAATCCCAGATTCCAAGAGAAAATATAAAAAATATAGCGCCCTTGGTCCCGAGACAATGAAAACAATAAAAAACGAATACAATCAATAATGACGAGAACAGAACTCGAATTTTCTGCAAGTGTAGTATTTTGACTACGTCTTACATCAAGGATGTCAAATCAGAAAACAGGTCACGTTTTTATGAAATAAAGTTAATGTTAATAACTATTTTTGCTGCGAACGGATTTTATCGATTTGCATACCAATCGAATCGGAAATTTTCTAAGATTTGTTTGATACGCTATACATCACAATCCCATAGTCTGTATATGGTTTAAATTGATGAAAATTGGAAGCATTCCCATTTCCCCATACATTTGTTCTGTTCATTTGTGTGCTTTCCCGAACAGAGCAGTCAATAACGGGTAACTTATGCAGCCGCTAGAATAGAAACAACAAAGGGGGATAGCGGAAAGAGAATATTTGCGAAGTAAACTCCACCCTTGCATAGTAAGTAAGCTGTCGCTAGCGTATAAGTATTGCATCACCTCTGAGAAAAATTCATACATTCTTCCTGGGCGAGCTGGATGGCGAGGAATCAAGTGCCTTTCTCAAGGCAATGGAGGTGAAAGAGACTAGAGACGAATGAACTGAAAAAGTTTAAAGTCTCTTCAATTCAACAATTCGTTGCACGAAACTTGTTCATTTCCTGTACATGTGAATAGCACACCTTCGATACTTTTAGTTGCCATTCGTATTTGTTCTCGTGCACATCGGCTCTGTTCTGATGCAACAAGCCCCTAGCTTTGTTGACGGTTTTGACCGAGAGTCAAGAAACGATTGGACTTTTTGCTAAAGAGTTATTTATGAAATTTATGTTTTTAGGGCAGAGGGAGGTTCTTATGAAAGTTCGAGACCCCTCCCCCGTTTGTTAATATAGTGTGTCATTTGAACCATACAATACATGTTCGCCTCTCTAAGGGGGGACTTGTCATACAAATGAAACACAAATTTCTGCATAACTCGAGAACAAATCAAGCAAATGGTGCCAAATTTGGAATGTGAGGGATTTTGGGTATGAGAAATGTTTCTATGAAGCCCTTCCTCCTCTGGAATTGATGTTTGTGATAACGAAATTGATCTTCGTTCGCAAGTGGAAATGGATTTGAATGTGATAAAACGCCCTGCTATATTGTCTTCTATCTATATAAATTAAACATGGATCGCCGAATGTGTTGATAAGAGCAAAACTCGGGAAAGGAATTGTTCGATTTAGGACTGTCTTCGTTTTATCATATTTTTTCTATCAACATTTATTCCATGCAATGGGGAAACATGTTATTTGCAAGTGGATGAAAAATCTTGAACGAGAATCGTGTCTGAAAATAATCTGATATTATAATGTCGAGTTTTGGTAGAAGTACTGAATTTTTTTTGTGAAAAATAATTTCAAAGGGTAGATTAGAATATCACTTAATAAACAGTTATGCGATTGGACCCTTGAACGTGCGCTAAATTTTAGGCGGAACGAAGTTTGCCGGATCAGCTTTTGAATAAAATTGATTTTTTTGTCCGTTTTTTGAGATTTCTTTTTGTATAACCACAACATGAAAAATTCGTGATGGGAGAGGGGTGCAACCAAACACTTCTGCGCCGGGTGCGAGAACTCCACTCGTCGCCAATGATTCTCATACTCTTTATATATTAACATATACTGTTGACTGTTCGCAGCCTAGAGTGACATTGAAGCACTGAGCTTATTGAATATTTGTTAAAGTATTTTCTTAGTATTTCTTAACAAAGTTACATTCACAACGCTCCCAAAATGAATGCCCCAAAGAACACGATGAACGGTAACAGAAAATCCGAACCGAATCGGTTGTGTTGTGGTGGTAATTGTTACACCCTGATTTCTACCGAAGAACATAACTTTCACCACTGAAAAATAATGTCTTCACATCTGGCTCGATATACGCTGCAATTTGACGCCACTTTTAACCTGGAAACAATGTTTGGCTTCACAAAAATTTAATGGCCGATCGGATAAAAGACATCACTTGATCTTTCACGATTTAACAGTCCTCCAAGGAGCGACAGCGAGGCTTTCCAAACAATGGAAGAACAGAAAGAATACCCTTACGCCATTTAGGCTACTACTGTGTAATTTACCATAATGTAATAGAACAGAAAACTTAACGCCTAAATGGCTACTACTAACTACTGTGTAACTTTCAATTTATAGAAACATAAACATATGTACATGTACACGATTAAAATCTGGCTCTGTTACAGTTAAATGCTAATGAGCCTAATAAATAAATAACTGGGATGAAAAAATGGCAAGAGATGAATGAACTGAGAAATTTTAAGTCTTTACAATCCCAAACATTATGATCATCATCATCAGCAATAAGTCTGAACATATTTCTAAATTTGCACAAGCTCTAATCCAGCTCAAAATTATAAACAATAATCCGCTTTTTATTACTCGGGATCAGTGTTGCCACACGTACAGATTTATCTGGAAAGGTACAGATTTTTTGGTTATTTTTTGGTACAGATTCTGTACGGTACAGATTCCAGATTTTCGCCAAAAAGTACAGATTAGTACAGATTTTTCCGCGTATCAAATTTTTCTTTTTTTTTGTCCGTATTAATTGAAATCACTCATTACCATCACCTGAGAATAAATTTCATTACGGAAAAATAAATTCATAATAAAAAATGTAGTATTTGTAGTAAGTAAATGTGTGATTCAATCATGCACGCACCATACAACTATAAGTATGACAAAAAAGACGCGGTACGTTCTATTAAATATCTCTATTCTGCTTTGCTTCTGGTCATCAGTGCAAGCAGAGCACTATGCTTGCTTTGTGCACATTCTGAGAACACATTAGTAGTTTAACACGGTAGCAAAATAGAAACTATGGTTGGCCAGGACGAGCACAGTATTTACAGTGCCTTCACTGGTTTATGTAAGCGAGCAACGAGGTACATGTCAGGGTGGTGTAGTAGTGGTGGATTGGAGTCAGGTTGAATGAAGAGGCCGATGTGTATCCATTCGTCATGTCAATTAGAATAGCCAATTCGCGTTGACGGCGGAATGGTGTCCATATCTGGATACGACATTAGTTTATATGAGGCCAACTCTTCTCTATCAGATTAGTCGGCCCTAAGGCAGTTTTAAATTAATAAAACTTGTATGACATTTTTTTCTTGGCGTTATTTACCTACTAAAAGTACGTTGTTCTGACCCTAATTTGAGATAATTTCTATGAATTTTCAGATATTCTCACCAAAACTTAACATCTATATATATATAAATCTCATGTCACGGTATTTGTTACCGAACTCCTCCGAAACGGCTCGACCGATTTTGATGAAATTATACTCAAAATACTTGGTAGGTATGAGAATAGGTTGTAAACTATATATGATACCGGTAGGATATCGATAACCATACATTTAATACCGAATAGGGTGGCTCTATGCAGAAAAAAAGATCTGGATATTTTTTTCAAAAATTTGACTTCATACCATACATATAACCTTAAATTTTGACCCCAACTCCCTATTTTTAATTGCGATTTTATTATTTTTGTGTCAAAAATATTCTAATAATTTAACCGTTGTTCGTTTTTTCAACAGACCGAATTTATTTAAGTTGTTCAATGACTGATGGCGTAACGCCCGCTTCATTGAACATCCATCTACAAATACACAAGTAACATCAATTCATCTAAAGCAGGGAGCATCTCCGACGAGCTGGAAGCCTTTTTGAATGAGCACAATGAGTTATCGAAATTCTTCAAATCACATTTGCTCGGATTACAAAATGACAATCACACTATTGCCATCAACCCTGATAAAACATCATCTGGAGAGCACGTGTGGAGATCCAAAGCACAAGCGCTGCTGGAATCATGATAGCACGGTGACACGAGAAATTTAATGCGAAGAAAAAACAATAATCTGGAATTCATCGTTGACACACACCGTTCATACGACCCTCGCTATGTGCTTCCTAATGGCACTAACGTTCCCAAGGTTTGCCTTCTCAACGTAGTACTACTTGCGTCATTTTTATTAGTAAATGGTTGAGATTTCTATGACGAACAATACGCTTTGAATGTATTCTGGAGTGGCAAGCTCAAGAATACGCGTGACTACAGTGCAAGTCAGAAGGGTTTCTTAAACGAAAAATCTCTTGCATAAACATTAGACTAACGAGACCCCGTCATAGATACTTAATTCATTATGAACATCATTTCTCATTTTGATTTAATATTTATGAACATGCGACGAAACAAACAGAGGGCGCGCTCGAAGGATTTTTATGTTTATCATATGGTGATTTGACATGGTCAAGAAACGCCAATTCAAGATATCGTAAGTTGTGCCAACAATTTATGGTCGACATATACGCGAAGGTAGAGATTGAACGACTGCAATTCTTACTACACAATCAACAAAAGCGGTGCGAGGAATAATACATTCACTTGCGAGACACTATCATGAGCAACGCCGACACAGCTTTAGTTATAGCCAGGCCAAAGCGCAATGCATTGTCATTGCATTGCGCGTGTGTTCAAACACAAAATGAAGTTCGATTGTATTCGTCCCCACATATTGTTGGTTGTATTCTGTTGAATACAACTTATTTTGACCATTGTTTCGCGACAAGGCGAACGAATTTAAGAGTGTAAAAGTCGATTTCGATCGAATTGTAAAATCCGATCACTCATATGCATATATGAATATTGAGTCCAGGGACGTGTAAGGAGAACGAAAGAAAGGCATCACAAAAAACTACAACATCTCGCTCTGACGCAGGCGCCACAGAAGGTAAAACGATCTCCACAAAACATCGACAATTTTGTTATCAACCTTTCGTCCGCACAGTTCGCTAGAACTGAGCTGGATCATTGAACAAGGGATTGAATTTTGCCATCTCCCCCTCGCGCCCCCCCTATCGCCGACACAGTAAACAATATTGATAGCGCAATACAGTACAACACTTTCACGTCGAAATCAGCTATACGGTACGACGTTGAGCAATGTTCATTAAAAACAGTACCCAAGACGGAAAGTGGGAAACAGATGAGCTCTGATACCTGGTGTGCAATACGACAGCTAAAAGCTCGCGATGTAGTTTATTCACGGGCAGATAAAGGGAATGCAGTTGTGATCATGGATAAACATGATTACGACTTACGGGTTCTTGACATGATTCGCTCCGGTCCATATGAAGAGCATTGCTTCAAAAATGGGAAACCTAAAGATCCGCTTAATGCAATGACTGAAGAAGCTAATTCTATTCGCCAAAAAGTCACACACTTGATGGGTGGGGATAAACTTGAACGATAACTGAATGTACCCAATCCAAAGGTGGCATCGTTGTACTGCCTCCTAAAAATACATAAAAATCCAGTGGCGATGCGACCGATTTCGTTTAACATCTGCACTCCAACTGAAAAAATGGCTGCTTGGTTGGTTGAAGAATTGAAAAAATATCCCATAACTGACGGTAAAAATGTCAACAATTCGTTTGAGTTGGTAGACCATTTGAAAGGCTTCGAGGTTAGGCGAGGGGAATAGATAGTTTGCGCAGACATCTGGAACGGTAGATAGTTTGCGCAGACATCTGGAACGGAAACGGGTACCACCCAATCAGATCGACGCATATCTTTTGGTAACGAAAACCTGTATGAATCAGAACTTCTTTTCGTTCAGGGGAAAGTTCTACAAGCAAACGTTCGGTCTCAGTATGGGTAGCAAGCTATCGCCACTCTTGGCGGAGGTTTTCATGAAAGATTTTGAAACAGAGTTGGCGACAGAAAAATTCTTCCCTCGAATGTGGAGACGCTATGTAGATGACATCTTCGCAGTTGTGAAAGAACGTTACTTGAAGCAGACGTTGGAGTTGTTGAATTCCCGACATAGGACGATTAAGTTTACCGTCGAAAAAGAAAAAGACGGTACACTTCCTTTTCTGGACCTGTACATTACCCGGAAGGAAGATAATCGGCTAAAGTTTGGGATATACCGTAAACCAACGTCTACGGATAGATGTATAACTTCCGACTCTAATCACTTCGGCGCACAAAAACAAGCAGCCTTCCACTCCATGGTGTAACGTCTCCTCAACATACCAATGGAGAGAGATGATTACATAGCGGAGAAAAATAGAATCTACCATGCTGCAGAGCTGAATGGGTACAAGAGATGTTTTGTGGAGAAAATCCTTCGGAAACACGAGAAGAAGAAATGGAGAAAAAACAACACCACATTAGAGCCTGAGAAGGAACAACACAAAAGGATCAGCCTACCGTACTATCCCAAAATAACCAACGCAGTCCAGTCTACACTCCGGAAACACGGATTTCATGTGGTATACAAAAGTGAGAGCACCCTGAAAGACCTTTTGTGCAACCTGAAAGATAGAATTCCACCGGATGAAAAATCAGGGATCTATCAGATTCCCTGCAAAGACTGCACTAGTGCACATCGGTCAAACTCGTCGGAAATTCAAAATCCGCCTACGTGAACATAAGAATGCGGTGGATAATGAACGAGCCAACGAATCAAGTGTGGCAGCACATGCTTTAACCCAAGCCCACTGCGTAGACTGGGAGAAGGCAAAAATTATTAGAAATGTACGAAAAGCCTCACAGTTGAATGCATGGGAATCAATGTACATCTCAACCAGCGATTCCCCACTTATGAATGAAGAAAATGCACCAATATCATCTCAACTCTTCCATCTGACGAAGCTGATAACTCAGCGAAATATATCTTCGACAAGTACTGATAACCGTATGAATATGTGTTAGTGCTCCATCGTAACCAGTCGGACACCGTCCAGTAGATGGGCAACATCGAGCCCGAAACCGGTCGACGAAAAAGGTAATTTTAACCCGTTTTAATGTTTGTAAGGATTATAAGTCTTGTGTCCTAGTTCCGTGTCGCGTCTCGCGAGTGAATAGTGATAAATGTCCTTACGTTAGCACAACCAAAAATAAGAGTAATAAAAACATCCATGAATAAAGGAAGCAATATGGCTGTGTTTCAAACCTAGATAACCGATGTGAATACTCCTCGATTGAATGACAACGATAAAATAACGCGATTCCAAACAGGCCGATTAATTTGAACGTTTTCCAATTTATGAACGAGACCAAGCTGTTATAAACTAAGCCATGTTGGAAATCACATGCACGTATTTTCTAACAAGGAAACAGCAATAAATATCGATTTTTTATATTTCATTTTTTCTACTTTACGACAAACTTATATTACTTTTTTCAGTTGACGTTTAACTTTTAAGAGATCAAACATGTCAGTTACGTTAATGAAATACACCAAGAAACATCATAGAACCTTTCGTTCAAATCATTGAATTCGTTTTTTTATCGGTCACATTCGATTTATTTTAAAGATCGTTAAAATATTCAAACACACATACAATACATTAGTGTGTTTTATTCCACACCCAAAATATTCACTAGAAATAATTTATTTGGCAGAACAACGTTTGCCTGGTCAGCTAGTTATAATATAAAATTATCTCTAGACACAATTTTTGTATGATATTTTTTCACTACTTGCAAGCAAAAATGATTTTCATTTAAACAGAGTAATAATTTGATTTGAGAAAACTAATTTTCATTCATAATTTTCATAATTTTAAAGTGTGTTCATTTCTTCTGCAAACCCATATTGCCATACCTACTCACCCATTTCGTAATACGAAGCTCAATGCCGTCAACGCGGATTGCTAGAATTAAAATGACTAGAAATGAATTGATGAGCGTTAAGAGCGAGGATGTCTGATGAACAAGTCATGTTTACTGAAAGGAGAATCGATTTTAATGTTTCGGCTTCGAAAATGGTGTACCCCTGCTTGTAGGAACTGTTTCGATTCTTTCTGTAATTTATATATTTAAGTAAAAATTATGAGGTAGGAGACGGAACCATCATCATCAAATAGTTTTGTTTTTTTGGTCGAGGGCGATGTCTATCAGTGTCAAGTCGCCTTCATCCTGTGGTTTCAAAGGCTTGACTTGAGTCGGTACTTTATTCCCACCTTCTCTCGACTCATGTACAATCACTTCTCGTTAGACGTACCACTCTTTTGTATCAATCTTGCCGGCAACAATCTCTGCGTTTGTGGCCAAGGTTATCACGACATCGAGAACGTTGTTTGGTCGTGTAAAGTATATCTTGTCGCCAAATCGAATGCAGAAAACTTCCTGTGGGCATCAAGTATATTTGGTCATTTCTATCGTAAATAATCCGGAAACAATGAATATAAAAACGGATTTCAATCTTCCAACGAATAATAAGCCGAATTATACACGCATTGATATTGTACGATTTCCCATTCCACATATTCTCTCGCTCTCTGCCTAAACCAAGACTTCACATAAATTACCCATATTTATTCGAGGAGAACTCAGCTTAGAAGCCCACCACCTATCAGTGCAAGTTTTAATTTTTCCGTACCATTCCACTTTGTATGTATTCAATTTGAATAATTCAATTCTGTTTATGAGATCACAGTCGGTGGGACCATTTGGGCTGGAGGAACACCCCCGCTGGCCGAGTGATGGGAAGGCGAAGTACTGCTGCTCATACAATTTGAGCGAGATTTCCCGAAATGAACTATTATAATGTTTCATTTAATTCCATAAAATATAACTAAATCATTTCCCGTTCCCGTCTCAGAACCTTTTCCGCAGAGAGAGTGAAAGAGCGCGCCTATGTCCATTTATCGTAGCCCCCTTTGGTCGGGAGCAGTAGGAAGGAGGGGTTCTACATTATGCAGATTTGTGATGTGCTTGCCCCACGTGGCTGTGTAGGATGGGAGAGGGAGGATGGATGACTCAAAAGTATAACGAACACAAAACTCTGCCTAATACTCTCTCCTTTCGCATGTCATGATTCTCAACTCCTTCGCCACAGTTCTCGAATCCTTCGTGTCTTACGGTCCAGCACCGATCGGGAAGAGGGTGGCCAGGGTTTGCCATTCGAAATTCACACAACTCAGCCATCCAGAAAGTGCTCTTGCTCCAGAAAGTGATGTCTTCCTTCTTCTCCCCCACCACTCCTCATCCTCCTCATCCTCCTCATGGGGTGGCGTAATGCAGAATTTGATTCCTCCGTTGCGCCCAATCTCGGTCGGTTCACAATGCGCTTTATTTATTATATCTAAATGAAATTTTTGGGAAATTTCCAAACCGAAATCTAAATTCAAAATCACTTATTATAAATTTTCTACATTTATGTATTCGTTTTCCGAGTTAATCCTATTGTTCCGGCCATGCACACACGGCAAGCAACGGATGTCCATTCCTGAGAGCACATTCGATTCGGAGCGTGCGAGTGACCTCCACGTCTTGCAACCTTCGGCCGGACCACACCTTGGCTTAGATTTTTCGGGGCAAACGGCTTCCGATGACGCACCTCGAAATCCTCCCCATCACTTTGTCTACACTTTTGAGCTCTTCGGTACGGTGCAGGTATAATATTTTATGTTTTGAGCTCAGGACTGTGTGTCCAAAAGTAGCTGCATCGAGAGAAGGATTGTATGTGGTGCGTGTACGAGAGTAATGACATTCGGCATTTTCCAACCCAATGGCCGGTGTGTTTGAGAGGGATGTGGGAGATACTGCCAGCGGAGCCGATTGGTTGGCGGCGGCGGCAACGGCGGCGGAATGAAATAAAACTGAAAGAGCCACCACTTTCTATGCCTACGAAAATAGCCAACTTGCTGCAGCAAGTAGTTAGCCGGAAATGGAGAAACCAGAGCCAGAGCCAATCTGAAGTGCTAAGAGCGCCGGGCACAAAAAGGAAAGTTTGTGCATTATTGTTGCATTTAATTTTAATAAATTGAGTTGTGTGGGGAGTCTTCTCCGGGTACGGTTCAATGCGTTTCTAAGGTGGAATTGGTCATTGCTGGCATCCATTTGTGTCAGTTATTTAAGGGGTTTTGCCACTATATTGCAATAGACAATATTCTAATTAACTAGTGCGCTGAAATAACAGCTCTAGACGTCCAACGCTGAGAGTTCAAAATTAATCCAATAAATCGTAATTCAATGGGATATTTTCACAATATAAGAAAATACGGCAAGAAAAAAAAACAAAAACCATTTAGCGACACCATTTTAATTCTATTTTACATTTGAACATTGTGATTTTTGTAGTAATGAAAAATGACAAATCGTCGTTATAATTTTTACATGAGATTATTCACAATGTACACAATACTGCATTTCTTTAAAGTGATAGGCCTAAAAAAATCCAGCAACAATGTTTTGATGGTGAAGTCACTCCAGTTTGTTTTTCCATTATGCAAAAAGTAAAAATTTTAAATATTGATTATTATTTTTTATGCTCAATTCTCTAATTCATATCAAGAATTTCAAGAACCAAGGTAATATTGTTTGAAATGAAAAATAAATGTCAAATACCGCATATATGGAATACCGCAGACAGAAAAATATTTGGAGGTTGTGTCCAGAACTCGACCGCATTGTTGACGTAGGAATACGGAATCATTTTATTTAAATTTCGACAAAACTATTCAATGATTAGTTTTGATGCGCGAATTACGCGCGCCGTAATCCCAGAAGTATATTTTTATTGTGCTTCAAAACTGCCTCGCTAATTACATGTTAATGATGACATGGGTAGGTGAGCACAAAAAAAGTACAGAACAAAAGTATACGAACATGGAAATATATCGTCAATTCAAATTATTCGCGGATTTGGAAATTGTAATGTTTAGCATTGTGTTTCAGATTGTATTCCAAAGTGTTCAATTTTTTCCAAGTATTGTAATTCCAAACGGTCTTTTTCAAGTCCAATGTTTCTGAGATCCCCGTTTCCTGAGCTATCAACATTGAGGCCTCTTTCAGCCGAATGGTCCGCCATTCCTATAAATGGTCAGAGCCATCAGCGAAAGTGGCCATTATTTACCAGTTACTGTTGATGTTCAGTGGAATTTGAATTCTCGACCGCTAAGAAAATTTGAAAAGCTGCCAATTTATCATGCAGTGTCGAAAATCCTCCAATGGTACCCGCACCTTACTCAAAGCTTTGTGCCAAAGGTCCGAACCTAGCTGAACCTTGTTGCAGAGCAGAAATACAAATACAAATACAAGAAATACAAATAGTGGCGGACAAAAAGGCATCGGTTTGCCACGCGAGGATTGTCATCAGGAATTAGACATTCCGTGTCTATGTTCAGAACTCAACTGAGCCACTGTTTATTAAAATCACAAAGTTTTATCAATTCTTGTGGTTTACATTGTCAGTTCCTTATCCTATGTTAGTAAAGGAAATAAACATAAACATAACATAGAAGTTTGGTTTGTTTGACGCGCGCTGTTGTGTTTATTCGAGTATACGCGCACGGTCGTAAAGTGAGTCAGTTTATTACGATCGCGTATGGTCATAAAGTGGGTCAGTTTATTATGCTGCGCGCTGCGCTGCAATTATGCGTCAGATTTCAAATGATGATTGAAAAAAATCAACATGACTCACAGTCATTATTCCGCCTTAATCAGTTTGTTGATTGAAGCAGAAAAATGTTAGTAAGCACATGTCTAGGAAATGAACTGATTTCATTGTATGGTGTTTAGGTTTCGTACAGAAATTATATGAGCGTTTAAAGTCCAATAAAGTCTAATGGTAGTCGGATGACTAATGCGTATGCTACAAAATTCTAAAGTCACACTATAGACAAATAATGATGAGCGATATCTTTGTTAGACCTGGCAAGTTTCACGACAATGTGAAAAACATCGTAAAGGATGTTATATTATGGATTGCTCAATAGTGGGGCAAAATCTCTAAGACAAAGTGAAATTTGATCTAGAATCCGGAAGAGGTTGAAGACGAAGAGTATTTACCGTTGGTAGTTATTCGAAAACGGCTATCAAATGTCGCTGACAAAATCAAAAAGTGGGTGATTATTGATAAGGAAGATGCTGAACACGAATATCGAAATCCTTAAACAGACGATGAAATGATGTATAATACAATGGATTCCAGTTTATCAAAAGATGACCGCATGTATATTGCGGGACCTTCTAGTGCGAAGGATGGTTTCCATATGTTCCAGGCCTTAAACTCAAGTGACCTAATGATTAAGACTGCTGAAGAAAATAACTTTAATTCTCACTTTTCGTAGTGGAAGATGAGAACGAACGTCTTCGAGAAGATAGCAGGTACACCCAAAATTAATTTTCAGAACATGTTTTGTCATCCTGATTCATTACATTTAAATCTTGGCCTTGGTTCGATCTCCGTTAACATCGTTTCTACTTCTTTTGGGGTGCTATCCCAAAAGAGATTAAACAAGCAAAAAATAACGAGATGTATTCTCCCATACATACAAACATTTGAAAGCTTTTGAAACAGATGCTTTCTATGCTCATTTCATCCTTCATTACACGAAAAAGCAATTTTCTGCCAAGGCTAGTTTGAGAGCAGAAACTGATTTTGAGATAGTTATTGTCAGGTATTTTCCACTGAAATTACTTAATTATTTAATTAATTTTATAATAAATTTAAATATTATATTACATGTATATTATTATGAATTTGAAAAAAATAAGACAAGTTGAAATCACCGTCATTGTTTTTTTCTTTCAAAAAGTATTTTTATAAACTTATTCTTGTTGAACTGTCATTTGAATTCTTCAGGGTTATCCACAATCCACATATATTCTGAAAACGAAAGAGTACATTAATTTTTAGTACAAGTTTTGGCATCCTGATTTATAACAATGAATGAACCTAAAAATAACAGAAAAAGTGCTATCTCCAAATACAGGTCGGGCTCGATTATATACAGACTCCATTATATGTGATTCGATTATATACAATTTAGGACTCGATTGTATACAGTTTGAATTTTGTATTTTCATTTCAAATATGACTTGTTTCAAGAAACAAATGTAACATTTGAACGTTAAGTTGGAATTTTAGTGGCTATTATATGTACAGTGAGGTAAAAATCGTGATTTTTGAAGATTTTGCTTGAATTTTTAATTGTTTTTATCGATATTGCAGCGAAATTAGGAAGGATAGAAGTTAGTTGTCCATAGAAACAATCAAGTACAATATGAATTTTTGGAATAAAATTAATAATCACATATTGAAAATTACTAACTTAGAAATTTTCACTTCCAAAACAGTTATTTAAATCCACTAATTCATATGTTCCATTACTATATTCTGTACCAATGAGGTACATATAGAGGTGGAGCAGTAGGCGAAGTGTATCTGTATTGGCAAACAAAATATAGTGTCGTAATTATTTGCATTCAATATGGAATGTATATGGAAGAAACAAAACCATGTTGAAAGTACTCACGGTTGCATGATAATTTGAGCCAAAATTCTCATGAGATCATTCAACTGGTTGTTTTTTAACAGAAGACAATTATATCGTGGCTTATTACGATTATTTGAGGAGACGTTAGTGCACAAATTGAGCGAGTGTCCACGAGTTGCGGCAGTTTGGGCAAGAATGCAGCGCAAAATGACAGAAACATTAGGGGGATGGCAACAACTATCTTGTGAGGATCTATTGAGACCATCATTGCAACATATCAATCATAGAAAATGAAATGAATTATTGAGAAACTTCGTTCAATGTGCTAATTTCATTGATGAGGATAGCGGAATAATGGACATCGCTAGTTTAGAATTTTATTTAGAATTTTTCAAAGTAATATTTTCGAACAAATAAACTTGACATTGAAACATAAAAAAAAAATTCATGTGGTAAAAGGTCCAGAGAGCAGTCGTATGCTTAGTTCTCGAAAACAGTAACATTTTCGGTGAAATTTTGATTGATTTGCGCTTATTATCTCACAACATACACACCGACACTGAGAGCCTAAGAAAAATCAACTTCATAACGGTAAAATAATGAAACTTCGTTTGTTTCTATGAACGTGGGGGAGTGAAAATATCATTTTTATCCGTCTTTTTCGACGTGATTTCAATAATATTCACTCCTCGATAATACTGTAGCCTCATGGTCAGCGGGAGCTCTACAAAAATTAACGTTTTTAATTGATAAATTACTTCCTGAAAATGAAATTTTCTCATGGATGCTGTGGGCAATCAAAGATAAACACAACGACTGACGTCACTATTCGCGAAATAGTTATGGCAGCGCATGCTATGTCACTCGAAACTCTACTATCTTCTTTAATTCCAGGACATTGATTCTGTACTAAATTTTCACATCTTTCAAATGAAGGCAACAAAGCTGGCTTACGGAGCATACTTTTTTGTGTAGAGCCAGTTTGAGGCAACAGTGTCCGAAACAACAAACAATGACTCAAAAATAAAATTCTTTTGTTATTTTCAGTAAACGAAAAATATATGCATAAAAAACTAATAAAAACATATTTCTTACTTATATACAGTATATAATCGAGTCCGCGCTGTACTGGTATAGCATTTGTATATATATATATATATATATATATATATATATATATATATATATATATATATATATATATATATATATATATATATATATATATTTAAATCTTTCCGCATACTTTGCCACATACACGGCCCAGACCGAGAAAGATATAGATTCACGTTCATGCTCTCCTTTTTCTCTTAGAACACACATTCCTACTTCATTTTATTATGAGGTGAAATATTTTCACGCATTTATGCAACAGATCCAGTAGCTATGTGGATAGCTTGATGGTGTAAAACATCCTTGTATTCCATCCGACCTTCGAGAGTCCGAATCCTCGTTGGCATCGTTTGGACTTCTTTTTTGGATACAATCTCAACCTGATGTTTAGTCTGTAAGAAAGAGATGCTTGCTCCCATACATACAAACATTATAAAGCTTTTGAAAAAGATGCTTTTGAGTTCTCATTCCAAACAAAAAAGCATTTTTTTCTGCCGCAGATGAAATGTTTTTTGCCGACGCTAGTTTGGGTGTACTTATAAGGACAATCAAAATATGGTCAACTTTAATTTGATGTATTTCTTTTGAATGTTCTTTGAAAACCTCTGAACACCTCCCATTTTGTAGGTGTATGCTTGTAGAATGATTCGTCTATTTTATTTTCACGTTTTCAAAAGTTCCCAAAATGGCATTCAAGCAAGAGGGGCTCTACCGTTCTTCGGTGATTTTTCGATTTGCAGAAAACTAAAATTTTGAGATCTGCGACAATAGTAAATGAAGCCCGTATGAGCCAATATTTTGCAGAGGGTATTTTATCGTGCAAATCAACATTTCGCAGCAAGTTCCGAATGAAAAACTAAGATAATTATTTTTATTGGTGCTTAAAACCATACGTTTTGTCTCGTATTCCGAAAAAAAAGTCCCAGAGTGTCGATTTTAGACAAAAAAAAATTATCGAGATGACACTAGATCTCGACGTTTCATTTGAAGACATTTGGCATCAAAAAAAATTTTTTCGAATTCCCTTTACTTACGGCTTGGGTGATTTTTCGGTTTTCAAAAAACTCAAACTTTGACCGCTGTGCGACACTAGTACATGAAGTCCGATTGAGCTGATATTTTACTTAGGGTAGGTTTTCGTGGGAATCAACATTTTTAATCAAGTTCGCGCTAAAAATTCGAGATGACCATTTTCATTGACACTCTACTGTCCCCTTTGTATAGTCCTACGGCACCCCGGTTATGTCCCGTCTTTTTTAAGTTCTTTTCATTTCAACTACATATCACCGCGGATCGACAACGTGTAAATCACTCGCTGAACATGCAGTGATTCCTCTACGGACACCGAGGAGTGAGAAAATATTGCTGTTCTAGCCCCCTCCGTGTGCTTCTATTACAAAGGCTTGTAAATGGATGCGCGTCCGCTAAGCAATTGATCGTGGGCTCATTTCCAGAATCCTCCATTGACAATGTTCTGAATCACTTTTTACGTGGATAAAAGCGAATGACATTTGAAAGCAACATCTATCATCGTAACAAAAATGCCTAAGAGAGAGGAACACAAGCGAGTGGCCGACTCTGCTTGCCTCCTCTTCGAGGACTCACAACAAAGTCAGCATCATTCTAATTCTCTACTTCTGTTTTGTTTACAATTAACGACGAACAGATTGTGATGATTCGTATACCAATTATCAAATAGTCAGCAGTCAAGCACAGTCGAAATATACAACTGCGAACCAAGAACATCTTAATCGCACGCTCAATGTTCGCACACGGACACAGTGGAGGGAGGAAATATTGCAATTTAAGCTCTGCCCGATGGCAACTTGCTCACCTCTCGTTTCCTGTTTGGTGGTCATCGAGTAAACATCTTTTGCCGGTAGGCGTTGAGCGGGAGCGAAAATTGTCTTTATGAAAGTATGGAGATTTTAGTTCAAGTTGTACAGAGGGCCTTTCTCACGGCTCAAGGCTCAAACGAATTAACTGAGCCTAAGGTCTCTATAATTCAACACAACAACAACAACAACTACTTGCTCAAATGGTCTGAGCGTAAAACCATTTTTGTTTATTTCTATTAACCAGTCTTGATCCTGCCAGCGAGCTGTCAACATGTTATGTTGCAAATGAAATCTCGGTACAATTTGGTTCGCAACATCAAATACATAGCGAAACTCGATGAAATGATGAAATGCCAAATAGAATCTACAAAAGGCATTGGGCGATTTTAATGTTTTGTGTTGCTGGAATAATGGTGCTGGTGGCACAAACATACGATCGGTCGTGGACGTGTGTATGCCAATTGGATCCACTATGAGCTATGAAACTAAGGAGAAAATTAACGATTACGACGCTTGCTCATCATTCTTGTGCTCGTCGTATTATTCTCGTGAAGAAAAGAATGAACAATTGTTCATATTGCTTCAGGTAATTCTACAAAACCATTCCATACCCTTGAAGCCTTTTATTAAAGAGTCATTTAAAAAAATTCGATCCATTGTAAACTCGGGAATGCGGTTTCTTCATTTTTTTTTAGCAACCACAAGAGCTACTTGGACAGAATACTTGGATTCTTGTGGTAAATCATCGAGTGAAGATATGCATTTTTCAATTTTTTTTAACTTAAAAGAAAAATTTAAAAAAAAATAGTCAATATACAAATTGTCATTATTTTTTAAAAATATAAAGGGTAAATGATCTTGGTTAGTCCGATATGGGGTGTTTTTACACAACTAGTAAATGCAAATCGATTTTTCTCCACGAAAATTACATATAATCGATACGAGTTCGGGTTTGTTGAAAAGCCTCAAGTCTTCATTTGCTAATACTACCATAAGGCGTTGAAATTATTAAAATTTTTATGTTTTTTAACAATTTTCCTCAAAGAGGAATTATGATCATGGTTTGACCACCTCTGATCGTGGTTTGCCCAAAAAATGATCAAGGTTTGTCCGGTTTTAGAAATCACCATTTTTGAATGAAAACATTCGAATTCTCAAGTAGATGTTGAAATTATCATTGCTTGAGTTTACCGTCATCATATTGATTCATTCATAATTTAGGCTTTCTTCAGAATATTGCCTTTTCATGAGCATTTTAAAAGTGTTCACCTCAACACACTCAACACAGAGAAACTTTATTTCTGCTATGCGCGAAGGACACAATAAACAAACTGCAGCGCTCCAAGCGGTTGCCATAGAAATCATGTGGACAATACAACATTATTGAATTGGACAACTCATGATCAGAATTGAGTTCAATAAAATGCGTTAATTTAATGGTTTAGCTATGTAAATCTGATACAAATGGTGTGCAAGAATGATGTTTACAATATTTGTAAGTGTTATAATCCAGAATTGGTCTGAATACGTGCCAAATAATCATCTGTTGGTTGATTAAAAGTTAGCTCAAGTGATGGGCGCATTGACACCAATTGAATGTGGATCTTATAATCCTTTAAAATCCATGTGATTCCGAAAAAATATACTATAAAACTACTGTAAATCATGAAAAAGACAATATTATTTATATGTTTTGAAACATTCGAACACCTGATTTGACAAAGGTGTGCTGAACTAGAGCATTCGAAAAAAGTGGACAAATAATGATCATATTTTCGACTGGACAAACCAAAATCATTTACCTTACAGTACAGTTATACCTCGATACAGGTCGGACTCGATTATATATAGTCGACCTTTTTTTTCAACAATTATTTTCAAATCCTATACATAATCGAATCTCAAGCAAACATTTTTTTCATTTATGTATGAATGTCAAACATTAATAGAAAAATAACTTTTTTGTGATTCAATTATGTATTGGATTCGAAAATTAACATTGAAAGTGAAATTGCGATTATACATAATCGAGTCCGACCTGTATAACTTTATTTTTTTTCTCGTTACGTTATATCGAAGCAAAAAAAAATTTTTTTCGTTTTATTAATACAAAACTGTTGATGATGATTACTCAGAAATGCGCAAAAACTAACTTTCTATCACACAGCAGTGCTTACAAACCATGCCCATTTCAGATAATTTTCATAGACAAACATGATTTAAAAAGAGGAAAAGGTCTGAGAAAATTGGAGTGAAATTGGTGTCAATTAGTGATAAAATGGATAGTAGTTTGGCCGGATACCGGATACAGGAAATCCGGTAAGCATCCGGCTTTTTCGCGAATACGAAACTGGAAGATTTTTTTTTCCCTGTTGGATGTGAACCACTGCGTCCATTATTCTGAACTATTGTGGTATATCCCATTTTTTTTGTACTCCGCTTCAAGCTTACCTACTGCTTATTGATGAAGAAGTAGACTGAAAGCTATAGCGAGATAGGTGCCAATCAGGAATACTCTGTTTGATAAATTTTATAATCCTGATCGGCGACGCAGACCAAATTTCCTTGGGCTCCAGAATAGCCTTATCAAGGTATTGAAGTCTGCGTCTAGTTAGAGCTCCACAATTACAGAGCAAATGTTCCGAGGTTTCGCTTTCGGTATTACAAAAACGACAAATATCATCTTGCACTAAACCTATGTTTTTGAGATGGTATTTACTCGGACAGTGTCCTGTTATAAGGCCTGTGATTGTGCCTAAGTCTTTCTTATTAAGACTCAGCAATTGTTGAGTAATTTTAATACTCGGCGTGATAAATTTTTTTGACTGGGTAAGTTGTACCGCTAACCAGTTGGCTAACACTTCCCGCCCGGTCTTCCCAGTTCTTCAGCTCACCTTCCAACACACAGTCAGATATTCCACAGAATTGTTCTGGACCAGTGAAAGGTGAGCTTGAGCCGTTCCTGGCAAGTTCATCTGCTCGCTCGTTTCCCTCTATTCCACAATGGCCAGGAATCCAGTACAGTTGTACCGAACTTATCTGACTTAGTTGCCGTAAGAGGAGAATGCATTCCCAGACAATTTTTGAGGAGCATTTAAAAGCATTTGGAGCTTTAAGTGCCGCTTGACTGTCTGAGAATATGCAGATGTTAGCATGTCTATATTTTCTTTTAAGGCAGACATTTGAGCATTCTATTATCGCAGCTATTTCTGCTTGAAAAACTGTTGGCCAGTTTCCCATAGCTACAGAGATTTTTGTTCTGGGACCATACACTCCAGCACCTGTTCTGATTCCCATTTTTGACCCATCAGTGTAGAACATGATTGAACCATTACGAACACTGGGACCGCCTTCATCCCATATTGAACGAGAAGGTTCGATTACACTGTATGGAATGTCGTAGTTAGTCCTAGGTTCCCTCCAATCACTGTTCATCTCTGAGGATGGTCCTATGGGTAAGAGATTAAGGATGCTCAAGTGACCAATTTTGTCTCCGTCTAGTATTTTTGACGTAGGACTACGTCTAACCGGAAGATATAGGGGGTGAAATGGAAATCTAGGCACTGAACAAGTAGGAAAAAATGCAAGATTTGGAACGCTTATAACTCGAGCATTTCTCAATAGATCGCAAAGGTTTTTGCATCAATTGATAGGAAATATATCTACGCATCTATCATAACGAATAACATTTCATTTTTCTTGAGATAAATAATTGAATAAATGTGAAATATCAAGCATTGTCCAAATGCACTATGTGCCCATTTTTGATTGGTCCATTTTGTGCTCCTCAAATCGTACCGACCAAAACGGGCAACCAGAGCAGCAGCGAAATAGAATGAAACACGATTGGAAAGGAAAAAGAAAAAAATGAACGAAACATTGGTCGCAGTCTCACACATGCGTAATTCTCGAGCCAGCCAGTCAGCTTAAAAATCCCCGCTCCGCTGCTGTAACGATCATTCTTTGTGTGGACACCGACTGGACAACATCGTTGCTGGACGGGCTGGACGGCGAGGGATCGAGTGCCTTTCTCAAGGCAAGAGGGCGGAGGTGGTAGCGCTGGAGTAGAATAGAGTAGAGTTTTCAAAGGGCCTTTCTCAAGGCTAGAGACGAATGAACTGCAAAAGTTTAAAGTCTCTATAATACAATACCTTCCTTCCTTCCTGTAACGATCATTCTCATTCAAATCGTACACCACATCGGTTCGCATCACAACACATCAACAAACCAACCCAAGCAGCAATGTCTGGAAATGGTAAAGGAGGAAAAGTGAAGGGAAAGGCAAAATCCCGCTCAAACCGTGTTGATCTGGAGTTCCCCGCAAGGGTAGCTAGGCCGAGCGCGTTAGTACCAGTGCACCAGTCCACCTAGCCGGCGTTATATAGTTTCGGCCGCCGAAGTGATCGAGTTGGCTGGTAAAGCTGCTCGCGACGATAAGAAAACCCGCATTCGGAACAGAACACATTCGGTTCGGTGGACATCAAGACAACAGGCAGTTGCAGCGAGTGGTGAGTGGCAAACGCAATCGTAAAACGGCATCAGGTAGCAGAAGAAAAAAGTTTGTTCTTTATACAAACTGCTTTGATGGCAAATCCAGAACAAGGCGGCATCGAGGGCGTTCGAAATGGTTTTTTTCAAAACCACGAGTACTAAGTTTTCTAAATTGGAACCATTCCATAAAACAAGGCGCTTTTCAGGGCCATTAAACCTTCCAACAAAGAGTTTAGGAAATACAGTTCAATGCTTTCTAAAACAATATCCAAAATAATAATAAAACACAAATTGATTTTTTCATAATTTGTTTGCCAGGATATGATGAGTATGTGAATTTGGCAGTTGTTCTGAGCTTATTGATTTTCACCAATTCTTAAATTGCTTCTAGATTGAAAGTACAGTAATTTACACTTATCTCGACATTTAGTTGGACATTTTTGTAAACATAGAGTTCGGGGTCCAAATTATGACCCAACATTGAAAGTCGACACTGTACCACTGTCATCGCAAATGTTCAATTACAGGTTAAAATTACCTCCAATCCGATACTGAGTGGTGATAATGCGACATGCCATTGAATGTAATTTACTGTAAAATATGTCACAAGCTGGATGGGAAGGAATTTTTCAACTGTGAAAGCTGTGGCGAGTGGCAAATGCAATCGAAAGGTTTAGCCGAACAAGATGGGGATATCGAGTGATAACAAAACAATAAACTCTTTAGATTGAAGATAATTTTGTGATCCTGAAAAGGACCCTTTTTAGCCTGCATGTGAATCCAACGAGCGAACAAATCGTAATGAATGTATTTTTTGCCATCGCTCCCTTTTAACGCTCATTCGTTCGTCTCGTTGGACTTGCCCCTCTGGCTGAGTCTGCCGATTTGTCTCTATCCTGTGAGTGTGTACCGCTAGAGTATAAAACACGCGGACCCCAAAAAAATATCTTATTTTCTTTCAAACCGTAAACCCGTGTGGTTGTACGGCATCGGCATCGTGGACGTAATAAAGGAGGACAAGTTAAGGGAAAGGCAAAGTCTCACTCGAACCGTGCAGGTCTCCAGTTCCCTGTTGGTCGCATTCACTGATTGCTCCGCAAGGGTAACTAGGCCGAACGGATTGGTGCCGGAGCACCAGTATACCTAACAGCGATTATAGAGTTTCGGTCGTCGGAGTGCTCGAGTTGGCTTGCAAAGCATCTCACGACAATCAGAAAACCCGCATCAAGAACAGAGCAGCTTCGGTTCGGCGCTCATCAAGGCAACAATTAGTTTCAGTGAGTGGCAAAGTGTTTCTCCGGCACGTCGCATTAAATGTAATTTACTGAACAACATGTCACAAGCTGGATGGGAAGAAATTTTCCAACTGTGAAAGCTGTGGCGAGTGGCAAACGCAATAGCTAAACAGGAAGGTTGACCCGAACAAGATGGGAACATCGAGTGATAACAAAAACACAACACCAAAGGTTCTTTTCAGAACCATCAACATATTCATAAAGAGTAAACAGTAAACTAATCCATTTTTCAGGTAGATAGGTAGGTATTCACGTAGGAGAAGAAAATAAAACAATATATTTAAAATATATATTTAACAAAAGCTGTCCCCTTTGTATAGTCCTACGTCACTCCGGTTATGTCCCCGATATTACCCACCCGTCTTTTTTCCATTGTTTAAGCATTAGAGCGCTTTTCTTAGCCTCTAGCTGAACATGTTGGTTCAGAGGTAGCAAGTGAAGGATAGCCTCCAGTGCCTTCGAGGGTGTGCTTCGCATTGCTCCAGTAATTGCAATGCATGATGCTAGTCGTTGGAGTTTGTTTAGCTTTTTTGTAGCTACAGTCTCCTTGGTCTTTGGCCACCAGACTAATGAGGCATAGGTTATTCTAGGCCGCACAATGGCAGTGTAGACCCACATTACCATTTTTGGTTTAAGACCCCATGTTCTCCCTATCATTTTAGAACATGCCCATATGGCTGTATTGACCTTACTGATTATTGCATCTATGTGCGCATTCCAGTTGAGTTTAGCATCTAGGATAACACCTAGATATTTCACTGAAGTGCTGCATTTTATTTCCACTCCCCCAAGATATAAAGACTGCAGATGCTGTTTTTTTTTTCTTTTTGGTGAATGGAACAATTGTTGTTTTTGAGGGATTTATGCTCAGACCTTCTGTGGTACACCGAGTTTGTGTAAGGTTTAAGGCCATCTGCATTCTGCTCGATACCACGTCGTCGAACTTGCCTCGTATGATTATCATCGGCGAAGCCCACAATTTCAAAACCTTTTGCCTCTAAACTTGTCAGAAGGTCGTCAACTACTAGTGACCAAAGGAGAGGTGATAGAACGCCTCCTTGTGGGCAACCTTTTGTTGCAATCACATAATCAGATTGTGAGCTATCCTCTGAGTATCAGTTCTTTCGCTGCGACCGTAATCCAGTTACCAGCCAATTTTCCAGAGGAGGTGGTGTACTTATCGCGGTAAAATCCAACTACTCGTGTGCTGTAGTACCGCTTGAGGACTGTGGCCATCTCGAGCAAGTGGCTGTGCGCATTAGTCTGCTGTACAGAACACTATACATCGCAGCTATCTATTTGCGCCCCCTCTCCAGTCCGGCACGGCACACGTCTCATACCAACGCGCTACAGACGATCATGGATGGATGTTCGAGTAAAGATGTAATCTTGGCACTAGGCGACTACAACCTCCCGCTTTTGAGTTGGGTCTTCGATGAGGACATGAACGGCTATTTACCATCTAACGCATCTACGGAACAGGAACTGGCACTTACTGAACCGATGCTAAGTTTGGGATTAACTCAAGTGAATTCGCTTCCAAATTCGAACGGCAGACTTCTCGACTTGGCGTTCATAAGTGAACCGGACATCGCGAATCTTCTAGAGCCTGCGGTCCCGTTATTGGCAGCCGATGAACATCACAAGCCCTTTGTTTTAAACATGGACGCCCTCTACAGTCCGGCCAACTTCTCTGACTATGCGTCTCTTCCACCTGAATTGAATTTCAGATTGTGTAACTTTGACTCGTTGAACAACATACTGTCCTCTATTGACTGGCTTCAACTGCTGGAAGGAGGCTCGGTCGAAGTTATAGCTGAACGTTTCTACTACAAATTGTATGAAGTTCTTTATGCGCAAATTCCCCTCAAACGACGTGTAGTGAAGCCAATTCCGACGCAACCTTGGTGGACCTCTGATTTACGCAACTTTCGGAACGTACTGCGGAAGGCACGCAAACGCTATTTGAGCACAAGATCAACAGAAGATAAAAATAGTCTCAGCTTAACAGAAACAAATTACAACGCATTATTGAGGTCCAGGTACGGAGAATATATACAACGAACTCAAGCAAATCTTAAGCGAAACCCATCGGCATTTTGGAATTACGTGAAATCGCATCGCTCAGGCAATCGCATCCCGGATACAATGGAGTTCGATGGAATCACTGCCAGCTCTCCTGGCGATGTCGCTAATCTGTTTGCGAGCTTCTTCCAGACAGTGTACAATTCAACTTCACCGCCTCTGCACGGTGCAAGCATCGATCGTATACAGGAGCACAATCTGAATATGCCAACGTTCAATTTCTCTCCGGATGAAGTCTTGAAAGCCTTGCGTGATCTAGATGCATCAAAAGGGCTTGGAGTCGATGGCATTCCTCCATCTCTGCTGAAACACTGTGCTCACCCACTCGCTTTTCCCGTCTCTTGCATATTCAACCGCTCGTTGAGGGAAAGAATTTTTCCCACCGTTTGGAAAAAGGCCTCAATAGTACCAATTCACAAAGCGGGTAATCGGAATCACGTGAAGAACTACCGTGGAATATCACTTCTCTGCTGCTTCAGTAAAGTCTTCGAAAAGTTAGTGCACAACGCTTTGTACAATGTGGTGCATCCACTCATATCGGAGTTCCAGCATGGTTTCGTCCAGCATCGGTCCACAACAACGAATCTGCTTTGCTACACAAATACATTGTTTCGTGAAGTCGAAGCTCGTCGGCAGTTCGACTCCATCTACGTCGATTTTTCAAAAGCTTTCGACACCGTGCCGCACATGTATGCATGTAAAAAATTCAGCGCTATGGGATTTCCAAGTTGGGTGGTTGATTGGATCTTTTCCTACTTGACCGGTCGCCAATCCTTCGTGACGATGCGGCTCACTCACAAATCTTCTCAACTACTTCAGGAGTTCCGCAAGGAAGCGTGCTAGGGCCAATGTTATTTGTTCTGTTCGTCAACGACCTGTGCCCTCGTATTTCATCATACAAACAAATGTTCGCTGATGACCTGAAAATGACAACGCTCGACTGCCTCGTACTCCAAAAAGACATTGACGAAACGTTATTGTGGTGCAACGTAAACGGCATGAGAGTAAACGTGAAAAAATGCAAGGTGATTTCATTCACCCGTAGGATCGCCGCCGTAAAACACCAGTACCACATTGGGTCTGTGCCACTGGAACGTGTGGAACTCCAAGTTGAGATTCAACGAACATGTTGCGCTTATCACTGCTAAGGCTTATACGGTACTTGGATTCATACGACGATCTACCTGTCAGTTCACCGACATCTACGCCCAAAAAACTTTGTTTTGCGCTTTAGTCCGAAGCATCCTGGAATACGCTGCACCTGTGTGGGCACCTTACCACACATCGCTGATCATCAGAATCGAACGCATTCAGAAGTGTTTCATTCGATTTGCCTTGCGGAATCTTCCTTGGAACGACCCCTCTAACCTGCCCGATTATTCCGCACGCTGTATGTTGATCGGTATGGAAACACTACGTGCGAGGCGCACTCACATTCTGCAACTGATGATCTTCGACCTACCGCGCAACAACATCGACTGTCCCCAACTCTTAGAAAACGTTCCTTTTCACGTTCCTTCACGGCAGTTAAGATTCACACAGCTCATCTCTGTACCTGTACACCGAACCGGCTACGGCTTCAACAATCCATTGGACTCATGCCTACGTGCATTCAATGAAATCAGTGCTCACTTTGATTTTACGACTAGCAAACCTACTTTTAAAAATAGTATTAAAAATATTAGATAGAGTAGTCTGTGCGAGTTTTATCGAAGACGAAACAACAAATAAATAATTGGGTCGTCTAATTATTTATCAGCTCCGAGGTGATTTTTCTGGAAGATACTGCATGTGTGCTTGAAGCGGATAAAGGACAACATTTTTGAATAAATAAACACATTTTTACACAAAAGTTATGAACTATGAATAAATTTTCCGTTTCGAATGGATATCTTTTGGACAGGGTTTTTTTTCCTGATAACGATTAAATTACTTAGTAGAAGATCAGAATTACTTTATTGCAATCTTTTTAGACCCGAGGATCAAGTCAGAATAATTAGGAGTTCTTGTAACATACACAGTATTGCTGGCAATGTTATTGGAGTATATAAAATATCTTGCGACAAATCTTTTGATAGTCTTCAAGATCTGTAAATGAAACAAAAGATACGAAACTGAATCAAACCATATACACGAAACGCGTTCAGGAAAAAAAAATTCCATTGCTAACGAAATCGACGAAATGTGAAAACATTTAAAATCGATCGCAATCACGATCCTTACATTTGGTGGACATTCAAATTTAGGCAGTCAATTGAGAGCAAGAATTGCTAGAGTTAATCTTTCAGCTTCTTGCAGTAGTATTACAGCGAAGACTGTTCTCTGGAGTTGGCCTGGTGTACGAAGCAAAGCGTAATCGGTTGTCATCATCAACTTCTGAAAATTTATTATTTATTTATCATATTTTACCACTGGGTAATTTTGAGTACAATTCATAAATTAATGTTATGAGTAAGTATTAATTTAATTTAAAAAAAAAATCTGGAATTTCAGTAATCAAACCTTATTTTTTATTATGGATGGTTATTATGATTTTGCTATGCTATGTTAGCTAGTTAATGCTATGATTTATGTTGTTTTAATGTTGTGTTAAAGACTAATTCTTGATTTTTTCCAATATCCCATATCCGGCCGAATAGCATATATTGGCCGGAAAGACCGGATATCCATTTCATCTCTAGTAGCAATGTTCATTTTATAGTTTCTATATTTGACTTATTTCATCTCCAAACAAAAATTCCTCTGAATTTTGTTCTTGAAACATGTTCAAAGTTGTGATAAAAGTTTTAAAAAATGCCATAACAATACCAAGTGGAAGAAAGACGCACCACGCTAGATATGGGGTAGATATGGGGACTAGGGGGGCGTTGCTGATTAATGGTCAGCTGCATCCCAATAGGAAGTATCCCGTGTCGGGCACACGTACAGAGCATCGAAGACTGCAACATACCAACTATGAGAACACTTATAATACTAACCTCGAGCCAACCGCGAGTAATCGGTTACATATTACTAACATAGTTGTAAGCAAACATTGTCGAAATATTGAACTCCCGGCCCCGTTAGGCTGACGCCATATGAGCCTTAATAACATATATATTTTGGATAAAAAAAAAATACCAAGTGGAAAAACCGCCCTAGGTTGAAGCCATGCGTATTCCATAAAGGGAATTGTTGTGAACTGTAATACAAAACAATCCGTACATTGTTTTTCCACAAGTTCCTTTTCATTAAAAAATAATGAAATAAATTCAGGTAAATGTAACACGAATCGATAAACATATTTTATGAAATGTTTCAATCAGCTAAATGTACCGATCGGCGTTACTGATTACGTTTGTTAAATGTCCATTCAGCACAAATTCAACCATGTATCGATATGCGTCGGAAGTTTCCAGAACTAAATCAATTTAACTTCCGTTTAAGTTCCGTTTCCTGACTGAAATCCAAAATGAAAACTAGACGTGAAACATATGTTTTGAAACATAATGTTATTGGGTTTAGATAGGACACATTCACAAAACATTGTGAAAAAGACCAATGCCACCCCTTTTCACGGTACTTATTTATTTGAAAACTTACTAGAAACATTTATTCGGAATAATTTACGCTTCAAACCCTATTTCTGTATTGTTTATTTTGAATTCTAAGACATCCTAAAAAGTTACGTTATATCGAGGTTGCTTTATATCGAGGTATGACTGTATTACTTATTTAAATACAATTAATTACAATTGGCGAGAACATGTCCGGAAAAGTTTCGTTCTGATCTGTGGCAAGATTTATTGAAAAATATTTAACCCAAACGGTTCAAATGTGCTTTGCTAGGAATTTATCAACAAATTTCAACTGAGAATGTTTCCACATCTAATGAACCGAATGTATTCAGATTCATCATTTTTTGTTGAAAAATAATTAAGTTCGAAAATTAATTCCCTTTTTTTTAGCTACCCCGCTGTGGGCGGCAATTCCACAATCGACCTCATCTGATCTCGTCCGAAAGCACCGTGTCAAATGAAGACGGCTAATGTGCGATTGGGAAACCCTCATCGGGTCTGTCGAAGACCACTGCGACACATCGTATAAGTCAGCACTGACACGGTCACCGAAACGTATGCGTCCTCCCACGAGACGAGACGTCTCGCCGAAGTTATGAATTTCCCAATTCCTAATCCGAGACGGTGACTGCGAGCTTCGAAAATTTCTGACCGCCAAAAGACAACACTCTGCTGCATTTGGGTTCATAATTGGTGATTCCACGTCAAGTAAAATGACAAGAATTATTATCTTCGGAATCCCTCCCAGGAGACCCGGAAAGCCACCACAACCATCTGAACGCCACCAAATATATTCCGTCGATAGATTGGCACATATCGAGTTGGCAGCGGCGGCGATTCACTCCGCGGGGATTCGTCGCGTTTTCCTGCTGAGCCGCGCGTTGAAATCTTTCTCAGCCTCAGCTTTCGCGCGTGCCAATCTTCGCCAATCGGAAGGGGGCTTGCTCTCTGTTTCTGTCCGTCTCTCTCTCTCTCTCTCTCTCTCTCTCTCTCTCTCTCTTTCTCTCACATTCACACGCTTCGGGTTTCTCCCCGCCGCGTTGGGGCAGCAAAAATCGTCCCGCTTTCGGTGGGAGGGGGTTTTATTATGTACAACACCACCAGCAGTAGCAGCAACAGCAGCAGGAGCCTCGTCACACACTTTGTGTATGCTTTTATGTGTGTTTAGCCGAGGAAATGTGTGAGCACATGTCGAGAGCCGCTTTCGGCCAAAAAAGCAACGCTTTTCATGACGATGATGATGATGATGACGATGAGAAACGATGACGATGATGGAGATGACGCTTCGATGGTAAATATAGTCGCTCTATGTGGCGGAATTCCTCTCCTCGCAGCGTAGAAAAATAGAACCGGCGAGATAAACTCATTCGGGTGAGAAAAAAATTACAAATCCTTAGGAAAAAAATCCTTCTCTGTTTCGCAGCGTCAGGACATGTGCGTGTGTGATTATGTCAAAAGGCGAAAAAGCGCGCGTTTGTGGAAACATGCTTTCTTTCTCTCGCTGTGAGTTATGCATCGAGTTTAGATGCTCCAACCGCGTTTCTTCTCGGTTGTCACCCAGCTTTGCACATGGGGCAGCAGCAGCAGCACCACCAAACAAAAGGAATCTGACAACTGTGTGGAGATGATTTGCGGTATCCATGGAGTTCGACCGCTGTTTATCGTTGAACGCACAAAATCTCTCTCTCCGGATTCCTTTTTTTTTTGTGCAATTTTGTTTTGTGTACTCCTTTCGGACTGCTCTCGCAGCTTCGCTGGATACGGGACCAGCAATATATAGGCTTAAGAAAACATTTGGACACCGTGGCGAAGTGCAGCAAGGTGCAGGAACAAAACAAACAAACAAACCAAACAAAAAAAAAACAGCTTTCAGTGTCGGATACACTTGTGTGGACCACTGCGAATTGCTTTGACTGTTTTACCTCTGCTTTTTTGAGTGCCGTTTTTTCTTCGCCACCTTGGTACACTTGTTTCATTCAAGAAGTGATACTGATTGTGTTGCTTGGACAAATTGTTTGGGGGTTTCGTTTCTCTTGTACTTCCCGTGAACGATGGTTCGTTGGCTTTCAGTTTTTCCCATGGAATGGATTTGATCGAAGATTGTCACGATCGTTGTATTCGAAGTGGATATATCATGTTTGGTTTTGTTTGTGTGATTAGGTCAATTGGATATGATTTTTGTTTGGTTTATGGTTTTATGAGGTCCAAATATTCCAAATTTCAGTCCTTTTTGAATGACAATAGCGTTTCCAGAAGAGCTTTTGCCGTCTCAACGAAGGTATGAACTTGCGTTATTTTCATTAGTACTTAGTTGAAATTTTTTGGGCCAAATTACACGCCTTGAATGTATTCTGAGCGGAAAGTAACCTCAGTTCAAGACGAACAAAAATTCTTTGACCCCTTTGACCCTAATCTCTGAATGATAATGTGTGTCGCTAACCACTTGACCACGGGAGCACTTCAATATAAAAAATCACAAAAAAAAATCTAAAATATAAAAAATCTATATCTATAAAAATGAATTTCTGTCTGTCAGTCAGTCTGATTCTTATGGACTTGGAAACTACTGAACCGATCGACATGGAAATTGGTATGTAGGGGTTGGGGTTTTTGGGGTCGGGGAAGGTTCTTATTATAGTTCGAGACCTCTCCCCCCTCTCTAAGGGGAGGCTGCCATACAAATGAAGCATAAATTTCTGCATAACTCAAGAACTAATTAAGCAAACAAAACCAAATTTGGCATGTGAAGGTTTTAAGGTGCAATAAATGTTTGTATGGTGATAAGACATTCTTCGCCCCTCTCTAAGGGGGTGGGGGTTGGGGGAATTGTATCTTCCATACAAATGAAGCATACATTTCTGCATCACTCGAAAACTAATGAAGCAAATGGAACCAAATTTGGCATGTGAAGATTTTAGAGGGTACCAAACGTTTCTATGGTAAATAGACATACAAATGGTGGTGGGCTGCCATACAAATGAAGCATATATTTCTACATAACTCAAAACCTAATCAAGCAAACAAAACCAAATTTGGTATGTGAAGATTTTAGGGTGCAATAAATGTTTCTATGGTGGTTAGACACTCTTATTATTATTATTTTTATTATTATTGACATACGTCTTTTGTGTTCGAGTGTCGCTGGTAAGACTAAGTGATCCATTACATTTCGTATTATATAAAATTCCATATTCACAAAAATATACTTTTGGAAGAATAAAAACTATGTCTAATTTTGATTGAAATATTCTACACACGTTCTCTTAAATCTCACTGTTGAATCTATTAATTGGATATAAGACGGTAACTCATTCTGTAACGGGGGATTAAAATTTTCTACCTCGCTGGCTTCTCATAGGCATCAGTTTTGTATACAGGTATGGAGGAGTTCGACTAGATACTAATTTATGTAACAGGATAACAGATCGCATTTTCAAAAATTTATCTAATCTTGAACCTATTAAAAAGTGCTGTAAATGAGTCACGCTTGCGAACCAAAACGTATGCAACAATTTAATGCAACCTCGGTATATGACGTTTGCTGAGGCTTGCATTAGTACAAAATCAGGGAATAAAAAATGCGGGTAGATTAGAGTTTTGAAAAGCATCTATTTAGTCCGAGAACCAAAAGAACTTGCTTTCCATCTAAGAGTTCTCAAAGTCGCGTAGATTTTTCCACATTGTTTTAATACAAAGGCATCCCATTCAAAATTACTCTGAATTGTCACTCCTAGACTCACGACTTCATTTGAGAATAAAATTCTACTATTCTGAAGCGAGATGTTAAGTTCACTGAAAACATTTCTGCTTCGAGAAACGAATATTGCTTGCGTTTTCTGTGCATTTAGAATCAACGAATTATCATTCGAATTATCGAATTATCATCGTATCAAGTATTGATGAGCAATTCAACGTGTTTCTGTTGCATATTCGTGCAGTTGAAATACATTTGGACATCATCAGCGAAAAAATGAACCACACAGTTACTCATTTTCGAAGGCAAATCATTGATGTACAAGGAAAAAAGTAGTGGGCCTAAAACAGATCCTTGCGGAACACCAGAACTTATTGGTAGCATAGAAGAAAAACGATCATTACAGAAAACAGTTTGAAATCTACTAGACAAATAGGAACGAACTAACTGAACAACTTTTGGACAGAATCTAAAGTTTTTTACATAAATTAGCATGGCTTATGGTGTCGAATGCTTTCGAAAAATCCAAAAGAATCATGACTATGTTGCCTCCCTTGTCAAGAACTAGACCAATATAATCACAATCACTTAACATTGCAGCTTTGATACTGTGTCCAGAGCGGTACCCAGATTGATTGGAAGAGAGTAGATTATTTCTGGATATAAAAAAAATGATTTGCTCCTTGGCCACTCGCTCAAATGCCTTTGATAAAGCACTTAAGATGCTTATTGGTCTATGATTTTCAAATGACGAGGATGTTTTCTTTTTCCTAATTGGAATAATTTTGGAAGTCTTCCACTGTTTTGGATAGATGCTTGTGACGAAAATTTGATTGAATAAATATTTGAGTGGATCAATAATTAATGGCAAAATTATTTTGACAAATTTGATGGGAATGCCATCTAATCCAACTGCGTTTGATTTAATTTCAAAAATCGCTTTAACAATGTGATATTCTTCAACGTCATTGAACTGAAAAAAAGGAATTGTGTTATCGGTGCTACCAAGATTGCTTACTGAATTACTTAGAGTAAAGTTACTACTGAAATATTCATTGATTTGGTCCGCAGTAAAATCTGAAGACAAATCAGAAGGCTTTTTTCTTAGACCTATTTCATCAAATTCTTTCCATAAATCTTTTGAAGACATGTTATTCGTAAACCTACTATTGATGAAACTTTCTTTGGCAATTACTATCATTTTAGTCACTTTGTTTCTTTGAGTCTTGTACATTGCATGGTCAGCCTCAGATTGACTTTGCTTCCATTTTTCAAATGCAAGATCACGAATGATAATCTCTTTGGATATTTCGGGATTGAACCATGGTTTGTATCTCCTTAATTTGCGATGACATTTTATGACATTATATAGCAGCATAATCACGAACACTGGTTGAATTTTCATTACAGCAACAGTCTATATCAAACGAAGCGAAGAGTAGATCATGGTTAGACATGAAAGGAACACTTACTTGGTTGAATTTTAAAATCGTATTGTGATTATTTGTTACCATGAGTTCTATTTGTGAAGAACCTGTTCTGTGAAAGTGAGTGGGCTCTGATCCAATACACTCAAACGACAAGTTTCTTAAGAACTGATCAAAACGGTTGCGCCTCTCCGAGTTCATGTCCAACATATCTCTGTTAAAATCCCCCATTAGCATTATGTTGTCGTATTGATATTTGAGGGATGAAAATATATCGCTTAATAATTGAGAGCAGTCAACGTTTGGGGGGTTATAAAAAAGACCAAACAGTATTTTATCATTGTTGATTCCAACCTCTAACAAGATGAATTCAGTAGCTGTGTCATTTCCCGACTTCTCAAGCATTTTAAAGTTCAAATTATTTTTCAAATAAACTAGTATTCCGCCACCCAATCTACCAACCCGATCATTCCTTAGGATTCTATAATTATCAATAACTAGGATGCTTTGCATATGCTTTGACTATTCACGCAACAGACAGCAAGTTTCCCTTCAACTAGAGCAGACTTCATCACAATCCCAGGAATACTCACATTTGCAGAGGTGTTGACCCTAGAAGATTCGACCATTATCCCAATGTGACCCAACAGTAGAGACGGAAAGAGAGTGTCCGAAGAATATTTCAATACGACTAAATTTTACGATCAAAAATACTTTCAAATACAAAATAGACATATTGACATGTAAGTAAAAATAAATAATGAACCTTGAAACTCAACAAACGCTAAACGCATTCTCATCAAACACTTAACTCAGCGCAATGTTTATTCAATTTCGTGGCATTAACAAAAAAAAAAACAACACCAGCAGCAGCAACAGCAGGACAGCGAGCAGTATCAGCACGGTTGGCGGCAATAACGATATGAATTTTAACTTTCAGGAGGAATGCAGAGGATTGAAGAGGATTTCTCTGCTGCATTACAAATAAAACACAAATTTCTGCATAACTCGGAAACTAATCAAGCCAAATTTAGAATGTGGAGGTTTTAGGAGGCAAGAAACGTTTCTAAGGTGGTTTGACGCTCCTTTGACGGTTTGAATAACTCGAGAACTAATCAAGCAAATGAAACCAAATTTGGAATATGAGACTAAAAAAATTTCGCGGAAAAAAAAGTTATTTTAAAAATTAAAATTCATTTTTCTCAAAAACGTATTTTTTCAAGTTATATATATTTTTAAATTATATATATATACGTGGCGGCGACCTTTTCGAATTTATGTTGTTCATAGTGTAGTGTATTCTCCAAATCAAGTCATTCAGCCTTTTTTTTATCGGCGGCCAAATTGAATTTTTCAAGATCATGGAATACGCAGTTTTATAATGACAGTAAAATTAAATTTATGTTCCAAATTTCAGATCAATCATTCAACAGGTACGGTGTCCATTTTCTATTAATGTGGGACAACCACACAAACATTCAAACATACATAGAAACAGTTCAAGCTGAATGAAACCATTCAAAAAGGAATTAGTTGTTTGGGGACTGCATCCATCTTGAAATTTAATTTTTCATTATCTGCTATGTTTTACTAGTCGAGAACTTTCTTTTGATACATTTTTGGGCATTTTTCATAAATAACTGTGTTCTACTAGTCAAACCTTTTCATTTGATACCCATATTGATGGGGTTCTGAGAAAATAGGTAATCCGCCATTCTGTAGTGGGCCCCATCTTAGATTGGCAATTTTTCATAAATAACTGTATTTTACTAGTCAAGCCCTATATTGATGGGGTTGTGAAAATATATGTATGGCGCCAAATGGCGGTGGCGGCCATTTTGGATTTGTATTTTTCATAAATAACTGTGTTCTACTAGTCAAGCCCTTTCATTTGATACCCATACTGATGGAGTTCTGAGAAAATATGCAATCCGCCATTTTGTAGTGGCCGCCATCTTGGATTTGCATTTTTCATAAATAACTGCATTCCACTAGTCAAGCCCTTTCTTTTGATACCCATATTAGCTATTCTATATAGAATTATTATACAAATTATTCAAAATTTCCGAAAATTAAAAATAAAATACTCCGGATAATTGAGTCCGACCTGTATATATGAATAGCCCTTAAAGTTTCCAACAAGTCGTCCATACATCGGAAGATGGGCACTTTTACTGGAAGAAAAACTTTTTCCCTGCAACAAGTTTTGCATACATCGGACAATGGGCACATTTACAAGGAAAAAGTTTATCGAACAACAACTTTTTCATGTTTTTCTTTGAAAAAATTCTATTAATGTTCAATTCGTAACATTTTGTATAAATTATCGCATTTTCAATGGTCTGCTAACTTTTCTCTATTTAGAAACATGTCAAACGCGGTCTTCACACAAAAATTACATATATTCCAAAAACTAGAAAAGATAGAAAGTTGGTGTCTTCGACAAAAGTTTATATTTTAACAAGATCTAAAACTTACTCGAATGAACTATATCACTATCTTGACTTTAAACAAAATTAGGATAAGTTGTATTTTTTTTTTAAACATGAAAAAGATGTTGTTCGAAAAACTTTTTTCTTGTAAATGTGCCCATTGTCCGATGTATGCAAAACTTGTTGCAGGGAAAAAGTTTTTCTTCCTGTAAAAGTGCCCATCTTCCGATGTATGGACGACTTGTTGGAAATTTTAAGGGCTATTCATATATATATTTTTGGAATTTTCAAAAAAATACGTTTTTGAGAAAAATGAATTTTAATTTTTAAATTAACTTTTTTGTCAGCGAAATTTTTTTCCAAAATTTTTTTGATAATTTTTTGTGGAACTTTAAACAATTTCCTACATTTAATCCTTTGACAAGAATTTTGTAGGTATCATAGTTTTAAAATTGGGGGTCTCCGTAGCCACATTGGTTGCGCGTTCGCTTAGTAAGCGATCGATCGTGAGTTCAAAACTCAGGGCCCTCATTGACCATCTTTGTGTTGTTACAGAATAGCTACGTCCACGCAACAATCATCAGCGATGGAGATCGATCCACGGTCGAAATAAGATCGATTCATCCATACAACCGCTCTGCTCTGCAAGACACATCGGGCTGCTGTTCTATAAATAACTCAACAATGATCAATCAACTGTCTCCGCTGTCCGGTGGTCCAACTGGATAATGGAAGAACAGAAAGAATAACTCTTACGCCTAAATGGCTACTCCGTGAATGTACCATGTGTAATGGTATAGAAGGAATACTGGCGAATGACAACTGTGTAATGTGCTAATTATAGATATGTTAACCATGTGACATGTACACGATTAAAATTCGGCTCTGTTACAGCTAAAATGCTAATGAGCCTTAAATAAATAAATGGGATAAAAAAAAATAGTTTTAAAATTATAAATTTTTGTAAAAAATTAAGAAGAAAAATTTTGATTTTTCCAAAAAGTAGTCTAATTGTTTTTCGAATATTTCAAGTGTGCAAAGTAGCTTAAATGACCCATGTCTTAACACCCACAACGTTTCAGTACTATCTGAGATGGTGCTGCCAACTCCTAGGACGAGTTGGCATGAAATTCGTCATTTGTGACAAACGGTACATGGTTTTCTTGTAAGCTGAGGTTTTTCACATCAGATATCCAAAAATCAGAGATGTGATTTTTATCGTCTTTGAGTTATGGTTTTCCAAAAAAAAAACTAGCTAATTGGCTTTAATTCAATATATCGATCATATGAATCGGTCTAATAGTTCAAAAGTTATGATTTTTAAATAAAATTACATTTTCGCTGTTCGGAATTTGAGACAAAAAAATCGGAATATGAGTCAGTGACAAAATGGTGTTCGGAATTTGAGACAAATGTGATTAAACTTATTTTCAGTTTTTCACCATTAATATGTATTTGTAGATCAATTTGCTTGTCGCCAAATGAAAAAGAAGGCTCTATTGTATCCAAAAATCATTTTAATTTCGCGAAAAAGTTCCATTTTAAGTATTCGGAATTTGAGACAAAACGGTTTATTTCAGTCTCTGATTCTCTATTCTGTTCTGGTTCTACAATCATGATTGGTTCGTATAAAAATTACAAGTGGACTAGTTTACCAATTTTTGAAAGGATTTTAAGTAAATGATCGCAATTCTGTTGGTAATAATGGCAATAAGGTAAGTCACCGGTTTGAATCGCCTTCGGTCAACAATTTTTGGAACTATTAGTAGAACTCATTACGTTCAAAGAGTGGGTGAATATTTTGGGGAACGTGGGGAAAGGATTTTCTGTCATAGTATGCGTATGAAAATCGTAGTCATGCGTATGAAAATGAAAAGTGTTGCCCGTTACGGTGAAGAAAACTTCACTAAACATTCGCAAAATGAATATTATTTTTTTTTTAGTTTTTCCAGCAATAATGCTTAGGCTCTTTATGACTAAAACGAATAGTTCGTTCGATGTTTTTTTCAAATCCTCAGAAGATTAATGTACCAACGTGACCTTTCACCCTGACGTGAGATCAACAGATAAAATATTAGGCTGTCAAAAAATTCCTGCGGTATTTTTTTTGAATTTTCATTTGTTCATAAAATTAGTTACAATCATCTGTTTTAAGTCAAATATGCGCCGTTTTGTTGGATGACTTGTTCCCAACGAGATGCCAACTTCATAATACCCCTGTTATAGAAGCTTGCTTCCTTATTGGCAAAAAACTCGGATAGCCAACTTTCACAGGCCTCTTTTGTGGCTAACTTCTGACTACCTAGCTCGTTCGCCATGGACAAAAACAGGTGGTAGTCACTTGGTGCAAGGTCCGGACTATACGGCGGATGCAAAAGAACCTCCCATCCGAGCTCCCGGAGCTTCTGGCGCGTCATCAAAGAAGTATGTGGCCTGGCGTTGTCCTGACGGAAGACAATGCGGCCTCTGTTTATCAAAGATGGCCTCTTCTTCATGAGTGCTACCTTCAAGCGGTCCAGTTGTTGGCAGTACAGGTCCGAATTGAGCGTTTGGCCATAGGGAAGCAGCTCATAATAGATTATTCCTTGACAATCTCACCAAACACACAGCAGAACCTTCCTAGCGCGCAAAAATACCTTTCCAACAAGCTATAGTATGACTCGATACAATGAATAAATACAACTAGAACTACGCGCTTACAACGACAACTCGCGGAAATACCGCTGGACTTTTTTGACAGCCTAATATAATTATCGAGTGAATTCGAAAATTCAGAACTTCCTCAACGGTTTCATTATTTCTCATTTGTGATCCGCATGCAAAGCTACAAGCGCCACGTAAGCGCTCGTTTCACAGTGCATTCCACAATTACTAACAGCAAGAAAAAAAAAATCTCATTTGCCTCGATAAAGTCCGCTGAATAACACTTCGAATCTGCCAGAAATAGCCTCTATCTCTATCGATCGAGGCGGTGCTCATTTTTCCCCCAGCAGATTTCATTAAATATGTATTGTGGCAAAACACTTCTTTCATACGACCACTGAAGGCAGGCACAAGTCACGATATAAAAAACAAAAAAAAAAAAACTATATCGTCATATAAAAACTGCAGGCGAATCCTTATGTATGTTTAGTAATTAAAATCAAATCCTACATGGACAAGTGGGACCACCACTGCCAATCCCACGGTGCCTCCCAACGCCTCTCCCCCGATTCATTCAGCGAGTGCAAGTGGAGGCGAAAATATAGACGAGGGCCAGCGGAAAAAAAGGAATCGTCAATTTCCAGAATTTGGTTCGTGCGATATCTGCAGGAATAAAAAGCAACGATATTTGCGCTTTCATAACTTCATACATACCAAAATCGCCCACTCAACTTACACCCCGACCCATCTCAACCCACAGAGGGTCGGGAGCCCACCCGGTGCACCACTCCCAGACGCGCCCTGGAAGATTAATCTATGTGTCGTACATTTTCGGACCCAGGGAAATAAAAAGCGCAAAAATATCTCGAATGTACGTAAATTTCCTCGAAAAAATAGCAACGCCGTGTTCGGAACACTTTCTCTCTATCTCATTTCAGCTAAATCAAACTGTATTTATTCTCAGCCCAATGCCGCGCCGCGTGCTGCGAGTGGGCGGGGGGCGGTGGCCATTCGCGATGTGCCTTTTTTTTGCAACTCCTAGCGTCCATTTGCGACTAGGAGAGAGAAAGCGCGAGTAGAAAAAATTAAGCTACCCATCATACTTATAGCTGCTCGCAGGACACTCAAGCGTTCACATTACGCCCCAAATGTTCTCTCATCCCAGCGCAGTGGAGTCGAAGCTGCAGCATCCTCACATCTGTTAAGTGCGAGTGGAAATATACACAGAGAGGCCGGCAGCGTATTGGGCGAAAACAGGAGGAAAAAAAAAGGAATCCACTGTACGACGATTGCTTTGGTCACCACCTTCCTCCCACGCTGCGTTGCATTCCTCTGGTCTGAAATGGACGCGGTTACCACCGATGGAATGGTTCCAATAGGTTCTGGGTGATGACGACGACGCTGGAATCGTTCGGAAGCAATGCCAAACTACATCCAGGTTTTTTTCCGCTAGCTGCGCTCATCGCAGGAGCAGCGACGAATGCTGTTGCTGTTTTCTACTGCCATCACCACTGCTGGAACACGACAGGAGCGCGGAGGTGGTTGTATTCGAAAAAAAGGCAAAAGGGGTATCATCATTGGGGATTGGAATATGCATACGAAGAATCGTGTCGTGAGGAGGGAAAAAATATCGCTCGGAATAACCTCGCAGCGAAACCACCGTAGACTTTTTACATGTTTACGCGTTGGCCATTCGGAGATGGCACTGCTCTGAATGGGTCCCGATATGAAAATTTATTTAAATATAAATGCGCATTTCTAGGATTATTTCTGGCCGTGCACATTTCGCTATCTCGAGTGCGGCGGACGCAAAGCAGCGGCATCTAGCGTATTGGTGGTTGGTGCATTTGGCAGCCTCGCCAGCTGCAATATATCGAGCCTTTTGTTTCGTTCGATTACTTTTCGGATCTGCATGCTCTGGCTAGAGGCAATTCTTCCGAGGATATTTTTGAGTTATTTTTTCGCATACTGATGGAAATATCATTAATTTGCATGGTTTCAGTACTGTAGTATACACACATTTTCTTCTAAGGCCGCATTGCTCTAATTCAGTGTTTCTCAAAGTGGTCGATACCGACCCCTTGGGATCGATTTTGGTTTCCAAGGGGTCGACACAAACGAAAATGAATTTGGGGGTCGACGAGGTCTAAGAATCGACCCCTATTAATTAACACCAGTTCTTATTTGAAACTTTTATGATACTGTATAAGTTTTATTACGTGAGGGAACTTGTTACAATAATGACTAAGATTTTAGTAGAACGAATGAAGTCATGATCAAATTCAAGTCTAAACAAACATGACAAGCTTGCATTTAGGTTGCAAGTTTATTTGTATTCTGAAATTCGTTGGAGCTTGAATGGAAATACACTAATCGATTAATTTTATTCAAGTGATTACAACTTAATGTAATGTAATGTAATTTAATCACACAGCTGAATAATGTGAACTAAAATTAAGTGATTGAAACATAATTTAAGAGATATTTAGTTGAATACGCGCGTAGTGTTTTTTATTACTTCAGGATACTTAGTCGGTGTTAAGTCAGACTAGTCCATGTGACATCTTCACGATTTCGAGAAAAACGAGTTTGAAGTTTAGTGATGTAAGGGATTTTCATTGATCATTCAAAATAATTTCGATCCGTTATTTCTGCTGTACGCTTGATTTTCCAAGGCTGATAAATGTGGTATGTAGCATACAACATGCTTAACCTAATGCAATCAATAACTCGAATTCACCGGAAATTATGAATCGTTTTCTTTGTTTTCGTTTTTACGCTGATTGGTGCGTAATGCAAATTTTCTATACAATCGTGACTATATCCAAATTTATCAATGAGTAGACTCGTGAGCATACCAAACACATCTAGTACTTACACTCACAAAAATGCGTAGAAAAATAAGCTACAAAATATTTGGTACGTAGTTTCTACTCAAAACGACTTTGAGCTATGACATCGTTTATAGACGAAATGACGAGGTGTTAATACAGACCAACTGGTCCCTTCTCCAGTTGAGTGAGTCTGCATTTCCTGGCAATGGAGCTCTGCTGTTAGGGTATGTTCGATATGTTAAAGAAGAACAAAGAAAGATTGATAGGAAGTCACCAGGTTCATTCACCACATTAATTTGGTGCAAGGTTCTTTTGTACTCGCATACATTTCTGCTGGTCGGGATGAGTTTCCCCAACACAGATTTCAAAACCAATGAGCCTGGAGGATTCGGCATTGCGAAATAGCTGCAAGATGCGGGTACTTTTGTACCCGCATGCATCTTTACACTCGGGAATATGTGCAGACTTCAAAAGCGGTATGAACTCAATGCTGTTGCTCGGTTATTCGAAAATATCCCTTGATGACTCCAGCTTACTGAACTTCTACGTATACCGTTTGGCAAAATGTTGATAACAATTTGCTGCGATAACGTCGATAACGTCGATTGAACAATATGCGTTCAGCCTACATGTCAAAATTAAAATTGAGCCTGCCTGAAGCTCAATAAATCAAGCAAGTTTGCGGTTCAAGAAGTACGCACACTTGGGAGATGCAATAAATTCAGAGGGAAATGTTCTGGCGTTCACATATTTTGGAAGTCCACGAGAAATGAATGAAATGAACATGGCATCATGTCATATGACTTGCAACGAAGAAAGTAATCTATGCATGAATTGACCTAAATCGGGATTTGTTCGGATTTGATTTCGGAAGTTGTTTCATTCAATCACTGGTTTAATCAATAATTTATTCAATATACTCAAATGACTACTAAGCCAACGGCAGTCTTACGTCAACCTCACGATTGTATTTTAGGTATCCCACCCATAGTTTTTGACGAAGGATCACGTCTTTCGAGAACATATTTTTATTTCTACTTTACGATTTTGAAGTTAGTTTTAAGAATTTGTAAATAATTTGTATTAAAAATTATTAATTACACTTGATACTGAAGTTCATGTATATATTTATTTTGTTGAATTTCAATATGAAAATAATGTCAAGTTTGCTCATTTCATCATCCGCTAAGTTTTTAAATTGGTAAGTATTATGTATGTGTAAGAAAAAACTAGAGATTTTTATAGAAATTCGGCTATAGGGGTCTATGGTATCACTTCATTCTGAAAAAGGGGTCTATTGCCCAAAACAGTTCCTGCTCTAATTATTGCAAACGATTCAATGCCCGATTTCGTTCTCTAGATGAAATCAGTTGCAACGATTTTTTTTGTATAGTTATGTTATTCTTAATGTTGAAAACAAGCAAGCTTTTCGTGATAAGTAAAATATTCCATGATTACATATCCAACTAGCGCGTATAAACACGTAGTTGCTCTGCTTTCCTAATCTCAAAATCTCAACTGAGTCGATTTAGAACCGTTTACATCGGAAATTTTCCATGGAAAAAAATAGATTCAACAATAGAGTTCTCAGAAAAACGAGCGATCGTTTAGTGACAGTGGTCCAAAAAGTTCCAGCGTAGACAAATTTTGCTCAAATACGAGTATCTTGAGAAACTGTTTCTCACTGCTGCCACTTCATCAGAGCACAATATGTGAATGACTTTCGATACCGGAATTTTCAGGCATCATCTGTCAAATGATTCGCTCAAGCTTTAGCAATCTTGAATGAGTATCATGCCGCCAGGAGATTCTACTCACTATAAATACTACACAATTGAACGGGGTGCTGAGAATGCGTGTAAAGGTAGGTGAAACCATAACTTCCATAATTTGAAACTTCGATTAAGACTGGACAAAACCAGTTCAGTTGATGACGAAAGTTCAATTTATTGTTGTTAGTCAATATGCAATATATAATACAGTCAACTCTCCCTAACTCGATGTTCTGTATCTTGATATTTTCCCTAACTCGATGGATTTCTTGGCACCTTCGATTTTATAAGCATTCTTCTCTCCATAACTCGATACCTTCCTAACTCGATGTGTTTTGATTTTTTTTTTTTTGTTTTGATGGATTTTCACCTCCCTAACTCGATTGATTTTCGCGTACATGTTTTTGTGCGTGATTACCTCTGATTTCAATTGCTCGTGAAAGTGAAGACGGAGTGTTCGTGTCATCAAACAATTTCCTTTCAAGTATGGAAAACCACCTTCCAAGCGAACAATCAAAACGCTAACCATTGCGCAACGTTTGAGCATCATCGAGCAAGTCGAAAAGTATGGATGGAAGGGATCTGAAGCTGCAAATAATTTCAGTATTGCACGAAGTACGGTATCAACACTATTCAAACTAAAGTAAGAATGGAATCGGAATGGAAAATTGAATCTAGACCAAAAGCATATAGGGATGGTCAGAATCGAAAAGCTGGAGCGGTCAATGGATTTTTTTGTCTTATCAAGCCAGAGTGGATAAGTTACCTCTCTCAGGTTCTATTCTTCGGGATATGGCTTGCGAATTTGTCCAGAAACTAGGAACTCTCAACTTCAAATCACAACCAACATGGCCAGAAGCGATAAACTACCGTTGTTGGTCAATGGAAAGAGTAAAAACCCACGATGTTCCAATAAGAAGAAGTCAGAAGACCAGTGATATATGAGAGCAGAACTAAGGCCTGGATGGCCTTAATGCTTGTTAAGAAATGGATCATGCAATTAGACGAAAAATTTTCCAATCGAAATAAAAAGGTTTTAATTCTGGAATTATGTGTAATGGTAATGTATCATAATTATATATACCGTTTTGTCTCAAATTCCAAACACTTAAGCTTTTTGTTGCCATTAAACAGTGTCTCATTACTCAAAATGGTACTTTATCGTGAAATTAATTTGATTTTTGATACAATAGAGCCTTCTTTTTCATTTGACTTCAAAAAAATTGATTCACAAATATATTTTCATTGTGAAAAACTAAAAATTACATTAATCATATTTGTCTCAAATTCCGAACAGCCAAAGTTTGTTTAAAAAATTCATAACTTTTGAACTACTGATTCAGATTCAGATGATCAATATATCAAATTAAAGCGAATAAGCTAGTGTTTTGTGGAAAAATGTTTTACTCGCGAAGAAATTTGATTTGGTTTTAGTAATTATCGATTGTGTTCGTTTTTTCTAGTTTACATGGTTTCGGGACCAAAGGCGCTATATATTTTTACGTTTTTTCTTGAAAGCTGAGGAGTTTTTGAAGACGAGATCTATGCGAAAAAGATACCACTTATTTTGCAAATTGAATATTTTTTCAAAGAAGACTAGGTCATTGACATACATTTAATATGTCGATTATCCAAATCTGTTAGGTAGTTCAAAAGTTATGAATTTTTGTAAAACGTCATTTTTGGAAAAAAAGGGAAACATGAGTTTTAGACCAACGATTAACTTTGAAAAATTATAATTCAAAAACAAAAAACAACAAATTTCTGATTTTTGGATATGTTATATAAAAATGTAATATAATAATCGAGTTCGCCCTGTTACTTCAGGACCCCGGTTTTGTAATTGCGGTTTTAGTTGAAGACCTAAACGTTGCTAAGAAAATCAATTTTACTCTCGTTGGTTTGCACTTGCGACCTGCGTTTTCTCAAGGAAAAAGCATGCATTTGTTAACAAATGCTCTTTTTATACTGTTGCACCAGAATTGGATTGTCCTTGTACCCTAATTTGTGAACTATCGTTGTATTTGTCGGAAAATAGTGTTCAAACATTTTCTTTCGGAATTCGATTCATGCGTCGAAACTTGATTCAAATTACGAACACTATTTTAACGTTAATTTTAATAAAGATTTCTTCATAAAAGATTTGTTTTAACAATTTATAGTAGATTCGTAACGCGGTTCTTACCGAACGAACATATAAACAGCAATTAAAATATAAAAATCGAAAAATTCACGATGCTTGTTTTCGACGGAATATGCTAATGCAAACATTTTATCACTGTTTTTCGATAGTCACTTTTTTTTCGTAAATATTTAATATTATAAATTATAGGCAGTATCTATACCTGTAAATAAATTTTAAAATGAAGCCTACAAACCAAAGAATGTTCGGGTTTTAATCATGGAATTATTTATAACATTAAATTTCAGTAAACAAATTTAAAAATGATGTGTTCGGGATTTGAATCATACGTCGAAATTCGATTCAAATTCCGAACACTACTTCAATACTAATTTAAATAAATATTTCTGCATAAAATATCTTTTTTTCATCCATTTAATATATATTCTTACTTTTCTAGCACTTTACATGCAAACAACAAACAAAATTGTTGAAAAAACTACAAAAACTGAAAAAACAATGATGCTTGTCTTCTACGGAATTTGCTAACGTAAACAGTTAATCATTGGTTTCGACTGTCACTTTTTTGTAAATGCTTAATATTATAAATTATAGGTTGTATCGATACCGTGAATGTGACCATTCTACCCTGGATTCCTCGAGTCAAGAGAGATGCACCACGATTGATATGGGGTACAGACTAGGGGTGCGTTGCTGATTAATGGTCAGCTGCATCCCAATAGGAAGTATCCCGTGTCGGGCACACGTACAGAGCATTGGAGACAGCAACATCCCAATTACGAAAACACTTGTAATACTAACCTCGAGCCAACCGCGAGTAAACGGTTACATATTACTAACATCGTTGTAAGACAAAAATTGTCAAAATATTGGACTCCCGGCCCCGTCAGGCTAACGCCACATGTGCCTTAATAAAATGTATATTTTGGAAAAAAAAAAAAGATACCGTGAATGATGTCAAAATGAAGCCTATAACCCATAGAATGTAAAGGCTCTCATTATTCAATTATTCATACCATTAAAGTTTAGTAAATTTACATTTAAAATGAAGAGTTCGGATTTTGAATCATGAATAGAAACTTGATTCAAATTCCGAACACTACTTCAATACTAATTTTAACGAATTTCTGCATAAAATATCATTTTTCATCCATTTATTGTAGAATCTCACCTTTTCTAGCACTTAACATGAAAAAAAGCTGACAAAGAAAATGAAAGAACTACAAAAACTAAAAAATTAACGTTGCTTGTTTTTACGCAATTTGGTAACGCAAGCATTCTATCTTTAGTTTTGACTGTCACTTTTTTGCAAATGTTTTTGCTAAATCAATGCCTGTAAATGATGTTAAAATGTAGCTTATACCTCAAATAATATCAGGGCTTTCATTATTCAATTATTTATAACATTAAAGTGTAGTAAATTTACATTTAAAAATGAAGTGTTCGGAATTTGAGACTGTTTGGGAATATGAGACAAAACAGTATTTCTTCTCAAAGGTGGTCATGTTCATTGATAACGCGCACCCAAAATCTCTCCGACCAAAGCTCAAATCGATAAGTTTATAATTTCTCCACAAATCTTTACTTCCTTCCTTTAGAACCTGAATCAGTACTTTCGCCATTTTCGATTAATTAGTTCGATTAGTTAAACGAAGATTGCAGGAAATGAAGGATATTTGTCCTTTTCAACCTTCATGTTATTCAGCATTTAGATAAACCGGTGTTGGATACAATTGAAATACTTTCACCCTCTAAAATCAATAAGGCTAAATCTGAGACTATTTAAAATTGCTTCAGGAAGCCGAATTTTCCTTCAATTATGACGGTTATATTACGCTGGCATAATTAATGCGTCGTGAGCTTGCTGATGTCGACAGCACAATACCGTTCGATTGCTCAATGTCTTTTAATAATTAGTGCGAAAAGGACCAAAACGTGATTTTCTGTGATCTGATGCCATATACCGATATACTGGAAAGTGTTGAAAAAGCTGATAAAAACGCTGAAGATAGTTGTTCTATTGAGATGGAGAATATTCAGGGAGGTTCAAATGATTGTGTCGAAATTACACCTTCGAACGTTAAATCAAACCTGAAGAATATGTTCGGAATATTCATATCAACTGGAAATGTTCCTGTGAAACTATTCGAACATTTGTTTGTGATATAACAGTTCCTGCGTGATCCTTACAATTTAGTTTGAATAACATACTTAATCAATATTTTCTTTATTAACCTAGTTCCTAAGCAGGTCTGATTCGATTATGTAAAATTAAGGACTCGATTATATACAGCTTAAAATTTTTTTTTATATATCTCAGATATGAATAATTTTAAGAAAAAAAATCAACCTTACAACACTAAAGTGAAATTTGAGTGGCTTTTATGCGTACAGTGGGTTAAACATCGCGATTTTTGAGAATCTGATTGAATTTTCATCAGGAATTGTTTACATCGATATAAAGAGAGATATAAGTTGGGCGTCAAAGAACAAATTGTAGAGGGGTTAGAGAGCTTTAATTTGATTGATAGAAACAATCATGTTTAGTACGAATTTTTGGGATAAAATCAATAATTTCGAATTTAAAAAAATAATCCACTAGTTTAGATATTCCACTACTATATCCTGTACTAAATTTTCTCATCTTTGAAATGAAAGCAACAGAATCGGATTACGTAGCGTACTTTTCAATGTAGAGTCAGTTTGAGGCAACAGAGTCAGAAACAAAAAAAAAGTTCTATAACTCTGTCATCGTTGAAATTGGATCATATGGAGAGAAGGTTTTTTTCATGAAATATAACCGTATATCGTAGAAGGGTTTTTTTTTGTGAAATATAACCGTCTATCACCTCCTGAGAGATTCTGGAAAAAATATTTGTTTTATGTGAGAAAGGTGTTTTTACACTTTTAGGGAATGAATCAAAAATTAAAATTAAACCATAATTGGGACATTTACCCTAATACATATACGAGAATTTATGACATAAAAAAATTTATGGAAAAATGTTCTACATCTCGATGCTTCCCTAACTCGATGGTCCCCTTGGATATCGAGTTAGGGAGAGTTGACTTCATATCATTCATATTTCAATGCGAAAGATAATAAAGTAGCTTCTCTATCGAGTTGTGTTCAACTCATTTTTATTTGTTATCAAAACAATTACCATAATTTTAACCCTTTTTAAAATTCTTCTTTCTTTTCTTTCTCATTCGGGTATTTTTTCTATCGAGATAAAAGGTATTCGAGTGACCTTGTTTCTCGTAAAGGCTCTAGAATCTCACAGTGTTCTAATACTTTTATCTCCTTCCAACGTATTTGCTTTTTTTTTCATATTTCAATATCTTATTCTATGAATCTTACGGCGACTGCTTGAAATTGACAACTTTCTTCTACGTCTATGGTCTACGTGATCCAAATGACTGGAAAGTAAATATAAAATTTGAAAGTCCATCTCGATACAAAATTAATAATTTAATTAATGAAGAATGGAAACTGTATATATTTTTCATAACATTGTTCCTCTGTATGTGGTGACAAAACTCAGTTGTAATTGAAAAGTGCTGTTCCCGAAGCTCTCCTTAAATTGTTCTGACGAAATTTTATAATGACGCCGTTTATAAACTTGGTTTCATTATTTAAATAAGTATAAATTGTTTAGGAAATGCTCACGCAAACGGCGAAACAAATTCTTGCTTTGTTTGCCCGGTGTCAATGTGTTAGTTTTCTCTCGTTTTTTGCATTCTCTTTTACCCGATGTGTGTAAGTATAAGCTAGGAAGATCTGTGACAAAATCGATTAAAGAATAAAGCGATTCTTCGATCAGTATCGGGAAAGCCTATAAGATACATATTTGCAATAGCGTGAAGTGATATTTTTGTTCATCGATCAGTGCGCTATATGTCTTGATGTTATTGTTTTTATAATCAATAATTTTGTTGTTCCATGATTCTGGTAAAGTATGACAATCGTCAATAAATGATGTAGTTGCCCAATATTGTCGAACATGTCATGCTACACACGCCGCACCGATCCGCAAGCCATTGGATAAGGCCAACATCGCTCAACAAGACTAGTTATGTAGTAAAATGATACACTCTGATAAGCAAGAAGCATTGAATTGTAACATGCATCAAGTCGAATAGGTGGAATCCCGCCTTTAGTGAGCGAATCGAAAAGGCTCGGTGGTTGCCAGAATTTCTTTCGCATTGACATTTGATTCCTGCAGTGATATTATCACCGTGATTGGATGCATCGTAGCTATGCAGAGCACTCAATTTTCCAAAGCTAAGTTTATTTTTTTTATTATCGTTTATCGTCTATCTGGTGATCTAATCATTTATCATAACATAGCATTTCAGTAGGAATTTGAATAAAAAGCAAGTGGATGGCAGCTTTCTTTTGTTTAACTATTTTATTTGCTTTCAAATTGGCGAGTTTTATTATGGAGGTATTTCCCGGAGACCTTCTCAGGTTTCTCATGGATTCTCCATCGTCGGGTATAAAAAAAATCGCAAACTAGAAAGTATAGCAATGTTGTAGGTTCGCTTTATTGCAGAGATGTTTCTCGGTGATCTTCTCAGGTTTCTCATGTATGGAGGACCGTCGTCGTCGAGTATGAAAAATTCATAAACATAGAAAAAAGGCGATTTTTGCTGTTTCTCGAAGACTAAAGATTCCTTAAGGATCCTTCGTCGTTGGGTAGAAAAATATTCCAAAAATTAGAAGGTAGCGTGAGTGTTCACGAAATACACTGTAAATTAGCTTTATATGTAGAGGTTTTTCACGGTTACCATCTCAGGTTTTCCATTGATCCTTTGTCTGGGTATAAAAATATTTGAAAACTTAGGAAGCATGCGAATATTTTAGGTGCGATTTATGGTAGAGGTGTTTCCCGGAGACCTTCTTAGGTTTCTTAAGGATAACGTCGGTCGTCGGATGTCAAAATATGTGAATAATTGAAAAGTTCGACACACAATAAATACAAAAATATCGTCAGTCCGGCCGCCGGGCAATCGGAATGTATGCGATTTCCGAGATTTTGTTTTGTCGAGAGGTTGAAAGTCCGCCTTTACAGAGTTCCATTATTTAATTTTTTATTTATTTATTTATTTATTTATTGATACACAAATCATTGTAGCGTAAGGAATTCTCCTTTTCATGTACTACATTTAGTTTGAATTCATTGAGCTCTTCAATCTACTTTTAATTATCTATAATTTTAAATTTAACCAATTAATTTTGTTGATTCCTCCTGTTAAACCATTTAACGCATTCCCTATGAAATCCACTCACACTATTAATACTCTTGATTTCGTTAGGTAACTGATCCCAAAAACCAATGCCCCTGACAAACAATGTATTTGCATAATGCGATGAATTATATCGTGGTATCACATAGTTCCTACCACGATTACTACGAAAGGCAGTCAGTTTTTCATATAAGTATGTAGGGGAACGGAAATGAATAGTTTTGAACAAAGTTAGACATGCTCGCAACTTTACAAATTCATGGAAGGGACAGCCCAGTAGAACATGATGCTTATGAGACACTCTAGAAAATCTACCTAAATTAAAAACATATCTATGAGGAAGAAGCAATGATTGAAACAGACGTAACTTTAGAGGAGTTGGAAGCATGTAAGATGAAAGCCTCAAAAGTCGTAAACCAGCGAATATTTTGCTACATTGTTTATTAATGTGTTTGTCCCATTCTAGATTGTTTTGGATGATAAACCCTAGATTACAAGCCGTGTCAACGTAATCTAATTTCTCGGTGCCTAAGAACAAGGATGGTAACTCGCTATTTTGATTATTTCTGGCAATAAACATAGCTTTAGTTTTTGATGCATTCACTGGCAGCATGTTCCGAATCGACCATCGTTAAATTCTACCCAAATCAAAATTTATGAAGTCAGATATCATAGGTACTGGTAAACCTTCTACGGCTAAGTAAAGTTGCACATCATCCGCGAACATGTGAATCTTGCAGTGCTTCAGAACAGATGGTAGATCGTTGATAAAGCATGAAAATAACAAGGGGCCCAAAATTGAACCCTGAGGGACACCAGACATAATTGGAATGTGTTTGGAATATTTTCCATTTGCAAATACAGCTTGCGTTCGTTTCGATAGATACGAGTGAATCAAGGCTAACAGCTGAACGGCTGAACGAAAACTCAGAGGATAATTTTTTCAAAAGTTTAGTATGCGATACTTTATCGAAGGCTTTAGAAAAATCGATCAATATTAAAACAGCAACACCTTTCCTATCAATAACCGAGTGAATATCATCGTGCACTTTCAAAAAGGCAGAAGTTGTGCTATGTCCCCGGCGAAAACCTGATTGAAGATGGTGCATTAGATTATAACTATTAATATGGTTTTGAATTTGATTTTTTATCAATCGTTCAAAGACTTTTGACAGGGCGCACAGAATGCTTATCGGTCTTAAATTAGCCAAATTAACGCTTTTCCCTTTTTTTTTGAATAGGAATTATTTTAGAAAATTTCCAAGCTTGCGGAAATTTAGAAAAAACAATAATAAGATTGAATATAAATCTCAATACAGGACAAACCGAAGGAAATAAAAGTTTGATGAATTTCAAAGGAATTTCATCAAAACCCACTGCATCAGATTTAATTGAGTTTATTGATATAATAATATCGTTATCAGAAATTTCTGAGAATGCAAAACCATTCGTATTTACTGGAGGAATAGGGAATAATTCAGTGTCCGTAGAGAAATTGGAGCTAAAATATTCGTTAATTTCGTCGTTATTATTATCAAACTGTTCAACATGTTGTGAATTTTGACACACATTAATACTTTTCAGTTTTTTCCACAAGTCCTTGCTCGAATGTGTCGAAATTAGCTGATTGGATGTATAATTAATTTTTGCCGTGTTTACTATGCGAGTGACTCTGGTTCGAAGACGCTTGAATTGATTTTGGTTATAAACAGATCTATCCGAGATCCATAAACGATACGCAATATTTCTTTCCAGAATAGCTTGCGCGATTTCATTAGTAAACCATGGATTCTTTTTAGCACGTGTTGTCCTTAATGGAACAAAAGAATTGAACAGGTTTAATAGATTTACATTGAAAAAGCTCAAAGCCAAATCGACATCAGTTATGCTATAGAGATATGCCCAATTAATTCTCTCAAAAGCATCCATAAGAGACGACAAATTCAAATTCCGATAATCGCGGAAGGTATGGATAGAATCGACATGAGATCGACTTATTTTAATGGATAAAAATAAAACATCATGTCTTGAGAATGCTGGTGCAGAAACTTGGTTTAAATTTAAAACAAAGTCTGCATTATTTGTTAAAAATAAATCAATTAACGAACTACCACTTGAGAAAAAATGAGTGTTCGTAGAATTTATGCATTTCAAACCATAAAAATCAAGACAACTTTTCAATCTTTCTGATCTACTATCAGTTCTATTGAAGTTGGTATTAAAGTCACCCAAAAGTATAACATTTTGAAAATTTACAGATATATCACGCAGTTTGTCAAAAAGAAGTTCAGAACAATCTGTTCTAGGAGGGTTGTAACAAACCCCCAAAAGAAACTTCTCCGAATTATGCATTATTTCTAGAAACATATATTCAGTGCGAGACATGCTACCAACCCCGACAAGTATATCTGATGCGGAAAGTACTTTGCACTTCAAGAAGCTTCTGTAATAAACACAAACGCCCCCACCACGGCTGTAGTTGCGATCATTTCTAACGATGTTGTAACCGTCAATTCCTATAAGAGAATCTGGGACATCAGCAGTCAGCCAAGTTTCGCTCAAACAAATTATATCGATTTTACTGTCATGAAAGCACATTGTGAATTCATCTAATTTACTTAATTGGCGCGAGTTAACGATTGAACCCTAGACACAACCAGCCCATCGTCAGCATAATCGCGTATCGCATGAGAAGCGATATGAGCCGCCGCAGATAAACAAACATCATTTCTGCTGAGTGGACAACCACCGCGGGACTGTCATCAGTTAGTTTACTTATAGCCTGGAGAGATGAAATAAAATAGTCTTAACTTCATCACCGACAAGTGCAGTCGAACTTTTATTTTTAAAAAGAAACCCCTAGAAAATATTTAACTCGCGCACAAAGACTTTGAATATTAACATGACAGATATTTATGTTATCTGTCTTTAGTGCACAATTCATCACAATACGAGGGATACAAACATTCGCAGGAGCATTGTAGGCACCATCACCTAACATCGAAACAAAACAAAAGAAGTGGAAACCACAAAAAATGCGTCATATAGCCCAACCCGTTAGAATCAACAATTGAATAGAGCAATGAGTAATCTTTCGTATAACAATTCATTGGTATTTCGATTATTTCAATTAACATTTGTGAAGTGGTTCAAGTGAAGAATGTATCTATCACAACGTGGTCGTAACAGCAGCAAAAGCAGGAACAACAGTAACAGCAGTAACAACAGCATGCACAGGAACAGCAGCCGCCTCAGCTCATCTGTATACCCGTCCCCCCTTACTTCTAGGAAGGATGGAGAGAAGGATGTAATATGGAAAGGATTCATGGACATAATTGAGAAGGAATAAACAAAAGCTTCGAAGGAAAGGTTTTCGACTTCATCAGGAGCGATCATTAAACTGCGACAAATCCTCCAGCGTACGTACCAAAACTGCTTCTGCGTCAACCGTAGCTTTGACAAACACACATCCGTCCTTAGTAAACACGGTGTGTCATTTTCTCGATCGTCTCAGGCTGATAGCTTTACCTTTGATCCTCCTAACTTCTTCCGTTAGATTTTCATTGATATAGATTCTCTTGTCAACATTGAATCCAAGGTGAATCAATGACAAATTTCTCAATGAGAAGTAACGACGAAAGAAGTCTTCGCGAGCCAGTTTGAACGCAAATTGCAGTGCAATTGGTGGAGTGGCGCCAACCGAGATGTTTCCCCTAGCCAAACGTTTGGCATAGATCAATGGCTTACATTGTTCATTGTAACCAAGGGCGACCGCAACATTCCGAGATATTTCATTTAGGTCCTCATTTGTAGTATATGGAACACCAGCCAACAGCAAGTCAGAACTCTTCTCCATTGCACGTACTCTATTATAGTTCTGGTTGACATCAGTACGAATCTTGTTTACAGATGAAGATAGACAGTTGATTTCTCTGCTGCACTCCGATTTGAAAAGCTGAACATCATTCCGTAGCGTCGAAATTTCCATCTGCAGATCTTGCTTACAGAAATCAATCCTAGCGTTTGTGTCCTTAAACATGTCCTGCATACGCACTAGAATCAATTTCAATTTTATCCAGTTCCTCGCGCGAACGTTTATTTGCATTCCCGTCGCAGCTCAATCCCAAGGTGTTGTTGTTTGTTTTGCCTCTCACCATCGTAAAAGCACTTTGTTTTGCTTCTGTTGGTAGAGGATGAACCCGTTCTGAGCGTAGTCGATTATTATGACGGATCAATCGTGAAATGGGTTACCAATGAAACAATGGCTATAGATGTAGAATATGTTGGATTTGCACAACAGAGTTAGTTTGAAGACGAGATTGTAGCTAATCCAGAGCGTGGAACTTCATATGCTTTGCATCCGGTGATGATTCTAGAAGAATCGTGTTGCAGAATAAGTCCACGTCGAGGCGAAAATTACGTAGAAACTTCACATAAACCACTACGGTAGCCAGGTTACTCACTACTCTCGCTCATCCCTTTAGGAATTACATACCGCAGTGAATCCTGATTCTTAACCCTACCCACTAACAAGTATCCTTTCCATGATAATCGCTAGGGAACCACGCTATAGAGGCGACCCTTCTGGCCTTCGGGCGGCGGATATCATACTAACATTCCTTCCCTTCCCCTGGTGACTGTAAGGACGTGGACGACGTCGTTATTGACCATTTAAAGCTTGAATCACCGAAAATTGCACAACGGGAATGATTTGCTAGTCCCAAGCGTCATTCTGTGTGTTCCTTGTGCAATTTGGTTGGATCAGGCCAATCACGGAGAGCAACTACGAATTGTACAGTCTACCCAAGCTCACGCTCAAGCTCAGTTAATCCTCCTTATTCTACGCAGCGAATGACGTGAGGAAGGGGACTGTATAAATGTGATCATTTTAATAAGGGTAATCAGAGTTAAATATAAATATAACTTCTAATAAATATAGCTGTAAATAGTACATTCGGGTAAATGTTGCATTTGAGTGAATGCTACATCCGGGTAAATGTCCCATTCGGATATCTGTCGCATTCGGGTATTTGTTACATTCGAGTAATTGGAATTCGGATGAATGTCTTTCGGGTAGATTTCGTTCGGGTCTTTCAGGTAAATGTGACAAAATCCTTTCCAACTATTTTATCAGGCATCACATTTCGATAAGACATCTGGCTTTTGGACCAAGATTATGAAAACGCCCGCATAAAATTGGTCACAATTGGATTCATATAAACAAATCAATATATTGTGTCATTCTTAAAGGTTTGTGCTGATCAATTGCATATGTGTATTCTCGAGTCATTTAGAGTATACACATAGGAAACATGGTAATTAGTTGTGATATCGAACAAATGGGCTATCAAAAATCTTGATTCGCGCTCCCAATGACGAATCGAATTGAAATTAATCATTCATTCACAAAACTTACTAAAATGGTTCCGATTGTCATATATGGATACGGCGAACTAGATGGCAGTATCGTTCATGTCCCATTATAAATTACCATTTATCGGACTATACCCGTGAAAAACACAGAGTTGGTACCATTCCGAATGTGAATCCCTTTATCTCGCCGCTTCCGAACCGTTTTTCGTCTTACGCAAAATATCGCTCACGGTAGCTATCATTCCAACTAATCCCAGCTCCCAAAACGACACCCAGATCCCGCGCCTCCGATTCCGGTGGTCCGTCGTGTGAATGCCCATTGATTCTGTCCTGTTCCCTCTCTATTATGTATATTATGTTTAGTCTAGGCCCGAAGTTTTTTTTTTCTTCCTTTCGATCGTTTTGACTCGTTGTTGATGTTTTGGCCCAGCTCACACATTTTACCAAAACAGGCACGAAAATAGAGACTCTAAAAAGTGCGCTAAACCCCACACCGAAGCCTATATGCATACATGCGTGTGCAATTTTTTTTCTGTCGCTCCTCACCCCTCCTTTGCGGCGAAACTGGAAAAAAATAGAGCAACACGAGATGACCGCGCGACCATCATCATGCAACGTGTATGACCAACCCACCGAGTGTTCGGCAATGTCCAGGACCAGCACTAGGAGACGGCTTATGCACGCTGCTGAGGTCCCACGTAAAGTTGGAAGCAATCGTACTGCCAGTATTCGAATTATGTTATTTTTTATCGACAATATAGAGAAACATCTACGCCGGATAACTGACCAGACACCAAACCCAAACTCAAACCCAACCCATTCGGCGCTTATTCCGTCACCCGAGAAGAACTGGAACGAACCGGCGGGCATCGTCTTTTTGGCCGATGTGTTGTGCATCCCGAAGCCGCTTGCGGAGGATGCTGAGTGCCTCGGACCAAAGGACTAAACCAAACCAAAAGCACACAGAGCAACATCAACCAGCGGATGAGAGCAGAAAAAAGCGCTATTCGTCCGAGCAAAAAATATACATAACAAACGGCGAAAATATATCAACAACGCGGATTTTTATTTTTAAGTTTTTCGTCGTTTTTTGTTCGGAGGACGTTTCCATTTTCGCCAGCGCCGAACTGCGCTGCGAATCATCTGAGCTGAACCGAGGCTGCACTGCGAGAGCAGGAGCAAGTGTATTCCCATGTGCGCCAGTGAATGAGCGCGAGCAAGAGGGAGGATGCAAGTGCACGAAAAAGGATACTGTGTTTTTATTTACGGGAAAATCAGTCAATTTTTTGTGCCTCTTCCACTTTGGATGCTGTTGCTTTGGCTGCCATTGCTTCTACTTGTGGATGGCCGTGGCGCGGAGTTAAGTTTGTGTTTGCCCCCGCCGCGCCGCGGCCACCGCCACATATAGGCGTCCTATTGCAATGCATTGCTCGCGCGCACATACACCCGTATGTGTGAATGAGTGAGTGAGTGAGTGAATGGACACGATTCCGAATGGCGAGAGGCGGGGAGGCCATTTCGCAGTAGCCATTCGCCAAGTCTCCGGAGTGGACGACTCAAAACAAAAAAAAAAATCCACCCCCTACCCATCGAAGGACTCCTTGTCCAGCCTGTCCAACGGGAGGCCGCGAGCGCGAATTCAGTTCTTACTTTCCCACATATATACAGAGCGCGATTTTAATAAATTAAAAACTAAAACTAAAATGATCGAATTGGGAAATTAATTTTGCTTCTTCGAGTGATTGCAAAACAAAAAAAAAACCCTTTTTTTCGGGAGCAGGTTTTGCGAGGGCGAACCGAAATTATCGTTATGAAATTTAGTGCTTTCTGTGAAAGTGCAGCGTCCGGCGAGAATGATCTGCCAAACAAGTCATTGCTGACTTGGTGGTTAGATGGAACCGCCGCTCGAAGAATGGAGCTTCCGCGGGGAGAAAAAATATTAAATTATGAGTTTTGCCCGGTGAATCCTGTGCACATCTCCGGTTTTGTGGGGGAGTTTAGGTAGCAGCCATCGCATATGAAATGGGCTTTTCGGCGCTTGCTGGGGATACTCAGGTGGATATATTGCGGCGTATTTTTAGTTCTGGCTCAAATTTTTGAATCAATTCAATTGAATAGCTTTTAGCGCGGATGCTCGCAAACAGATAAAAATATGGCGGTGCAAAACTGCCGCCGTTCAAAAAGCACGCTAGAGATAGGAATGCTCTTAATTTGATCGACTGGGAGTTGTTTCGTTCGTAGAATCAATAGTTTTTTTTGTTTGTGTGGAGACTGAGAACGAACGTTGGTTTTCATTTGATTTAGTTTTGGGATTCTCGATATTAGTATATTAGATGTGCTCTTGCTACTGAAAGTATTCACTTATAGACTAACTGATTCTCCAATAACTTACCATGTTGCATAAATAATAGTTCATTTGCATTGAATTGTGCGAATGAGAATTGTAAATTGTCCTCCATGATGATAAACGGTCATAAATGATGCTCAATTGTTTGAGCTGTGTTCACATGAGATGACAAATTATTTGCGTCCCAGCCCATTCAGCTAAATGATGTGTATCACAGCAAAATATTTTTACTTGATCCATCTATGGACGAGGGAAATTCACATAAAATAGTTTAGCTCGATGATAAGTTTCATTATCTTGAATTACATGCATTAGTAATAGCGCTTCTTCGAGGAATACTACAAATTCATAGTGGCAAGTTTCAACTTCATTCTTACTTAAGTATTGTGCACAATCAGAAATACTGTGGTCAAAGTGAACGTCTTCCATCCTTCCACCCATGCTGGGCGTTTCGCTTATGTCTTGACTTGAGTCCAGCACTGATTTTTATTGTTCTTTTCAATTGCTTTATTGAGAATCCGCCATCCTGAACTCCAAATTCTCCAATTGACTCGATATACTGTTGAATTCCCCTCCCCAGTTTTTGTGTCTGCTTTTTCGTTGTGTTACACAACTCTACCTCTAAATACGTTCTCAAATTTCTGATTATATCGTCTTCTGGTCAAAAATGTCCCTATATAGTTGAGATTTAGTTGAGACATTGAGATGAAATTCGTTGAAATATACCACTGCTTATAAAACATATTAAATGTTTTTCATTCCATTCATTTTTAAGGAAGAAAAATGTACGAAACGAAAATTGATTTTGGGGGTCGACGGGGTCTAAATATCGACCCCGATAAAATAACACAAGTTGTCATTTGAAATATTTAAGATGCTCTATAAATTATGTTACGTGAACCACCTTGTTATAAAAATGACCATGGTTGCCACATTTGATCCTGTTAAATTTTCTGAATAAATCTGTAAATCTGTATTTTTAGCAAAACAAATCTGTATCAAAAAACTAACGGAAAAAAATGAAAAAAGGTTTATTTTCATTTTGAATTTATTTTGTCTTATCTTAGTCGTATAAACGTTCGTATAATATTAAGTCGTTTCAATACAACAAAATAAATCATTAAAAAGTTTTCTTGTATGATGTTTATACATGGTTTCATTGAACTTTGTTTTTCTTAAATATTCCGTCAATTTCATCCAGTGTTGCCGCACGTACAGATTTATCTGAAAGGTACAGAGTTTTCGTTATTTTTGGTACAGATTCTGTGCAGTACCGAGTACAGATTTTCGGCAAAAGGTACAGATTGGTACATATTTTTTCCGCGAGTGACATTTTTTACATTCGAATAAAGCAACATCAGGGTACATTTACGCCGCAGTATCTCTCGGAGCGATTTTTTTTATATTTTAATTCATGATAGTACGCAATCTAGATTCGAAAAACCTATTTATAAGCATTATAAAACACACGAAGGACTTGCAAATGTAAATGTAGTATTTGTAGTAAATAAATGAGTATTTTCTCATGCTAAATTTCTACAACGAATATTTTCGATGGTTCAGATTTTTTGACGAGAAAGTACTGATGAGAAAGATTTTCAACCGCTCTGGAACAGATTAAAATGTGGCAACACTGATTTCATCCTTTGCGCTCCTCCTTGAGCCGATACATAAATCTTTGCTTTCAAAAATGAATCCATCATTGTGGAAGCCAACCGATTTCAGAACTTTGTTTTGTTGGCATTGTGAAGCAAGAATATTCACTGTGTTGAGTGATGAATGTGGAATTATCAAAAAGTGTTCTAAAAAACCTCCTGGAATGGAGAAGTGAGGTGATACTTCATATGGTTCAACGTTTTTATAAATCAAGGTACATATCTTCATGACTCAACGATAAAAAACAAAGTTTATTAGTAAGAAGGACAGAGAAAATGAACTGTAATTAATTTAACATTTAAATTTGAATTTGAAAATTATCTTTAAACTAAGTTAAATAGCAAGAACAAAGAGTGTTTGTCTTGTCTCGCGTCGCGTCTTAGTGAATGTAGCATTTAGTAGCAAAAAATCTGAGCCGTAGATAGCTTCAGTCTTTACTATATGCTATGAGTGCTATCAAAAACCTTCGAAGCAATTCTTTGAACACTCGGTTATTTGCTCAGCTATATGAGAAAACGACGAAATCTTTACTCGGCTACTTCTACACGCTGGAGTTCGCTCACCACCAAGAGTCCAAGATAAATAATATCAATGATATCGGCCCTCCTGACAAAATTTTCAAAACGAAATTTCAGCAAACGAAAATATTTACAGTTCCCACTTTTTTCAAAATTACAACAAAAGCTTCAATACTATGTTATATTATCATATGTCACTATTCACAATTTTTAAATCTTCAAAATTAATAAATTAAATAATAAAAAAAATAATAAATCAGTGCTATATCAATACCTTCTCGTTTTTCCATCATCCTACTTTATCGAAAAAGCATTATGCATTATGGTTACAAACAACACGAATTCGAATTCGAACCATTTGAAAATCAACGAATTTAACCAACCAATATTGAACCGTATTTTGATATTTTGGTAGTTGTGGATAGATTGGCTTGCGATTCGAATGTTTTTATAGTTTTTTGAGTAATTAGTATTAATAATTATTTATTACACTTGATATTTACTAAATTTTATCTTTATTCATTTTGTTGACTATCAACACTTTTGGCGGGTTTGTCATATTACTTACGTTTTTTGGAAGAATGTCGGGAGTGTGAATTGAACTCTTAACCTTTTGCGTGAGAGGTGCGGATGTTACTACTACGCCAGATCGCCTCCGTGAGAAAATAATGTCAAGTTTATTCATTTAACCAACTGCAATCTTTTCAAATTGATAATTATTCAGTAAGAAAAAAAACTAAAGATAGGATGCTCAAAGAAAGTTGGCTATGGCGGTCTAAGGAATGACTTAATTCTGGAAAAGGGATCTCTTGCCCGAAACAGTTTGAGAATCCCTGTTTTCAGTGATTCTTGACATGCTGTAACTTCGTGAAAAATGAACGCAGATGGATTGGATGCGCATTATTTCGAAGCAACAACATTCAGGTATTAGAATATTTGAAGTACATATTTTTATTTTAGTGTTTGTAGGTGTAGTGGGCAATAATATCGGGAAGAAATGAAAAATTGAATTTTCTTCGTTTTGTCAAGAATATTCTGGAGTATTCTGAACAACTCAACAGCGAATCCAATAAACCTCGTCTAAGATGATGAATAATTCAATAAACAACCATCGCACCGCAAATCGAAAGGCAGTTTTGAAAACTCCAATGAATTCTGCATTCTGCAGGATATTTTGTTGCTTTGACGAAAAAAAATATTTAAATTGTTTTGCATCGATTTCAAAAAAGTGCCAAAAACAGGATTTTTATAGTACTTCACAAAATCCACTGTAACTCTGCAAATATCACAGTAAGTTTCAATGTTTGCAGACCTAGTGTGTTCCCTAAACATCTGTGAACGTATCATATTGATACGTTCAGCCGTTTTTTCTAGCCGATTTTTCAAAGTTTGGAGTCAATTAGAGGAACATTTTATCGCAAATCGTATCAGAAGTACAAAATCTTGCGCGACTCTCAAAACGAACGATTCGTGCACTCCAAAAAACAATAACCAAAACCCGAAAACTTCACTTTATTCCTAACATTCGAAAACAAAAATCACGTAAATTCTTTATTTTTCGACCTTCCAGACAGGGGTCCTCACTTAGGAGCGCTACGTCCAATTTATGGTCGTCATAATCGTCCTGCCAGATCAACAATTGAGCGTCTAGTGGAAACATTTGAATCCATAGGCACAGTACAAAATGTTCCCGTGCCAATGAGACAAAGAAGTGACCGTAGTGTTGCTCTTTCAAATGCCAATCAATATTTTTTTGTTTGCCTCATGAAAAAAATGAAGAGGGTATATTTTTGGGGATGAAATATAAATAATAATTTGAAACAGAAAATTTAGAGCAAAAAACGTTTTTTTTATAACGCAAGTTAGGAAAAAATCACTATATCTGCTAATATAGGAAAAAATTATGGTCATCATATTTTTATTTAAGGAAACATGTTGATATATACTAATAAAAGTATAGCTAAGAGTTCGGCTCCTTTAAACCTATGTAACTGAGCCTGTAAAAATAAATGACTTAAATAAAAAAAAAATCATATTTTTGACAACATAAAAATAAGCGCATTATCATTACAACTTTGTCGAAGACAGTGTTTGCCTAGGATTAATTTGTAATTTGTTAAGTCTGTTCCTAGGGACCGATGCTGAGCTTTTTGTTAGAAAAGCGTTGATCACTGGTACTCACAGCAGGGTTACCAATTATAATTCTCAAAAATCAGAAAGAAATCAAAATAGCCCTTATAGTTCGGGTTGCTCGTAAATTTCGTGTCAAATTTTGGGGAAGCGGAAGCATATTTTTTGTATCAACAGACATATATTTATTCAATTTTATATGCACAGCTTTGTTCCACTATGTTTCCTCCCAGAAAATTTTCTTCAAAAAAAAATCAACACTTTGGGCACTTTGAAGCAACCCTAAATCATATCCGATTGAGCTGAAACTTTGCACAGATGATTTTTTTGGGTCAATAAACAACATGTATATGGTCGGTTTTTGAAATTCGATGAAGGAATTTTTCCCATACATCCATTGCACCCTAGGCTGTGTATATAGAATATGCTTATATGGTTATTCATTAAAGTCATCGATTTGTTATTTGCTGCGAAAATATAACGGAACCTGTATCTTTTCGATTTAATTCTACATAATTTTTAGTGACACCAAATTTCCTTTCCCATTTCCAGTCTCTTTCTAATCTTTGTTTTGTTACTTCAATTTCTTTGTTTTATACTCGAACTCCCACTTGCAGCTTGTTCTTTTTAGGCATTTTTACATCTGTTACGTTGTACTAGGCTACTAGTATTATGATTCGTGGCACTAGCACTAAGGCAATGAAAATTAAACAGCAATAAAAATCACTCCGAATGATTGCATCGCAATTAATGTATGTTTTAACGCAGCGTCTCTACTTGAAAATTTGAGAATAATGAATGGATTCAGCTGTGAGCACAATTGCAAAATATTGTGCAAAGAGGTCAGACTTCTTTTAAATGTCTGCATTCAAATTTGGAATATGTAGGGTAAATGATCTTGGTTTGTCCGATTTGGGGAATCGTGGCTTCATTAATTGTTTGCGGGGTCTCTTCTAAGACCTTATTTATCCGTTATTGATTTGAATTGTCCCGCTTTTACAATGATTGAGGTTTTTTCATCCCTCAGTCCAGCGGACATGTGTCTTATTCCTTCTTTAGTGGCCATAGCCTGGGCCACATTTGCTGGTATTTCTTTTGAAATATATGCAGCCTCAAGTTGCATGGTCAGCTCTTCTACTTCTTTAACGTAACCAGCTATATTGGTTCGCTGTTTGGTGTTGGATAATTTTGCGATTATCGCTTCAGGAGGAGTGGGGATCGATATCTCCTTTAATTTTGCTATTATAGCATCGATAGATGCTGGTGTCGTGGGGAATGCATATCTAGCCCTACTTTCTAGTTTCGTTAATATTATATTTATTATGGTTGGTTTGTGCTCTTCGTTTGTAACAATTTGTTTGACGACGTTGAGTGCGTCGATAAAATTACTTAGTTTGTTTGGCGCGCCATCGTATGTGGGCACAAGCGCCGACACTGTTTTAATTATATCGACTAAATTGGCCATTTTGGCAGATTTGTTTAGTCTAATGCAGATAATAATTAACTTTGATAAACTTTTGAGGGTTAGGTCTGATTTATCCCCTATATTTGATAGTTTTGGGTTGATTATCAAAATTAGTTCCCCTGTCAATAATTTTTCATCTCGTGAGCACCGGGTCACCACCTCTGGGGTAATTGTATTTTCTAAAATAATTAAAAGATCGCCAATATCATTTCGAATTTGTTTTATTTCAGTTAATTTCCTCGTCAAAGTTGCTTTCCGAAACACTCGGTTCGGAGCCTTTTTAAAATTAGACAGTAGAGCTTTCAATGTTACAAGTTTAGCTTCTACTAGGTCCATTAATTGTATGGTATTTTACTTTTTTAAATCTACACATTTTTTTCTATATATTTTTTTGTATTTATAATTTTATTCCCTCTTTAAAAAAAACGTAGTAGCCGTTTATATATATATTTTTTTTAATATCTTAACATACATATTACCACAGTAGCCGATCATATGGTGAATTTTGCCTTCTGGTCGTTGCTGCATGCTGGAGTGGTCCTGCTGCCTCGATGTGGTTGTTGTTGGCTTTCTCCGTTCGCTTCGCCGGCAGCATCCTGGCGATGTCGTCCTCTACTGGTAGTTCCGCTAATATTTGCCAAGTCCGAATGCCACACTATTTCACACACCAAATGCACTCGTATGGTTTTGTATCGTTTTCTGGTAATGTCTACAATTATCATTACACATTATTACGCACTTTGTATAGTGTTCACGACTCCTTTCCTTTACTTAAGGGGGTAATGAAAAGTTTTGTTTTATTAGAGTTCACAGCACTTTACACTGTGGTTACGTTACTTAAACGTATTTCCCTCCGCATATTTTCGCGTGAGGTTGCTTTAGCGTATTTCGTGTGCGCGCGAAGGCACAGGTATAGAATCACAATTGCTACTAGTGTCACCATTCCACCAGCGATGAGTCGAAACTCAGTGGTGCTTATTGTATTGTTTGTAATGTTCACGTCTGAAAACCAACCCATTATGCTTGGTATGGTTTATTTTTTTTCACTCAGTGTTCAATCACTTAGCCAAATCGTGGCTAACACTAAATCACTAGCCAATCGCAGTTTCACATTTACAGTTTCGATTTCGCGGTCAATCGCGGTTTCGCGCATGTATCACTAAGTATCGCGGTTCCGTGCTGACAGACACTGTCGCGGTCGCCAAATCGTGGTTTCTCCTTCTCGGGAGCGGGATGTTTCGGATGACTAAATAATCATTCCGGGTTGATGGTTAAAATTGAACTGCTCTATTATTTGCTTACCAACTAGCTTATATAATAACCTAAATTATCGTTGACCCAAACTCAAGCCACCATCGGTGTTTGGAAAACAACCAGATGGTTTTTTATGATAACCATGTGTTAGCCCATGCGGAAGACGAATCGCTGTTTGTACGCAAAGCGTACATGCGGCGAGAGACAGAAAAATAAACAAGGAAAAGTGTCGAATAGCAATAATATTTTATGACCCAGTGAGGAATGAGTGTGAAGCAATATTTTGATTCTGGGTCGTTTGGAAACGATGTTTTTAACACTGCTTTCTAGGCAATATCGTTTCTTGGGTTATTGAAAAATAATGCATGATGGAGATGCATAGGGATGCTACAGGGGTGTTTTTACGCAACTAGTAAATGCAAATCGATTTTTCTTCATGAAAATCACATATAATCGATACGAGTTTGGGTTTGTTGAAAAGCCCCAAGTCTATAGTTGCTTATACTACAATAAGGCATAGAAATTATTCAAATGATTAGCTTCAAAAGTCGTACCAAGACAGCTTTGATGTACAATTCGAAAAATAAAAGTTAGAGCAAAAAACCCGCTTTTTCATGGTCACCCCAATGCAACTTAGGAAAAAAGCGCTAAATCGATTATATTAAAGAATAGATAGAAAAATAGCTTTGTTCTACAAAGTTGTTTAGAATAACTAGAACTATGTTTATCTCTATCTATAAAGATAAGAAAGTTAGGTTTTTTATTTCATCGACAATTTTGGTCACCCTATTTTTGACTTTGTCAACTTTGTTGAAGACAGTTTTTGTCTAAAGAATAAATATCTCCCACAAAGTTGTATTTTAACTAAGTTACATTAGGGTAACCATGAAACAACCGGTCATTTTACTCTAACTTTTAAATTTAAAATTCTACATCAAAATTGTCTTCGTACGACTTTTAGAGCTTATCAATATCAACATTTAGCGATACAAAATTCGTCATTATCTTAATCCTGCGCAAAGTTATTGATGGGTTCTCACCCAAAAAACTCATGATTTCAATTTTAATTTACTCAAATACACAAAAATAACATATATTTGAAAATAACATATTATTAGAGTGAAATTTGTTGTTTCAAATTCCGTCAACAAACATTTTTTTATGTTTGCCCCAGAAAGAACGGCAAGCAATTGAAAAGAGCGTATTTTTGGGAAGAAATATCAATAACTTTGAGTGAAGTTGAGATATTTCCAAGTTCTGTATCGAAAAATGTTTGTATCAGTATGTTCCAAAAGTCTTTCGAAGAGAGTTTGTATGTAGAATTTGAAATATAAAAGTTAGAGCAAAAAAAACACAGTTTTTTATGGTGACCCTAACGCAACTTAGGAAAAAGGCGCTATATCGATTATTTCAAGAGCTAGAAAAAAACTTTGTTCTACAAAGATGACTCAAGGGGGTCTTCGTAGCCACTTGGTTACGCGTTCGCTTACTAAGCGATCGATCGTGAGTTCAAACTCAGGGCCCTCAATTGACCATCTTTGTGTTGTTATAGAATAGCTACGTCCACGCAACAATCATCAGCGATGGAGATCGATCCACGGTCGGAATAAGATCGATTCATCCATACAACTGCTCTGCTCTGCAAGAAACATCGGGCTGCTGTTCTATAAATAACCCAACAATGATCAATATCAACTGTCTCCGCTGTCCGGTCTGCTGAACAATGGAAGAATAGATAGAATACCCTTACGCCTAAATGGCTACTACAGTGTAATTTACCATAATGTAAAGGAACAGAACATCTAACGCCTCAATGGCTACTACTTCTACTGTGTAATTTACAATTTATAGAAACATATACATATGTACATGTACACGATAAAAACCCGGCTCTGTTACAGATAATGCTAATGAGCCTGATAAATAAATAAATGGGATAAAAAAAAAAGATGACTCAAATAACTGGGACTACAATATTGTCGAACTATGTTTACCTCTATCTATAGAGATAAGAAAGTTAGATTTTTTATTTCATCGAAAATGTTGGTCACCCTATTTTTGATAACATGAAAATGAGCGCTCTGTCATATGTAACAATTTTGTCGAAGACAGTTTTTGTCTGGAGAATAACTGTCGAGCTCTATATGCTAATTTCCACTTAAATGCATCTCCTGGACCATTGTGAATTGTGGTTTCGTGCGCATAGTATCTCTATGGCAGGCGACAGCACCTTAGTATCGTTTGTATTCTGTTGGGGTTTTGTTTAGGTAACAATAACATACACACGCCAACAAGTTTTATGTTTTTATAAGTAGGGGAGGTGGGGAAATACGGACATATTAGGAAGAACTTCAATTATATCTTTCGAAACTCATGTTTCTCCAAACTTAAATGCAGTTTCTTGCATTTCAATATACTGTTTTTCGAATTAATCGGCCGAATGTTTTCTATTTTTTTACTAAAATTAAAACAGGCTGAAAAGTAGAACATTTTTTCGATGATTACCCGCATGAACGTATAGTGGAGGGAATATGGACAGGTTTGTAATATTTACGTATGTTCATCTTCGAAATTTCATGATAGTAGGGGAACAGGGTTGAGAACTTATGAAAACTAACGATGAGATTAGTAAACTTAACAATTTATAATTTTCCGCTAATGTCAAGAACGGGCGGCGACCAGCCAAGTAATTCGAATGAGCGCTGCCGGCGCCAAGCGAACATTTTTTTACGAATAGTGCGGACGTCAAAGTGTTAATATAAATTTCCTAGTACTTCAACTAAAACTCGTCATTGTATTATCAAATTCTTTCAGATACTATTCTCGTTCAAGATTTTTCAACCACTTGCAAATAACATGTTTCTCCGTTACATTGAACAAATGTTTGATACAGAAAATATGATAGAATGAAGATAGCCCTAAATCGGATAATTTCTTCTTCGAGTTTTGCTCTTATCAACACATTCAGCGATGCACTTTTATTTATATAGATGGAAGAAGATATAGGAGTGCATTTTATCACATTAAAATCCATTTTCACTTCCGAACAAAAATCAATTTCGTTGGTGCACACATCAAATGGACTAACAACGCTTATCACTATGTGAATATAGAAAATATGGGAATTGAATTTTCAGAATTTTCCCTCCCCTTCCCATTTCCCTTCAGACTTTTTATGGGACCCTCTCTCCATTTCAGAGGAGTGAGGGGTGTCATACCATCATAGAAACATTTCTCGTACCCAAAAACCCTCACATTCCAAATTTGGATCGATTTGCTTGATTAGATCTCCGGTTATGCAGAAGTTTGTGTTTCATTTCTATGGCAGCCCCCTTCTCCTTAAAGAGGGGAGAGGAGTGTGACCACCATAGAAACATTTCGTGCCTTCTGCTTGATTGAGAGGGGGGGAGGGGTCTCGAACTATCCTAAAACCCCCTCGGCCCAAAAAACCCCTACATACAAATTTTTACGTCGATCGGTTCAGTGAAAATCAGGACTGCGTGTTTTAAACACTCTCATTATTTTCATTTAAAATATAGCGATTGGAAACCGGCTTTGATACAATATCTTTCTTTCACGCCAGCTTGCCAGCTTCAAGTTTTCATAAATGTCGACACTGTACCTTTGATGACGCGTCACTTCGGAATAGAAAGATAATAATCAAAAAAGAATTAATATTAAATATTTATAAATTGAAATATTGTACTATAACAATTTTCAATAACCAATTTCTCCCAAAACCAAAAATCCCCATATCTTCGTAAATAAAAGCTTCAAAGATAGCTCCTATTTTCTTTGATACATGTTTTGAATTGAAGTATAGTCGGTTTTGGAAGACGGTCCTGGAGGCCCGAGTCGCACTTTTGCCACATTTGGAGTTGCCTTTTTTTTTGTCGAACAGCTCGCAAGTAAAGGTAGGTTTAGAGTTCCCGTGAACGTGAACGCGGACAAACACTTTTTTGTTAATAATTCATCAATTCATCCATAAAACGCGAGGTAAACATCGTGAAACGATAGGAAGGAACGTTTTCTAGTTGAAAAACATGTTTAAACACAATTCATATTGATAAAAGTAGATTAATTCAATATTCCACAACGATTCTGAATTTCCACCGTGGAATCGAGATGTTGGTGAACTCACCATAGTTCACCGACTTCGGTGAACGTGAACGCGAAAAAGTGGTGAATATAGACGTCAAAATATTTCCCCGTTCACGTTCACGTTCGAATGTTCCAAGGCATTCTGAAAATTATTTCATCGTGAACTGCTATTGTTGTTGTGCTTTGATAGTGAGTTATGGATGCTTTTTGTGACGATATTGTTATCCAAGAAATGGATATAGAATTGGAAGAAATCGTCCAAACGGAAAACAGGTCCGTATATGATGTTTCTCCAGCGAAGTACAATAAAAATATTATGCTGGAGGAACAAAAAAAGGAAGTTGCCAGACAAGTAAAAAAGTATTCCTGCCTGTGGGATAAAAAAGATAAATTGTACAGGAATGTATCAAAACGTAATGCTGCTTGGGGAGATATCGCAAAAGCGATGAAAATATCAAGTAAGTTTTCTTATAATAATATCAAACATTTGCATTCTGCTGACATTGGAATTTTTAGTTTTCAGTTGCTGATGCTAAAAATGTCTGGAAAAAAGCTAAAGATACGCATCGTTACCTCCTACAAAAAGTTAAAAATTCATCGAAGACTAAAAGTGGTGATGCGGCCCCAGAAGAAGTTGACGACGATCTAGAGGAATCACAAGAAGTGGGAGAGTTGCGTGAAGCAATGGCGTTTTTGGAAGAAAACTTTGCTTCCAATTTACGCCAGACTGTGTCATTGGGAGGGGACGATTTTATAACTCCTCGTCCGAGCTCATCTGCAGTGTCAGATCTGCACAATAATGATGCTGCGTCTACCAGCAGCGATTACTCATATATGACAAAAAAAAAGAAAGCGTGATCGTGACGATCCATCGATGGAAGCCGCTCTTTTAGTTAGCCGATCCATTAGTTCGTTCATCGAGAAACGTGGTGAAACAACCCAGGAATTGAAGCATCAGCACATTTGGCTTCAAATGGAAACACTTTTTGAACAACTTGACGAAGATGTAATCCCGGATTTGAATGTTCAATTCATTTCAATGACGTATAATGCTATTTTGAAAAAGCGTGAGAAAGAAAGAAATGGAGAATGAATATGGAAAATTCTTAAATAAAACTAATTGCGTTTATATGTCTGATACTTTTATTATTTTTATTCTAATTTGAATAAAACGACAACTTTTACATGGATGCCGTTTGCCAAGAAATGCTGCCAGCAGAAGAATTAACGTAGTTTTTCAACACATTGCGTATCTCTTTTGCTCTGTTTGAACTTCGTCCTCCGGTTATTTGCAATGGTGTCATATCGTGTCCCGTTGTTCTCCATCTTCCTTCCATTAAACTGCCATTTGCATCATAATAGTCAGCAAATCCTGCTGGACAGTATCTCTTATTGTCAATTAGCAAATTATGGAGAACGCAGCAGGTTAAAATAACCTTTGATGCACGCTGAGGCTCCAACCTAAGTGGATGACTTAAACACAGCCATTTCCGTGTCAGTATTCCGAACGCATTCTCGACACAACGGCGAGCTCGGCTCAACCTATAGTTGAAAATTCTTTCTTCCGGTGTGAGTGACTTCCCTTTTGATGGCACATAAGGCTTCATTATTCGGGACTGAAGCGGAAACGCATCATCTCCAATGAAGAAGAAAGGTAGTTTGTGTCCATTGATTGTGCTTTCTTCAGGTAATGGCAATTGATCATTGCAGATCTTTTTCCCAATGGGATCTGCAGCAAATACTCCACTATCTCCTTCACTTCCAAATGCTCCTACGTTGACGTACAAAAATTTGTATTTTGCATCACTCATAGCCATCATAATAATGGAAAAAAATTGTAGTTGTAAAACAAGCTTCCAGAGTTGGGTGGACATACTATTGGAACATGTTTACCATCGATTGCTCCAACACAATTTGGAAAGTTCCATCGATAGTTGAATTCATTTGCAACATCCAACCAATTTTGTTTTGTGAATGGTATAAACTCGCTTCGAAACTCTAGTACAATAGCATCACAGACCTGATCAATAATATGACAAAATGACGATTTGCTTATGCGGTATACTGATGAAATATGACGACATATCGTACCAGATGCCAAAAATTCCAAAACAATCGCCAATCGCATTTTCGAAGGAATTCTATCATTCGGTCGAGTGTTCACTAAGCACTCCAAGTGTTTTTCGACCCGTGTAAAAATCCGATTGAATGAAATTACATCCATATGGAAGTTTTCACAGAAAAATCGAGAGCTGCTCAACATATCCTCGAAGGCAGTTCTAAAACGTCCGCATTCATTTCTTTTCAGTAAATATGGATGTACCCGATAAAGACGTCGATCTCGCCTTCTTCGTGTGTTCAATATGGATAGCAAAACAACGAAAGCGCCACCAAGAATAAGTGCATTACTCAAATCATCCATATTTACGTAGCCAACTGTATATTTTATCCGAATTGTTTTTTTGAAGACGATATTTGTTTATTTCACGTTCACTGGCGAACATTCAATGTGAACGCGAACGTGAACGTGAACAAAAATATTCTATTCACCATAATTATTCTGAGATGTTTGTCCGCAATGTTGTTCACCGTGAAATAATCGTACTTTTTCACCACCTGTTCAAGTTCACGTTCACGGGAACTCTAAACCGCCCTTAAGGTCGAACAGCAAATATGGTGAAAAAAAATTATTTTTCGAACCAACCTAAAATGGGAATGAGCACCCGAATGAAAAAATAAAAAAATGCGAGTCTAATATTTTGCGATAAGGAACAAAACTGTCAATTTTTCACGGAAACCTTTAGAACATGGAATGGCTAAAAATGTGTCGAATTTAATTCCACATTATAACTGGAGATGTGACAGGGGTCTACGAGTTTGCAATCCAGCTATAACCTTCAGAAACTGGATGGGGCTCGATTACCACGGTGTTTTACCCTCGGAATTCTATTTTGAGGGCGATACAATAAATTGGAATGAAGAGACTGGAAGAAGTGTGGGATGAATTCAATATCGATTTTGAAAAATATTCCTTTCTTAATGATCTTAATGATATCTTATTCATATACTATACTCAGCGTAACAGTCGGTGGTTCGTAGGAACAGAAAATTAATGGACATTCTTGCATATCACCATAACACCTTCGTCGCCCAGAGCGATTCGGTCGAGTTTCTTGCGGGGCCCAAATTCAACTGTCGGTGCGCTAGAGAAATAAGCGGACAACGATAATAATGATTCGATTGTTCGATATCGATTCAGGACTACTTTTCTGTTGAATCCGAATGAAATCAACCTGATTAGAAAATTCATAAAAATAAGTTTTCAGTCAATTATACAGTGTTGGAAATGATAATAAAAAATGAAATTCAACCGAACGTACTTGCTTTATGTACTATATACAATTTTATTGGAGAATATGAAATATTCTGTTCAATCGAGTGCGAAGATTCTGTGAATATATAACACTGAGAACATATATCACATTTGTGGGAAAATAATCGTCATAAACTATATCACATTTGGCAACTCCGATTTTTCACGTAATTCGTTTTCATCGTTCTTTGCGTTTGGTTTTTTTTTTCATCCTTAAAATGTTCACCGGACGGCGTAATAGTAAACCTGAAAGCGAGGAAAGTAGTAACGACGAAATAGTGCGAAGCGTTAGAAGAAAAGTTTGGAGTATTTTCTCATCGAGTTCCGATTAGGATATTGCGGAACTTTACGCAAGTGAAGACCTGGACGATACGTTAGAAGAACTTACTATATACGACAGATATTGATTTTTCGAAGATATGGATTTTTCAACAGTACATTTAAAATGTGATTTTCCACAAATAAGTATGTTCTATTAGTCAAGCCATTATATTCGATATCCATATTGATGAATTGAAAAAAAAATGTCCCGTTTTGTGATGGCGGTCATTTTGGATTTACATTTTTCATAAATAACTGTGTTCTACTAGTCAAGCCTTTTCTTTTGATACCCATATTGATGGGGTTTTGATAAAATATGTAGTCCGCTATTTTGTAGCGACTGCCATCTTGGATTATCAAGATCATAGAATACGCAGTTTTATAACGACAGCAAAGATAAAGACGTGCTCCAAATTTCAGATCAATCGGTCAACAGGAAGGGGGTTAAATTTCTATTGATGTGGGACAACCCTGCAGATAAACATACAAACATATTTACAGTAGGTAATGCTAAATAAAACCGTTTAAAAGTATAGTGTAAAAAATATTTTTTTATTTTTTTGATTTTTTTATTATTCTACATAACCCATATTTACATGTATGTGCCTATTCTATCAAATTAAAAAAAAATCTTATTCAAATTGAAGGAGGAAAGTGTCACCCAGATCTGGATGACGGGGCGATGAAGGTGATAATTACACAAGGGTATCCGTCGTTTCAATAGTATCCACGAATGTTATCGTATAAAAAATAGACAAGCAATAGATACACGCAAATTAGGCACCTTGCTGCCCGTTCAATTTTCCCATTTGCATCATTCGCTCGGAAAGCTTAGTCGCGAGAAGCCTAAAGCCTTGAGGGAACATGATAGAAAAAATCACGTTTACACCATCGCTAGCTGCTGCTAGCTCCAGAATTCATCTTTTTTTTTCATGTCAATTCATTTCCTGTCCATCACCAGGGTGATGGGTTTGCGATGCGTTCATTGCTGCAGGCTCGTGTTAACTGCATTGGCCGCTTCGACCCCTTCGCAAAGCTCCGGGAAGTCTCTTTGGATTTAATAAAGTTATTGACACGCCATACACACATCGCTCCGCCGGCTAGGAAAGGTCCTCGGCTCGGTTCGGTGTCGTTACTTGATTTTTTGATCTTCCCCATACGATGTTCAATCTATTTTAATTATTTCACCAAATTAATGAACGTTCATTCGCCTGCTCAACTCCCCTTTCCTCTGCCCTTCCTCTGACTGGACGGATTGACGCTGTTCGGGTTCAACCCAGTTTTTGCAACCCGGTTAGGCGGCAGTCCTCCTCAGTCCAGGAGAGGCTGAGTATCATTACTAAGTCGAAGGTCCCCATACTTTCCTGGGCCGATGTGCAACGCTTTTCACTGACCGGCGTTGGTTGCTTTTGCCGCTGACGGTGGCGATGCCTTCTTTCGATCCAACCAAGTTCGATGTGTGCACCATCCGAGATGGATGATTGTAAGTCCAGTTTCACCCACAATACCTCCCAACAGTGGGCGATGATCCGATGGATGGATGAATGGGGTGGCGCTCACGTGCTGACGCCGGAGACACAGCGAAAGAGGATAAATAGCAAAAAGTGAGGATGTGGAATTATGGTAGGGATGGTCAGGGAGTTCAGAATTGGAAATTCAACTTGCAACTCGTTCGAAGGCGATTGGTGAGCAGCTGAGCAGCATCCCAAGCCTACGACGCGATGGCTCCCAATATTCACGTATGAACGACGGCGAGGAGATGTATGTATGTAAAATATATTTCCGAAGCGTTAGCAACAAAAATATGATTATCGTCTGGTAAAATTCAAACAGCAAGAAGAGGTTCACGTGGATCGGGGATGAATCGCCATCAGAAATCATCTCCGCTGATGCCGCTGATACCTGGCAGCAACGAATGGCCAGCATCGGAGCGAGGGTGGGAAGTTGGCTTTTGATAAGTATGTGTATCGAAGGGGAACGCTACCCCTGCTTGGTTCGCTTGGTTCGCTTCGTCCGTCGGTCAGTCAGTTAGTCGTATTGACGGAACGGGTGAATATGTCTGCGATAATACGCTGCCCTCCCTGTTCAGCTCTCGAAGTATCGCGCGTTTTGGAAAGATGCGCTCTCACTCCCCTTCCTTTCCGCCTCATCATCGGCATCGTCATCAGCATGAATCGCGCGGCATAAGCATAAAGTCGATATGAACGGTGAAACGGTGACGAGCGCTTGGTCGGATGAGGATGAGAAGGTGCCCCATGGTCCGGCTTTGGCTTCGAACATCGCTGCTGGTGATGAGTGGGGCCGCTATCTATTCGCATTATAATCGCTATAATGATATAAGGTGTGGGTGTTTTAAATTCAGTTACCATCTCTTCCTCTACTTGCACTTGGTGCGGTGGCCACACGAGGGCTGTGAGTACGTATGTATAACTCACAACATTTTGTACAGGTCGCGCGGATCGCGGGGAATTTTTTCCTCTCTGATCTACCATTCGTTCGCATTCAAGGGTGATGGTTGGTTGGTTGACCGTTGGCAGCAGGGTAGAAGCGCGCAATTACGCTAACCCAAGGAATGGGCAAGGAATAGTTGATTACGATCAACAATGTGGAGCCAGAGCTTCACGGCTCAGCCCAGCCCAACGAGGATGATGTCGAACGTGCGCTTGTGTTAATATGTGCTCATTAGGAACCGTCAGGTGTTACTCGGAGAAGTTGGTTATAATTATTGACCATCGGAAGCTTGTTTTGTTTGTCGATAAGTTGAGGCAATCATTCATCATTCACAAAATTTGCATTGTAGCATGGTGGTTTGAAATTAAGTTACTTTTTCGATTCATTCCTCTTAGCCGAAAAAATTAGTGTAAAAAATGCAACAAATTTTTGTGAGCGATTTTGGAGATATCGGGAATCAGGGAGCGGGGAAACTATTATAAATGATATATTGTAATTTTTCTCGAACTTTTACTCATCAAACATCAGAACGCAAATGAAACCAATAATATGGAAAGTGTACCAATGGAATTGCTAATATCCCATTGTAATATGTTAAATTATCACAAAGTTACAGCCTTTGGAAAAATGATAAAAAAAATGATGTTCCGCTTGTTTTGGTTATTTCGTTTTTATTAAAATTAAAAAATTATGTGACTCGATTCTCGCTAACAATCAATTTTGGGGAATCTAGCGGAGTTTTTGTTCGTTGACAAACTCACTCAGATGATACTTAAAAAAATAGTATGCATGCAGTCCACAAGATGTTTTATAAGGATGGATTTTTTTTTATTTTGACGTGGGACTACATCTAACTGGAGTATATGGTGGTTGGTAAAATGAAAATCTAAACATAGAACATGCAGGAAAAAATGAAGGATTCCGAATGCTTGCAACTCGAACATTTCTTACTGAATCGGAAAGATATTTGCACCAATTGATAGGGAACATTTCTACGCATCTATCGCAATCAATAAAATGTTATTTTTCATTAGAAAAAAATTTAAATAACTGTAAAATGTTAGGCGTTATCTAAACGCCCTAACTGCCTCGTTTTAATTGGCCCGTTTTACGGCTTCCCCAACACAGTCATCATAACCAATCCGCCTTGGAGAAATCGGCATTACAAATACATGTGTTCAAATACAAATGTGTTTCCCTAACACAGACTTCAGAATCAAGGTGTCTGGGGAAATTGGCATTGCAAATACAGTAGAACCTTGATTATCCGCGAAATAGTCGGGCTAGCTCACCGCGGATCACGAAAATCGCGGATAATACAACAAATGACTAGAAATGAGGTGCAAACACATTTTCAGCATGAAAACAATGTTTTATCAATACAGGAATCACTGAATTATCCATCTTTAAGGTCGTGTATACCAGTTGTCAAATAATGTGAAAGTCATAACCAAAACAAAAGAACAAAAACCTATCACTCATTGACAAATTTAGTGTAGGTTCATAGAATTAAGGTGGAAACAGAATGCCGCGTTGTGCGTTGCTTCTCATCAGCTGTATTTTTTTGCGTTGCGTACTAAAACATTCGCCCGACGCAGTCTGTTGATTTGCAGTCACAATCTAGCATTCGCGTCACCACTTTTCATGTAAACAAAAACAAAATAAAATTCGTATGAAAATCTTGTTCTTATTGTGTCCACGGATCAGTTGAATGTTTTTGAAAACAACACATTGACATATCCGCGCTGGCGGCATTGAGCTTCGTTTACTAGTTTAGGGGAGCGTGAAAGAATAGCTGATTTTCAGTCGGAATAAACACGTTCTCAAAATTAAAATTATGAATGAAAATTAGCTTTTCCATATCAAACTAGTATTCTATTTAAATGAAAAACATTTTTGTTTGCAGGTGGTGGAAAAATCATACGAAAATTGTTTATGAATACAGCTCTATATTATGATGAAAAAATTCAGCCATGTGGTTGAATGAAAGTCAGAAACACGTGTTTCAAGTAATCAAATCACATCATGTCAAATTTTCATTCAAATTTTAGAATTTAAAAACCGGCTTCGTGTCTTCTAATCTGATAGAGATTACACTAACGAGTTTGGGACACCAATTATGGCCCTAATTTGAAGTTACCACCAGACGTCGACCCCATGCCACTGTCATCACGAATTCGGCGCAAGCAGTTTAGAACAAATGTTAGCGTTTAGTAAAACGATGCTAATGACGCAACGCATTATTGTGTTCGACTAAATGGAAACACACATATTTAAAATGAAGTGCCAAAGCACAATTGACACAACGCGACGCATAGCGCGGCATTCTGGTCCCACCTTTACTAAGGAACTCGCTTTCGCGGATAAACCGCACCGCGGATCATTCCGATTGAAATGTGTCTTCCCAATACAGACTTCTAAACCAAGGTGTCTGGGGAAATTGGCTTTACAAATAAATGCAAACTGCGAGTACTTTTGTACTCGCATGCCTTTGTGCAGACTAGAATGTTTTCTTAAAACGGTCTTCTAAACTTAGGGACCAGGGAAAGTCGTGCAGACATGCGGATGAACTTTCATGTTTAAAGTTGAAGTTGTTGATTCATGCAAGTCGGGGGTACTTCTACATCCGCATGTTTTTTTTTTTTTGCACTCTGAAAAGTATTTTCCTTACACGGATTACAAAAGTGGGTACGAACACAACGCTTTGGCTCGGTTATTCAAGATTGCATTGAAGGATATGCCTTCATATCCTCTGCTCATAGAATTTCTACGCATACTATTTGATGATTAGGCAAAAGGTTGATAACCATTTGCTGCGATAACGCCTATTGATTAAACAATATGCGTTCGACGTAATCAAAGAAATTCGCGGTTCGAAAAGTACGTGCACATGAGAGATGCAAACTTCAGAGGGAAATGTAAAATAAAATAATTGTTTGATATTTCTTCCGTTCACATATTTTGTCCTAGGCATATCAAACGTCAAAGGACTGTCATCGAATTTACTTGTAACGAAGAACATAATCTATCACAATGCATGAATTGACCTTACATGGGCTTTATTCTCTCTGTGTGCAGACTGTGGGATAATAATTGATAGCATATTGACACGTTGAGCCCCGCGTCGATCCCTAGAGGCCGACGTTTCGTTTTTTGTTAGGAAAGCGCTGACTGACTGGGACTGATGGTTACAAAATAAAAAAAATAAACATATTTATGCTCTGTTCTCGGGTGTTTTACAAAATGTGAAAACTTTCTAGTCGATTTTCTGACTATTTTCTATTTACAGTAAAACCTGTTTTTGTTCCGTTTTTTTAAGCGAATTTTTTTTTTGTGCGGTGTGTGAAAAGAAGCATATTTGACGAAGTTATCGTCCATTTAGTTTTTGTTCGATGGTTTATATGCAATTCAGTGCGAAAAAAGCATATTTGCGACTCAATTATCCACTTCTGAAATCATTCCCTTCCTCTCATCAAATGCTCTAAGTTTTTCTAAGTTTTTGCATGACATGATTTCTAACAGCAACACGTTTCGACATGCAACTGAAAGCACAAAACAGCCACGCGCAACCGAAAAGGCAAACTGTCCCGTCGCAAAGCATGGAAACAAAAGGAAATTGAACGGTGAATGGCGTGAATTTGGGTTGTGCAACGATGTTCGTGGTCGAACTCCGCCGAACAGCTCAACCGATTTTAATTTTTTTTTATTAATTCGTTTATTTTTACAGGCTCAGTTACTTAAGTTTAAAGGAGCCGAATTCTTAAATATATTTTTAAGTCTATATATATATATATATATATATATATATATATATATATATAAACAATTTTCTTACATCTATGGTTAGTAAGGTGGAAAACCGATTACTCGCGGTGTACTCGAGTTTAGAAGGGTGACATATTTTTAGGAAAAGGATGGGATATAAGGAAATTGTAACAATGTTGATGAGCACTCAATTCTTAAATCTATTCGTATATCTATAGTTTATTTACATTTCAACTTATTGTACTATTTATAGCAAGGGGACGAATTACCCGCAAAGGAAGGAAAGGAGGGTATAAGGATGTAGGGACAATCACACACGAAGATCTATAGCTTTAAGGAAAACATATATATGGGACATGTAATCAAGGTCTAACCGAGCCAACACATCTCTCACCGGCACATTGGGCTGTCTTCCTCGGGCCCGAAGGGAGTTTTCTAAATTCGATCTGGCGACCAGATACACCTCGCACGACCAAACAACGTGCTCGATGTCGTGATAACCTTGGCCACAAACGCAGAGATTGCTGCTGGCAAGATTGAAACGGAAGAGTAGTGCATCTAACGAACAGTGATTGGACATGAGTCGGGAGAAGGTGCGAATAAAGTCCCGACTCAAGTCCAGACTTTTGAACCACGGTTTGAGGCTAACCTTAGGGATAATCGAGTGAAGCCACCGATCCAATTCATCTTCATTCCACTTGCGTTGCCAGTTAGCGATGTTATTTTGGCGGACTAAAGAATAAAATTCATTGAAGGCGATTTGACGCTGATATATATCGCCTTCAATTGCACCTACCTTTGCCAATGAGTCAGCCCTCTCATTACCCAGAATTGAGCAATGTGAAGGGACCCAGACAAAGGTAATGCCATAACAGCGTATGGATAAAGCACTCAAAATTTCTCGTATTCTCTCAAGGAAGTACGGCGAGTGCTTTTCCGGCCTCACTGAACGGATAGCTTCGACAGAGCTCAGACTATCCGTTACAATGTAATAGTGTTCAACAGGTCGTGAGGCGACGCTGTCCAGTGCCCAGTATATCGCTGCCTATTCAGCAATATATACCGAGCAAGGATTCTGAAGACTGTGTGAGGTGCTAAAAAATACGTTGAACACTGCAAATCCTGTGGACTCATTCATTGAGGACCCATCAGTAAAGTATATATTATCACAATTGATACGCCCATACTTTGCATTGAAGATTGTAGGAACGAACCCCAATCTAAGATAATCTGGATTTTCATGGATTTTCTCCTTCATGAACAGATCGAAATGTACAGAGGAATTGATGTAGTCAGGAAAACAAACACGGTTGGGAATATACGAAGAAGGAACAACCTGCATAGAGGTGAATTCATGATATGAATTCATGAATCCAGAATGAAAATTTAGCTCGATCAATTGCTCAAAATTTCCGATCACCAATGGGTTCATAACCTTACACCGGATGAGGAACCGAAGAGATAATAAATTGAAGCGATCTTTTAGTGGGAGTTTTAGTACGCCTGCCAGAACCTCGAGACTCATGGTATGCGTTGAGGGCATACATCCCAACGCAATACGGAGACAAAGATACTGAATTCGCTCGAGTTTAATTAAGTGTGTTTTGGCAGCTGATTGAAAACAGAAACTGCCATACTCCATCACTGAGAGAATAGTTGTTCGATACAACATTATAAGATCTTCGGGATGGGCTCCCCACCAGGTGCCGGTAATTGTACGGAGAAAGTTTATTCTTTGTTGACATTTTTTACTCAGTTACCTAATATGGGCCTCCCAAGTACATTTGGAGTCGAACCAGACCCCAAGATACTTGAATGACATAGCATGAGTGATCGGTTTACCCAAAAGTTGAAGCTTTGGTTTTGCTGGTCTATGCTTCCTAGAAAAAACCACCATCTCTGTTTTCTCCGTGGAGAATTCGATCCCTAGCCCAATGGCCCAGGTTGAAAAATTGTTCAAAGTATCTTGTAAGGGTCCTTGCAGGTCGGATTCGTTTGATCCTACGACAGACACCACTCCATCATCTGCAAGTTGTCTTAGGCTGCAATTTTGTGTAAGGCAATTGTCGATGTCGCTTACAGAGAAGTTGTACGAAAGGGGGCTTAAACATGAGCCCTGGGGGAGGCCCATGTAAGAGACCCGACTTACTGCCGAATCTCCGTGAGAAAAGTTCAAATGTTTCTCACAAAGCAAGTTATATAACATATTATTCAATAGAGACGGTAGACCCCGAGAGTGTAATTTGTCTGACAAAACCTCTATTGAAACAGAATCAAAGGCCCCCTTTATGTCCAAGAATACTGAAGCCATTTGTTTTTTTTTCGGCGTAAGCCATTTGAATTTCTGAAGAAAGCAACGCAAGACAATCATTCGTCCCCTTGCCCCTGCGGAACCCATATTGTGTATCTGAGAGTAGGCCATTCGTTTCAACCCATCGATCAAGGCGAAACAAGATAATTTTCTCCAACAATTTCCGTATACAAGACAGCATTGCTATTGGGCGGTACGAATTGAAGTCGGACGCGGGTTTTCCGGGTTTTTGAATAGCTAAAACTCGTACTTGTCTCCAATCATCTGGAACAATATTATGTTCCAGAAACCGATTTAATAAATTCAACAAGCGATGTTTCGCCACATCAGGGAGATTTTTCAGCAAGTTGAACTTAATTCTATCCGATCCCGGAGCAGAATTGTTACATGAAAGGAGAGCAAGAGAGAATTCTACCATCGAAAACTCGGAATCAAGATCGCACCTATCTTGTGGTATATCTCGAACAATTTTTTGCACAGGAGCGGAATCAGGACAAACCTTCCGTGCAAAATTAAAAATCCATCGATGTGAATATTCTTCGCTTTCATTCGTTGAAGAGCGATTTCTCATGTTTCGAGCCACTTTCCATAATTTTTTCATTGACGTTTCTCGTGACAAACCTCCCACGAAATTTCGCCAATAAGCACGTTTTTTCCCTTTGATCAAATTTTTGAACTGATTCTCAAGGGCTAAATACGTTTGAAAATTTTCAAGAGTTCCACGTTTCCGAAAAGCTTTAAATGCATTCGATTTTTCTATATAAAGCTTAGAACATTGGCTATCCCACCATAGATTGGGAGGCCTTCGGGAAATGGTGGAACCTGGAACGGGTTTCGTTTGAGCGCGAACTGCGCTGTCATAGATCAAACGAGAAAGGAAGTTATACTCCTCCAATGGAGGTAAACCATCTCTGGAATTGATGGCTAGAGCAATCGCGTCCGCATACTTTTTCCAGTCAATGTGTCTTGTGAGGTCATATGCCATGTTTATAGATTCAGAAGAATTCGACCCAATGGTGATGGAAATTTTGATTGGCAAGTGATCACTACCGTTGGGGTCCTGGATTACATTCCACTTGCAATCTAACGATAGTGAATTCGAGCAAAGCGAGAGGTAAAGAGCACTTGGGTTAGCAGGAGGTTTAGGAACACGTGTTGTTTCCCCAGTATTCAAAACGGTCATATTGAAACTGTTACAAAGGTCATATATCAACGATGAACGATTGTCGTCGTACTGTTCCCCCCAGGTAGTTCCATGAGAGTTGAAATCTCCCAAGATCAATCGTGGCTCAGGAAGGAGTGAGCACATGTCAACAAGTTGCTTGCGGCTAACCGCAGCTCTCGGAGGCCAATACAAGCTGACAATACAGAGGTCTTTGCCTCTGATGTTTGCATGACAAGCAACAGCTTCAATCCCTCCAATAGGTGGAAGGTCAATTCGAAAAAATGAGTGGCACTTATTGATACCCAATAGCACCCCTCCGTATCTGTCATCGCGGTCCAAGCGTATGATATTAAAATCGTGGAAAGAGATATCATCTCGCGAAGAAAGCCAAGTTTCGGACAGAGCAAAAACATCACAATTGAAGTTATGAATTAAAAATTTGAATGTATCCAATTTAGGGATAAGACTACGACAATTCCACTGAAAAACAGTGATATCTCCGACCTCTCTATCTAAATTAGACATCAAGAGAGATAATCATTGCAAGGAGGGGCCATGTTTGCATCAATTGCTGTAAAATTGTCTTTAATACTGGAAGCATTGAGAAGACAATGGTTCTGATGGAGTCGGAAACATTAAAACACTTGAAGATTTGATCCAAAAGGTCAGACAACTTTATAAATCCCGATTGGGAAGTTGAGCTGGACGGAAAAATAGGGACAGTTGGGGTTTTTGATGTCCCCTCGAATGTTGGGTCGTTCGAAGGTGAACTATTCCCACGGAAGCCAGGAGGAACCTGATTTTGCTTGTCCGCTGCACTCGATTTTTTAGGCAAGCTAACTGGGGGTATCACCGGGGGGACTTGTTCTTGAACTTTGGGAGTGGTCACATTTTTTCGCCGGGGATTCCCTTTGAAAATAAACGGTGTGCCCCCGCTAGCTGTGTCCGCTTCCATTTCATCAACTGGCAACGTGGAAAAGATATTGTGTGTTGAGATTGGTTGTTGTTGTTGTTGGGCCAGTGGAGAAGCGCCCTACAAAATTTCCGCAAAAGTGCGCTTCGAGCGTTCCTTTAAAGAGCGCTTCTGTTTTTCCCAGCGACTCTTGTAAGTTTCACAAGCTGAGAGCGCGTGTGGGGATCCTCCGCAATATGGACACTTTTCGCACTGCAGGATTTCCCCTCATGTTGCTCTCCGCAAGTGGCACAGCGCTCCTTGTTGGCACAATAATCTGAAGTGTGAACAACTGACTTGCATTTGTTGCAAGTCATGGGCTTTGGCACGAAGAGTCGCACAGGTAGTCTCAATTTGTCCACCATAACGTAGTCAGGGAGGGCGGCACCAGCAAAGGTGACTCGAAACGAGTCTGACGGCGTAAATTTAGTTTGGTCCCCATCATGGGAGAGTTTCCCGAGTTGGCGACAGTCCAAGATCTTTACTTCCATTGAGGGAAGCTTCTTGAACTTGCCTTTTCCTTCTTTTTTTATTTGTTCGCTCGTCAGACCCGTTTCAGTTATCACCCCCTCAATTTGTACGTTATGGGAGGGTATAAATGTTCTATATTCGAGAATGAAGTGTTGGTCAGCAACTATCTCGTTTGCGTGTTTCCGTTCATTCACGACAACCCGCAATTTGTTCGGTCTAACCCTGAGAATTTCAGATACAGAAGTGTATCTGGCCAGATCTTTCATGATCTGAATCACGTTAAGGCTTTTTCCTTTTGGTTTTGGCCGGAGGAAAACAACCCACGGGCCAGTTCCAGGTGCATCTTCTGGATAAACTCTGACACGTGGAGCGGAGACAACAGAGGGAGAAGACGAGGACGAGGACGAGGATTGGGTTGGATCGGAAACATCAGAAGGGGGAAGCGAAATCGATGATGGGAGAGGGGGAGTGGAAGTAACAGTGGGTTCAGAAGGGAGGCTTGTTATTTTCTTAGAGGGGGGCTTGGAAGGATGAGCAGATTCGTCCCCAGAAGAATTATCTTCTTTTTGAGGGACTCGTTTATGTTTTTTCCCAGATCTTGAATGGGATTCTTTATCGGAGATCTCCATCTCTGGAGATCCTCCACTATTCTCCATTTTACAAAAATTTGTGTCTTATTTCTAATCTATTATTGATTTCAACAATAATCTCAAAAAAAAAAATAACAAAACAAACAAACAAAAAATTATGATGATAATATTAAGCAATGAACATATGAGTTGAACAATAATATTAATATTAAATATGTGTACCTTAATATAAAAGTTGTTCCGATACTGCGCTCTACTGCCCTAACCAGGGAGAGACAGAGGCTACGCGCTATGGATCAACACAATAGCGCAAGAATAGCTCACACGGTCACGTGATGATAATTCCCGTTAACGACAGCCCACCGATTTTTAATGAAATTAAACAAAAAATGTGGTAGGCATGAGAATAGGTCGTATACTATATTATATATAACTGGGTTACCGATTGCTGAGTAATTCATATCGATTAGAGTGGTTCTATGCAGAAAAAAAAACAATTTTTCTCAATAATATTTTATTTGTGTGGTTTTTCAGTTTCCCTTGAAAAATACATAAAAACCCAATTTTTCATTCACTCAATCCCATCCCTTATTTTTTACTTTTCTTTTCGCAATTTTAGTATGTTTGTATATACAATATCCAAATGAATAGAACGAATTCATTTACGTTATTCAATGACAATTGGCGGTACGTCCGCTTCATCGAACTATCATCCACACATGTGCAAGTGACCCAAATTTTTTTAAGGCCAGGTGCATCGTCGGCAAGTTCAAAGCCCTATCGAATGAATTATTGAAATCCTTCAAATCACACATGTTCGGTAAACAACGAGATCCTACCACAGGTACTTCATTCATTATGAACGTCATCACTTATCTGCTGCTGTATCGGTAATTGGTGTTATTATAATAACACGACAATGGAAGCCTCATATCAACAGTCCCACTGTGAACGGTCTAATTGTGAACATTCGAACAATAGGAATACTTTTACGCCTAAATGGCTACTGTATAATTTACAACATTATTGATTATCGATGAGAAAATGTACACGAATAAATACAGTTGAAGTTCTGAATGAGCCTAATAAAATAAACAGATGGGATAAAAACAAATCGTCACTTATTTCGAATTAATTTATGAATAGACGAAATAAACATGAGAATGCGCTCGATTTTTATTAGGTGTATCGTATGATGATTCGACGCAGTCAGGGCAACGTCATTCTACGATGTCGCGAGTGAGTGGTCGACGTGTTCGCAGTGTGTTTGATAATGTTTTTATATTAGAGATAAAGTTTTAGCAGAAATGTTAGTAAAAAAGTCATAAGTCGAGTCATAATTTGATTTTTTTTTGTACTAAATTTATTTTCAAATGGCTCAGCAACATTAAGTAACAATGAGCCGAGTTAATGAATAGGGAAAAGCCTATTTGAGTAGAACAATGCCAATGTTCTTTCTCAAAAAGGCATAAAAACCCTATTATCTTTTCGTAAAATGTTACAATATGGATAATGACAAAATTCACAATAACATAATATTATAGGCTTCTTGTTACAGAGATGTCCATCTCCTAGGAACTAGCTATCTCCTTGGGACTGAGGAAGGGATGAAAATCTGCTCACTTTTCGAATTCTGAAGAAGAAAGATGCAATAGAGAAAAGCAAACGCTAATAATAAAAATCAAAACAATAAAGGAAAACTAAACATATACATTCATATTTGAAAGTGTATGGATTTGAGAAAATCATAAATTAAAGAAAAAGCATCAATATTACGAGTAGCCAGAACGTCGCGAATCGGAAAATTAAGTGGCATTCCCTTATTGCGAAAATGTTCTATTAAAGATAACCTGTCATTTTGAAACTCAGAACAAAACCACACAATATGATCAATATCCTGATATCCTATACCACACACGCATAGGTTACTATCACTGATGTTAATTCGAAAAAGATGTGCATTCGAAGAATAATGGTTAGACATGAGTCTACACACTACCCGTACAAAATCACGAGAAAAATTATACCCTTTAAACCATGGTTTGAGAGAAACCCTAGGAATGATAGAATACAGCCATCGGCCTTTATCACTACTATTCCAACTTGACTGCCAAGATACAAGTGCCCGTTTGCGAGGAAAATGAAGATATTTATCGAAAGTAATAGGCCTATAGAATAAGTCTCCTTCCATAGCCGCCCTTCTTAGCAAGAAAGTCTGCTTTCTCATTTCCTGGTATCGAACAATGAGACGGAATCCATACAAAAGTGATATTAAAAGTAACTAGTTATCAGAGCACTTAAAAGTTGATGGATTTCAGATAAGAAATACGACGCATATCTAGTTCTCACTGAACGGAGTACCTCTAAAGAGCTGAGACTATCAGAAAAAATAAAAAAGTGATCTGGGGTCAAGGTCTGAATATGGAGTAAGGCCATGTATATTGCAGCCAATTCTGCAACAAACACCGAACAAGGTAAACTAAGCCTACGGAAAGTGAAGAAGTTGAAATTGAATATACCAAGTTGACAATTTAAAATTGTTCTCGGGGTTGCTATTCTGATAGATCCATGAAAACGGATGAATTATACCGACATTTATTTTTTAACATGGTTATCACATTTGCATAAAACGATTAAATTTGAGTCTAACGGATTTCAGAATTTGATTCGTGAAATCATTGGGTAGTACCATATTCGCCTCAGCTGAGCAAAACATGTAATGCTCATATGATTGTTGAGTTCTGCAGTTCGGTTTCAAATTCAGAAAACCGAATTGAATGCTCCTCGACGAAATAATGTGCTACAAAATTGGATGGTATATTCGCTTCAGTCGATTCAGAAAACGGTATGCGGCCATTTTCCATCATCGAGACAGGAATTGAACGAAATTAATATTGATTTTCTTTACTTCATTTTCCACTTTTGTCACTTCACACTTCACTTAATATATAATTACTTTACATCAAACATCAAAAACATTGAAATAAAAAAATCAATGGTTTGTTTTTTTTTTACTTTTTTCGACGGTCATCGTCTACAGCGCTTCATTTCTCTGTACGTCACGAATTCCATTCCCACATATCCGTTTGATCTTCATTAAAAAAAATGAACCATTCGAATACACTTACAATACATTAGTAATTTTTTACGACCAAACCAAAATATCCACTAGGAATAATTTATATGGCAGATCGACGTTTGCCGGGTCAGCTAGTGATTCTATAAATATACTTCTTTTGAACTAGTAGTTATAGGGATCAAGCAGAAATTCTCAAACAAATCTGCTATTTCAACATCATTCGAAGAACAAGTAATTTTGAAGAGAAAAACATAAAGCATAAGCAATAAGAATATTGTGCATCATTTTCATGATGCGATCTTTATTCAATCTTCCGCAAAAAATCATGATATGGTAAATTATAAATACAGGCAAAGTCGAATAAAAAAAATCGTGCAAAGCTTCATCAGCAGCTTTAGGAAATCGTGTTCGGTACACATTTTGAAAAAAAAACTTTTTTGTGCGGTAGATAGGGACCGCATAAAAGAAGTTTCCCCCAAGAAAATAACTCAAATCCACGCCCATTCACCGTTCAATTTCCTTTTGTTTCCATGCTTTGCGACGGGACAGTTTACCTTTTCGGTTGCGCGTGGCTGTTTTGTGCTTTCAGTTGCATGTCGAAACGTGTTGCTGTTAGAAATCATGTCATGCAAAAACTCAGAAAAACAAAAACATAAAACATTTGATGAGATGAGGGGAATGATTTTAGAAGTGGATAATTGATATATTTTTTGATATGATTTTTTCGCACTGAAATGCATATAAACCATCGGAAAAAAAAATGGACGATAATTTCGTTAAATATGCTACTTTTCATACACTTTTCATACAAAAAATCGTGCAAAAAAACCGCACTAAAACAGGTTTTACTGTATACTGAAATACCATTTCATTCAAAAATAATTATTCTGCACAATGTTTATTTTGAAATTATATTTAACTCTTTCCCGTACAACATCGAGTCTCACTCGTGGTATACTTGCATAGAATAGGGCGCTAGAACGCTCAGCAGAGTAGTGAAATCACTTGATGTGGACGTATTGAATAATACGGAAAGGATTTAATGTAGCTTATGACATCATAATCTTTTTTTTTTATTAGAAACTAGCTGACCCGACAGTCTTCGTCCCGCCCAAAATTTATTTTTCGTTATCACATCCACGTTTTCTTACTAAGCGCTATTCATGGGTCCAATTGCAGAATTATTCATTGATTGTTCTTCTAATCTACCCTTTAAAATTACCTTTTACTATAAAATTCTTAGTACTTCTACCAAAACTCGACATTATAATATCAGATTATTTTCAGACACAATTCTCGTTCAAGATTTTTCAGCTACTTGTAAATAACATGTTTCTCCGTTACATTACATGTAAAATTTGGTTTTATTTGCTCGGTTAATTCTCGAGTAATGCAGAAATTTGTGTTTCATTTGTATGGCAGCCTCCCCTTAGAGAGGGGGTGGAGTGTCTAACACCCATAGAATTATTTATTGCACCCTTAAACCTCTTTATGCCTAATTTGGTTTGCTACTCTAGAATCAATGCAGAAATTTGTGTTTTATTTGTGTGGCAGATACCCCCCCCCCCCTCTAAAAGAGGGTATCTAACCACCAAAGAAGCATCCATTGCTCTCTAAAGTTTCCATATACCTAATTTGGTTTCATTTGCATGATTAATTCTCGAGTAATGCAAAAATTTGTGTTTCATTTGTATGGCAACCTACCCTTAGAGAGGGGGGAGGGGTCTCAAACTATCACGGAAACCTTCCCCGGCCCCAAAAATCCCTACATACCAATTTTCATGTCGATCGGTTCAGTAGTTTCCGAGTCCATAAGAATCAGACAGACATCACTCCATTTTTATATATACAGGTCGGACTTGATTATCCGTAGACTCGATTATCCGGAGACTCAATTATCCGGAGACTCGATTATCCGGGATTCGATTATCCGGAATTTTAGACTCGATTATCCGGAGTATTTTAATTTAGATTTTCGGAAATTTTGAATAATTTGTATAATAATCCTACATTGAATAGCTAATATGGGTATCAAATGGAAGGGATTGACTAGTAGAACACAGTTATTTATGAAAAATGCAAATCCAAGATGGTGGCCACTACAAAATGGCGGATTGAACATTTTCTCACACCTCCATCAATATGGGTATCAAATGAAAGGGCTTGACTACTCGATTATATTCAAGCTGTTTTTTTATATATTTCAAATATGGCTTATTTCATGAAGTAATGTAACCTTTCAACGTTAAAGTGAAATTTAAGTGGCTATTACATGTACAGTGGGGTAAAAATCTTGATTATCGAAAATTTTGCTTGAATTTTCACCAGGAATTGTTTATATCGATATTGCAGATAAATTGAGAAAGATGGAAGTTGTGCGTCAAAAAACAAATTGTGGAGCGGTTAAAGAACTTCATTTTAATTGATACAAACAACCTAGTTTAATATAAATTTTAGGATAAAATTTATAATAACACATTAAAAAATTTTAAATATTAATTGTTTCCCTTCAAAATGTTATTAAGATCCACTAATTTAGTTGTTCCACTACTATATCCTGTACTAAATCTTCCCATCTTTCAAATGAAAGCATCAGAATCGTCTTCCGTAGCGCAATTTTTAATGTAGAGCCAGTTTGAAGCAACAGAGTCCGAAACAAAAAAAAAGTTCTGTAACTCTGTCATTGTTGATTCACCTCCTGAGAGAATCTGGATAAATTATTTTTTTTCATGTGAGAAAGGTGTTTTCTGACTTAAAGGGGATGAATAAAAAATCAAATTCCTCTTTTATTTTCAAAAAACGAAAAATACATGCAAAAAAAACAAATAAAGAAAAAAAATAGTTTTGACTCAATTATCCGGAGGATTCGATTATACGGAGTGAAAAAAAAATCAATACTCCGGATAATCGAGTCCGACCTGTATATAGATGTCTATTCGATTCGTTTTGATGATAAGAAATCAATATTCGCTCGATTAATCGAATACTGAAAGACAATTATTCGAATGAATCGAATATTTAAAAATGGCCCCACGATTAATAGATAAGCGAGTAAACGAGAAATTTAGACATCTCTACTGATATTGTGCAAACGCTCTCGATGCGGGCTGAATTGGAAGTACAGCAACAAAAAATCAGGGCTTAACGTGTTAAACAAAACATAAAGAAATTCCAATTCGATTGGTATGTGAAACTAATGTACCGTTCTGAATCATATTTCGGAGACTTTGTTCTAATATCTTGAAATGCATAATGCACTGATGATATAACTATCAAATTAATATCGCAATTGCTTCTTTAGAGTAATCCCTTGGTTTCACTATCATTTCAGATGAGAACTACATTTGAATTATAACATAATCGGCAGAAATCTTATAACACTACTCATTATCGTTTGTGTTTGACGTTTCGTTAGCGTGAGCACGTAGAATTTACCCGTTCATAAATATTTAAATTTCTCCCGTGTTTTATCAGTTCTCATCATCGTTAACAGTTTACTGTGATTGCTTGGTAGTTGTTTCGCAGTTGATTATAACATATAATCAAGTGTTATGTTATTTTCGTCCAAAAAATTACAAAATAAAGTGTCCGAAATTGATTCTTATTTGCTTCATTTGAAAAGCATTTTATTCAATGATTTTTTATGTTTTCAATCAAATAGGTACCGAAGTAGAAAGCTTGAAAGCATATTGAACTAATTTATTGAAAATATCAACCAAATAATACTTGTGCATAAAGTTTAGATCTGTTTTCTGCATCATATGCCTTAAGCGTCCGAAATATGATTCAGAACGGTAACTGCGATTACAGGAAAACTTCGATATAACGTACCCTCGTTATAACGAACACCTTTTCAAAGTGTAAAGGAAATTTTTTTTCAATATTTTTTTTTCTGATAGAACAATGAATTATCTGTATTGTGATGCTAAAACAAGTTTTGTACCTTCAATCAATCTCGAAATACAGCTGGTTTTGTGATTCCAGATTCTAAATGAATCATGCATTAATCAACAGTACGAAGGGAAACATGATGAGGCTTCGTCTTCTGATTTAAGTTATTCATTAACTTGACTAAAGGGTGTGTCACATCAAATTGCATCACGGAAAAAACGCTGTAGAAATTTAATTTTTAGGAATTATATCTTCAGCTTTCGTCTATAATCAGATAAGAGTGTATAGATCACGTTGGCCATGCTTCACTGTCAATTTTTCGTAAATTTGGAAAAATGTCGTCGAACGAAAAAGAGCATCGTGAATTAATCCTGTGCACTCATTTCGAGAATACGGAGTTGTCACATCGGGACATCGGTAAGATGCTGGGAATCGTCCAATCCACGGTCAGCAGAGTACTAAACGATACTTCGAGAACCTAACCATCGACCGGAAGGTGAAGAACAGCAAAAATGGATGCTCCGTCAGTGAAAAAGATCACAAGCGCGTAGTTAAGCAGTTTAGACGTGATCCGAGAAGTTCGGTCCGGGATGTCGCCAATAAGCTGAATTTGTCAAGTTCATTCGTCCAGCGGACCAAGCAGCGGGAGGGCCTGCGTACATACAAGGTTCAGAAGGCTCCTAACCGCGACGAAAGGCAAAACATGGTGGGGAAGACGCGAGCCCGGAAGCTGTACACCGAAATGCTGACGAAGCCGCATTGCCTGGTAATGGACGACGAAACCTACGTCGAAGCGGACTCTCGTCAGCTGCCGGGCCTGTTGTTCTTCTCCGCAGAGGACAAATTCAGCGTTCCGGAGGAGATTCGCAAGCAGAAACTATCCAAGTTTGCCAAAAAGTACATGGTGTGGCAAGCGATCTGCTCTTGCGGAAAGCGGAGCGCCCCCTTCGTGATGACCGGCACGGTAAACCGGCAGGTTTACCTTAAGGAGTGCCTACAGAAGCGCTTACTACCACTATTGAAGCAGCACGAGGGCCCGACCATCTTCTGGCCGGATCTCGCTTCGTGCCACTATTCAAAGGACGTGTTGGAGTGGTACGAAGCCAACGGGGTCACCTTCGTGCCAAAGGAAATGAACCCGCCCAACGCGCCGGAGCTTCGCCCAATAGAGAAATATTGGGCGATTATGAAGCAGGCCCTCCGGAAGAACCCAAAAGTTGTCAAATCGGAGGCGGACTTCAAGAGAAAATGGATTTCTGTTCAAAAAAAAAACTACAACCTGACGTTGTACAGAACCTTATGGACGGGGTAAAGAGGAAGGTCCGAGCATACGGGCTTGGGCTCGAAGTATGAATAAAAAGAAAATGCCAAAAGTTGTTTAATAGTTTTTATTTTACTGTCTAAAATTTTCAAAAGGATCGGTCTACTGGGCGAATTTCTACAGCGTTTTTTCCGTGATGCAATTTGATGTGACACACCCTTTAAAACAGCAACACAATAATGTATTATAGACTACGTTTGTGAGTACTTTATTATGCTTAGATATAACGTACAATTCGATACAACGTACAATTTTGAAAGTGAAATGTACGTTATATCGAAGTTTACCTGTATTAAGGTTTTTCCAAATTGGTAATAAGTAGGGGAAAGGGGGGGAATTTGGACCACCTAAGCAAATCGCCTAATATTTCCAAACCAATACGGTCTAAATAAAAATTTTCACATTGTATACTGAGCTACACTCGTTTTCTCTCAATAAATAATGTTGAATCATTATATGAAGCTTCAATCTACCAAATATATCATTAAATAGAAGAGATGATTTTTGGACATTCAAATTTGATGCGGGGTGATTTGGTCCAGTGTGTGTTTCATCGAAAAAAAACATACTTATGTTTATGTAAAGTATTTTGAGATAATGTTACAATCAGTAACAATGTTTTGGGATCGATACCAGGTGTCTTGGCCAGATTCCAGACCAGAAAAGTTGAATTGACACCATCTCGAATTCTGCATGAATCTTTTCACTGTTGGTCGAGCATTTTCAATCACTTTTTTTTTTTTTTTTTCTTTTATTGATCATAACTTAACTTATTTAATATAATTCTTAATACTATAACAGAGGTATGGCTTTCCTTGCAGTGTGGCTTAACATATTCTTTTGTTTGATTGACGAGGGAAACAGGAAAAATTGAAAAAAACCTGTTGCACGAACTGAACAGAAGGGGGATAGCATGAGAGGGAAAATTTCTATATTACAGTTGGACCTGCACTAGATTTGATATGAGAGTGTTTTCAGACATCGAGCATCCTGTCCAAAATTTATGCAACAGTCTCAACGTCCATTCGGATACTGGATACTGGTTCGATATGTGCCAGTTTATGTAGATCGTCAGTGGGGTAGTTGAATTCAAGATTTAGCATCATCTTGAGTATCTTGTTTTGTCGATATTGAAGGTTTTTCTGTCGACTGCGCGCACAGCTGTGCCAGGCTGGAAATCCGTACGTTATTGTTGGACGAAGTATGAGTTTGTACAGTAAAAGTTTGTTCGTAATGCTTTGTCTTGAACGTCGACTGATTAGTGGGTAGAGCATTTTCATTAGTTTGTCACATTTGATAAGGGAAGTGGCTATGTGCTTGTCAAACTTTAGCTTTTGGTCTAGAATCAACCCAAGATATTTAGCTTGGTCAGACCAAGGAACAGGATGTCCAAATACAGTCACTTCCGATTGTGGCAAATATATTGGACTGCGTCGTCGTGTTAAAAAATATCGCTTGTGTTTTAGATGGATTGACCTTCATTTTCCAACGTCATTGAAACTCCTCAAGTGCATCCTGAGCATTTTGTAGCTGGTCTATAACCTTTTGTGGGTTTTTATCTGCAGCAATGTAGCCCGTGTCATCAGCGAAAAAATAGTAGCTGATACCATCCACTCGTGGTACATCAGAGACGAAAATGTTGAATAATACGCGGGACTAAGTACGCACCCCTGTGGAACACCATACGGAACTGGTTTACAGTCTGATAATACCCCGTTAACAATCACTTGGAAATAGCGTTTGTTCAAAAAAGATTGCAACATTTTTTGGAGGTATATAGGGAAATTCGATACTCTCAATTTATGCAATATCGCATCGTGCCAGACAGAGTCATAGGCTTTCTCGATGTCTAGAAGAATCATCCCCGCTGATTGCCCTTGATTAAATAGCTGCTTAACGTTTTGAGTGAGCCTGGCAAGTTGGTGGTTCGTCGAGTGACCGCGCTTGAAACCAAACTGTTCACTTGGAATTATGTTGTGATTTTCCAAATGGCGTTCAATGCGGGTGAGTATGACACGTTCCAATACTTTACTCATTGAAGGTAGAAGACTAATGGGCCGATAGTTGTTTGGTAGTGAGATGTCCTTTCCTGGTTTAGGGATTGCAGTTACGATTGCGTGCTTCCATTGGTTCGGAAAATATGACAGACGTAGACAAGCGTTTATGATCCTGGTGAACATTATCAAACCTTTCCTTGGAATATTTTTCAGCAATATATTTCGAATATTATCTTTCCCAGGAGCCTTTCTTACTTTCGTTTGCTTGATGTTTTGTTTTAACTCATTGGGTTGAATAACTGGAGTTTCATTGTCAGGGACTAATGTTCTAGTGATTAGGCGTACGGATTCTGTTACTACACTCGACGTCGCCAGATCACTAAGTTGTGTGTTACAGTGAGCAGCAGCAAAGTTATTGGCAAGAAAATTTGATTTCTCCAAGGGAGCTGCCACGAGGGTATTACCTTGTCGTAGTGGTGGGTTATACTTGATGCTCTTCCGCAAAGCTTTGCTAATTCGCCAAACATCTTTTGCACCACTTTCAAGATGGCTAACTGTGTTGGCAAGTTTTTTATTTCTGACAGTGTTGCATTCAATACGAATTCTATTATTGAGAGACTCCACGACGATCCACAGGAACGGTTCACGTGTACGGTACCATTGCCGGCGACGTTGATTTCGTAAACGAATCAACAGCAGGGTCGATTCAGGTAGCATTAATTCATCGTGTGGTCGCACCGGTTTTCTAGGGACAGCTTCATATTCGGCCTCGATGAGGAATGTAGTGAAAGAGTTTAAGCATCTGTCAATTCCACCAGAGTTTTCTATATTCGCCAGTGATGCAGATAATGAATCGATTTTGTTATTTAAGACATTTTTGAACAGGTGCCAATTAGCCCTTGAGTAACAGTGAACCATTGGCGTATCCTGAGTGAAGGGTACAGTTAGTTCTATGCTGAACAGAACTGGTAATCTAAACACTTTTGATGCTTGGTCAAAGAAAATCCGTTCTCGATGGCCTGAGTTGCTCTTTCAAGCTCCTCCTTCTCCCAACGTTGTCTGACCATCCTCTTTTTTTAATTCAGCGTCATCTGGAATCAATTAGACCAAAGAAAAGTCTCAAATCTGTAGGACCAATTCACCCCACAAAAACGTGTCCATGTCACCCCACACAACACGCAAAAATTAAAATGCAATTAATTTCATTTATTGTTATCAAACTTACAGTTTCGCTACATCAAATTGTTCCTCTTCTGTAGGCGAACAGAACTTTACTGCACAATACACGAAAAGTTTGTTTAATTAGCGGGAAAAGAAAACCACTATCGGAAAACTCACATTTTTTGACGATCAAAGTGCTTGCTGTGTTTATGCTACCGTTTCCCTCTACTTGTGAAGTTTTACCAAAGTTTTTTTTTACTTTAGGTACATACGGTTCAACAATAGATAAAATGACATTATAAAAAATCCAAGTTGAGCCGTAATTTTTTAGATAAAGGGGTGGTCCAAATCACCCCGTGTTACCCTACTCTAGATTAGCGTTGCGAAAATACTTAGTTTTATTGCTCCGCCGAGCATAGGTTCTACGACATTCGGTGTGATGCGTATGGGAATTTATTCACCACGCAATAGCCAAAACAACAAAATATGATGTTGCTTCAAATTGAATATAAATAATATTCTTATCTAACTGGATTAGTTCAATTTTTGATTTTGGTAAATCAGTTTTCAAAAGGGTAATTTTTATGGAACCGTTTATTCCTGGCCGATTATGCGTGATTTTGTCAATGTGTTGTATTGTCATTTCTTTAGGGAACGAACAACGTTTTCAAAACATTGAGTCTGATTAGAATTGCTGATCGGTGAAAAATGTGTTTTGCAAACTTCTATCATTTTATAGTCGAGGGCTGTATTCAGTGTTGAAAAACAGTCATCTTTGCTAAGCTCAAATGCGTAGATTTTCGGGCTAGGTTACATCGAAAACTTATATATTCCAAACGAAAATCAAAATGACAGATCCAGACCACCAGTGAATATGAGCAAATGAACATTTGTTCTTCAATATGTTTTGAAGTTTATTTTTTTACCCAGTGTCATTTTCATCTTGATTATTCAAGATGCCAGAATTGAATTTCATTTTAGCCAAATTTTAGAATATCAGCTGTTGTTTACTTTTAACCTGAAGCAGCTGTGTGCGGATGGTTGTTATTTATGCCGTTGTTACCGTCTCTCCAAACAAAATCCTGCGCGATTTTTTGCAAAGTTCGTTTCATCGAACTACGGCGTTTTTTGTTCTCTAAATGGTTCAGCCTGACAAATTTTTTTATTTTTGAATTTTGTCTCAAAATCAATACCAGAACGATTATTGTTTCGAATGTGATGAATATCAATTTGTTGCTTTTGATATTCAAAGTATAAATAACAGTGAAGTAATGAACCCCACTCAATGCCGCATTTATTCATTATAGGAAAACTTTGTTCATGCATCAGCGATATGAACAAAATTAACTCCTTGGTATTGTCATCAACATAATGAGGGCAGTGTGTTTCAAGCTGAATAAAAGTCATTTTCACTGAAATAAAATCATATTCGTTACTCGTGGATATTTGTTGATATTCTAAGACTCTAGCTGTATTTTTTCAAAGGTGAATAGGGCCACCAGTTATCGGTCGATGATTACGGACATATGCAGGCATTGTATTTGGCCAAAGAGCAGTTTTTGTTAATTTTTTCTAGTGCATAGGCGCTTTGAGTTACAAATTATTTCCGCTTCTGAATTTAGTCAACATAAAATTGAACGTTTTTCGTATTTATTTCATTGCATCTAGCAACTTTCAAAATAGCAAAATTAAATTATTACTTGTAAAAAAAAATAGTACAATTTCGTATTCTTTGTCGAATAAAATTTTTAAACCACTCAAAAAAAAAAACCAAAGTGTTGTTACAGTTACACTCAAACCACTTTGAAACTAGCATCCCACTTTCAGTTTCCGTGTGCCCATTTTCAATATACATTATCAATTTGGAAACATGATTCAGAGTTATTACCAAAATATTGACTCGGGGAATTGTGGGCAGGAATTCGGCAACGTGAAACTTTTGGGCGTATTGCCAGCATCGAGCAGGGTAGTGTACCTTATTTCGCGCACCAAAACACCGTGTAACCAACCGTTCGGTGTCGGGAATGTGTCCAATGCTAATGCTTCATTACGTTGACTTCTTCACGCTTGAGTTGGGGTGGGGGGGTGTGTCCGCCTCAAACCAGCACTGGGGGTGTTTTCCGAATTGTTCACATTGGAGCACACCCGTCAAGTAGACGAGCAGATACAACAATACGTCGTATCGCAAGTGTGTGAGCGTGAGCTGTGGCCAGTTGGGAAAGACAAGGTTGCACGGTGTGGTGGGGGTGGGCGAGAAAAAAATAGGTGCGCCAAAATGCTCAGAAAACTGTCCGGCCAGGTTGCGCGACCCCAAAAAACAAAACTCCATTCTCCCACACCGCTGGCCATCGTCCGAACCGCGATCGTAGATGAGACAACCATTGCCACCGAATGCCGTCTCGTTGCCTATAGTCATGTTTCGGAATTTTAATTTATTTTTAAGCCGTGCATTATTGCCGTGGACCGACCAGAGTCAAGGCTCGGTTTCTCCTAGCGGTATGAAATACGGGCGCCCTCAAACCGCTGGGCGCACCGAAAAAAAAAGTATTGCCTTTATTGGCATTACACACAGCCCTAGCCGGAGAATTTATATCACTGCGAGGAATCAGCCCAACACTGAGACACTCTTTTCCGCAAAATAGGACCAAACGGAAACGGCGAAGCAAACAGCGCCTCCCCAAAGCCGGATAGTCATAAGCAGGCAGCCGGGAATGCAAACATGAAAAAAAAAGTGCGCTACTCTCGCAGTGGCAGTGTTAAAATGGATTTTTTAATGATATTATATATACCCCTCGCGACAATGGAACGCATATGCACCAGTTCCAGCAGCACATTTATTTGACTTCAATTTATTTGTTATTTTTTCTCTTCTTCGGTTGCGCTCAAAGCTACATTCATTCCCTGCCAGCGTTTGCCTGTGGTGCCCGAGGACGAGCCCGGAAAAGGACAAATATGAAATTAAAAATGCCCCATGTGTGGAAGCTAGTGATAAAACGTTATCTTATTACAGGAATATTTTTTTCACTAATTAATATGTGCTACGTGGCACTCGGCCTCTCTCGTTGCATTGCTTTGTGCGCTGCGTGAATCAATATTGGCTGCACTTTATTGTAATGCACTTTCGAGATGGTATTTCTGCACACCGCAGATAGGAAGCATATCACCCGCACCACCGTTTGCCGTAGATGAGGGAGAGTGAGTGCAGTTGAGGCGGATGTAGTATTTTAGGAATTTATAATACAATCATATTGTATGGGTCGGTATCATTATCGACATTGGCAATGATTGCGATACATTTGAATGATATGATAAATTAGGAAATGATGAATAAAAATAAAACAAACTATAATTCTTCTCAATCATACCCTTTTATTTTACTGCGGCATTTATCTCATAGTAACTTTCAATATAAAATACTTTCCACGTGGCTTTGAAGCAAACTACAATCGCCAACAAATTAACGAAGCAAAGCATTGCCAGTTTTAATTTATTCGAAAACCTGTTATTTCGTGAGGCTAGATTTCGCAAGTTCGTCCTAGACAGCAAGTTTTCTAATCGAATTGATCATTACTCTCTAGAACCCCTTTAGACCAGTTCCCTAGAACAATTCAGTACGGCCATTTATCACAGGAAAATCTTCGATTGAATGAAATCGTACCCTATTGTATTTGATTGCCAATATATCAAGAAATAGTTACTGTATCGTAAAGTGATATGCAGCAGACACTTCCATACAATAAAAAGAAGGCTGACCCACAACCGCACAAACAAAGAAAGGCGCCAATCAATCGATCTACAATTAAACCTATCATGCCCTTTGATGGTCTAGCTGTGGCAAAATGAATGAAATATATTCTAACATTATTATTTGCTATAATTTTTGCAAATATTTAGATTTTGAAAAAAATAACTGTCTCGCATTATTCATTTGATTATCACTACGAAAGTCATGACGCTTTTTGAAAATCATCATGGTGAGGAGGTAGAAATTTATAAAATCAGTCATCTCGACTAGGGCGGTGTATCTTTCGAAAATACTGCATACATTTTTTGGTACTTTCTACACGCTAATTTTAAAAATTTGTCAAATTATTTCCTCGAACTCTCACATAATTTATGCCAGCTTCCGAGATTCAATTAATTTCAGAACCCTTTTGCCATTTTTTGTTGAAATATCAATGATACGAAAAATATAGTAAAAAAAATAGTAGAAATGAATTGGATATCATAAATATATTTATATCAGAATGTTAACCAACCATTCCCTCATTATAATTTTTTTAGTCGATGAAATGAAGTAATATCTCAGATCACACACTTTTTTAATTGAGTTTTATCATTTGTTGTTTTGCTCAACCAAATTGATCATTTCAAACAACTCTACTGCTTGCTACAATATTGCTAATTTTTCACTTTGGCTGCATAAATAAATATGCCATGGTTTTTTGAAAAATATGTAAGTAATTTTGGATGCGACTTTATAAAAATATGAATCATCAAGTTCATTTGGCAATGAAAATTTGAGTTTTGGGTAGGCACCACCACATGTATCAAGTATAAAAAAAATGGGTGGGTTATATCTATGATATAACCGCAAAGTTGACGTGGGACTACCTTAGCTTAGCAATCATTCGTTTGTATTGATTAAATTTCCGAATTCAATTGAATTCAATATATTTTCTTTGTGAATAAAAATATTGTATAATGCCATGTAAGGTGAATTCATGCATTGTGATAGATTATGTTCTTCGTTACAAGTAAATTTAATGCCAGTCCTTTCACGTTTGGTATGATGACATATTGGTTTTGAAGTCTATGTTAGGGAAACACATTTCAGTCGGAACAAAAATGCCCACGATTTACATGTATTTGAAATGGTTTGGTTTGGTTGTTGATTATAGAGACTTTAATTTTTTTTCAGTTCATTCATCTCTAAACTTGAGAAAGGCCCTTGGAAAAACTTTACTCTACTCCTGCACTACACCTCCACCCTCATTGCCTTGAGAAAGCAACTCGATCCCTCGTCGTCCAGCTCGTCCACCAACGATGTTACCCAGTCGGTGTCAACACAAAGAATGTTTTGATTTGCAATGCCAATTTCCTCACGCTCCATGGATTTGAAGTCTGTGTTAGAGAAACACATTTCAGTCGGAACGAAAATACCACCGACTTGCATGAATTTGCAATGCCAATTTCCCACCTCTTCTTGGATTTAAAGTCTGTGTTGGGGTAACACATTTCAGTCGGGACAAAAATACCTCCAACTTTCATGTATTTGCAATGTCGATTTCTCCAACGCTGCTTGGTTTTGAAGTCTGTGTTAGGAAACACATGTCGGTGAGAGTAAAATTCCCCATACTTTCATGTATTTGCAATGCTGATTTCCCCAAGGCTGCTTGGTTTTCATGGCTGTGTTGGGGAAACCGTAAATCGGGCCAATCAAAACGAGGCAGTTAGAGCGTTTAGATGACGCTCAACATTTTACAGTTATTCAATTGTTTATCTAATCAAAAATAATATTTTATTAATTGCGATAGATGCGTAGAAATATTCCCTATCAATTGATGCAAACATCTTTCCGATCCAGTAAGAAATGTTCGAGTTATAAGCATTCGGAATCTTTCATTTTTACCTGCATGTTCTGTGTTTAGGTTTTCATTTTACCCCCCATATATTTCGGTTAGACGTAGTCCCACGTATATATATATATGAATTTGCAATGAAATCACGGAAAAATAAAGTTAAGACAAAAATCGAGGGCTTGTATCCGAGACACGACCGCTTAGGATGTAGAACTACGTATCCTTTTTGACGTAGGACTACGTCTTTCATTTCTTTACCGGGGTGTAAAATCAAAGCTTCGAAAACGAAAGCGTTACGCCGGAGACCAAGATTTTGAGCGTTAATAGCTCCTAAACAACTGAACGAAATGGTATGATAAACACTTCATACGAAAGATAAAATGTCTACGCGTTCTATACTTGTTACTTTCTGATCCAAAAACTTGTTTCAATAGTCTTAAAATTGCTTTCAAAACAGGCTATTGGAATCACTAATCGGTATATAAGCGAGCGCCGCTCGGAAATCCACTCAGTTCTAATTGAACAGCGATTGGAGCATGTTGTTGCTGTTGTGGTGAAGCTTCTTATCATGAAAGCGCGGATGAACGGTGTCACCAAGAGCCTGTTTGTGCACCTTAGGCCAGACGGGAATCCATCAGGAGGAGAGTGATGCCACAAACGGTTCCCCGGGAAGATCTCGAAGCAGCCGCTACACACACACACATACACGCGCGGAATTCTTTCCGTTTGGATGCCATTCAGCATCGAGAAAGATCCGGAAAATAATCTGTCAGTTCCTCGGGGAATTTAAAAATACATTCATGTGAAGGAGTTTATTTGAATGTTTTCTATCCATGTAACACTGTGACCAAAAACATTAGGTTTTGTGATTTTTCAATCAATCGCAATCAACAGGATAGCTTCTGAAGATTATTCTTCCCCATCAGTAGGATATTTCCGTATCCAATATTGGATGAATAAAACCTTGTGCCTCCAACGTAACGCTCTCGTTTTCGAAGTTCTCCAAATATTCATTCATTCAGAATGAATTCAGATTCAACTTCATACAAATGATCTCTAAATCAACGATAGTCCTACGTCACCCTTGCGGTTATACCATAGATATAACCCACATCCTGTTTTTTTTCAAATTTGTTGGTATTATATCATACCAATTCGGATATCGAATATCATTTGCGAATACGTCGAAAGTTCACGAATAACTCTTTAGTAAAATGTGTCGGGGACCCTGAAAAGGTTTAATGGCTTGCGTGGTTTGTAGAATCATTTCGAAAAGCAACGATTCTTTTTTGCCATTGCGAGAACAATAAACTAATTGGTCATATGTCGCAATTTGTTTCTTTATATCAATGCACGTATTGTACAGAGTATTTATGAGGCATCTTCCGTGCATCGCCATTCAACAAGCATCAAACACGCGTCTAACAGATTCAAGTGAAATATTCGCTAGCGTTTACAGCTCGAGATGAAACATAAAACACAAAACGAGCAGAATAAGCGACCTTTGTTGTTTCGTGCACAGAAATATTCTGAGAATTTTCCTCAGAGGAGATGCAATACTTATACGCTAGCGGCAGCTTACTTACTTCGCAAATATTCTCTTTTCGCAAGCCCCCTTCGTTGTTTCTATTCTTCTTCTTCTTCTTCTTCTTTTCATTTGTTTACGGAGACTTTAAATCCAACGATTCGTTCGTCTCCGACTGTTTCTATTCTAGTGGCTGCATAAGTTGCTCGTTATTGGCAGCTCTGTTCGGGAAAACACATAAATGTACAGAACAAATGTATGAAGAAATGGGAATGCTTCCAGTTTTCATCAATTTAGAACATATGCAGACTATGGGATTGTAATGTATAGCATATCAAACAAATCTTAGAAAATTTTCGATTCGATTGGTATGCAAATCGTTATAATCTGTTCGCACCAAAAATAGTTCTTAACATCAACTTTATTTCATAAAAACGTGACCTGTTTTCTGATTTGGCATCCTTAATGTAAGACGTAGTCCTACGTCAAAAAAAATCGTAGAGGGTCGGGGCTTTGTGACAATTATTACATCTGAAACATTACAGCGAGCAGCTAATCAAACAAATTGGTTTTATCATTGATTTGGTTACGAGTATATTCTTCTCAATGCTTCTATATTTGCTCATTAACGATTAATTGTAGGTCCTTTCTTGTGCCTTCCCGAATTACAGCGGTTTGAAAAATGGCTTTTGTTGGTCGATTTTGCTGGATATGATAATTTAAAATTTGTTCGAAATTTGTTTGTTCGTCATTTTATTATATTTTATACCCAAATATGTATTCCATGTAAGGGAGAAACATGTTATTTGCAATTGATTGAAAAATCTTGAACGAGAATTGTGTCTGAAAATTTGATAATACAATGACGAGTTTTAGTAGAAGTACTAGGGAATTTATAGTAGAAGGGAATTGTAAAGGACCATTAGAAGAGCAATCAATGAACAGCTCTGCGATTGGACCCATGAACGTTCGTTTAGCAAGAAAACGTAAATGCTTGAAGGTATTGATAAAAAAAAACCAGTTTTGGCGGAACCAAGTTTGCCGGGTCAGCTAGTTATTTATAATTGTTAAATCGAATCGATCGAATCATCAAAGACGAAGGAAAAAAATGTCATTCTACTAAAAATATGTCTGTATTAAAAAGATCTCACATTAACGTTTTAGGAATCAAATTAGAAAAAATCAAGTCAAAATCAAGAATGAAAACCTAAACATAGAACATGCAGGAAAAAATGAAAGATTCCGAATTCTTATAATTCGAACATTGCTTACTGGATCCGAAAGATGTTTGCATCAATTGATAGGGAATATTTCTACGCATCTATCGCAATCAATGAAATGATATTTTTCATTAGATAAACAATTGAATAACTGTAAAATGTTAAGCGTTATCTAAACGCTCTAACTACCTCGTTTAGGTTGGCTCGTTTTACGGTTTCCCCAACACAGTCATCATAACCAAGCAACTTTGGGGAAATCGGCATTACAAATACATGGAAGTATGGGGATTTTTGTTCTTACCGAAATGTGTTCCCTAACACAGACTTCAAAACCAAGCAGTGTTGGAGGAATCGACATTGCAAATACGTGTAAGTCGGGAGCATTTTTGTTCCGACTGAATTGTGTTCCCTAACACAGACTTCAGAATCAAGGTGTCTGGGGAAATTGGCATTGCAAATACAGTAGGACCCTGATTATCCGCGAAATAGTCGGGCTAGCTCACCGCGGATCACGAAAATCGCGGATAATACAACAAATGACTAAAAATGAGGTGCAAACACATTTCAGCATGAAAACAATGTTTTATCAATAGAGGAATTATTGAACTATCCATCTGTAAGGTCATGTATACCAGTTGTCAAATAATGTGAAAGTCATAAACAAAACAAAAGAACAAAAACCTACCACTCATTGACAAATTTAGTGTAGGTTCATAGAATTACTATGGAACTCGCTTTCGCGGATAAACCGCACCGCGGATCATCCACGTCACGTCATCCTTGCGGTTATATCATAGATATAACCCACCCATTTTTTTGCTATTTTGTGGTATGTAACACCCTTTCGGTTCATCAATTGTGCAGAATTTTCTTTTTAGTTTCAAAATCTATCCGCGACATTTCGAAAACAACTTTTGACATGTGAAAAAAGTGTGCTCTGATTACACGACAAAAAAAATGCACCCGTTTGTGTGTTATAACGTGTTAAATGTTTAAGACTATTTTTCGATACACTCCTTAAGACAATTAGTTTCCGATTCCCGCTGGTGTTGCTGTAGCATCCACCAGACTTTTGAGAAGACTTTTACAGTCCGTAGCTCGTTCCCCCGATCGGAACAGTGGTGTATGTTTCAAAAGGAGAAATTTCAATGACTGACATAGTTTGTTGTAGACAATTTCCCTCTAAATGTGATTCCAGAATATAAAACGCAAGCAATGCTAAATATTTTGCCATGTTTGATCAGGACAATGTGTAGAATAAAGATCGAAATAAGAAGAAAACAGAAATAATTTCTTCTAGCTTAGAAGATAGCATGTCACAAAAGTATTTGATTTGCAACAAACGAATTAAACCATAATATATTTCCCATCTGAGATTATCTTCCGTTTCCTAGCCTTAAGAAATTACTAGGAGGACAAAAAACTGCAATGTGGAAGTCAGTAAATCATATGTTGGAGACTGAACTAATATATTTCACACCCAGTCAGTCAATTGTTAGTAAAAGCAAAAGATTTGAGTGTGCAATCAGAAAATTCAAAATTCAATCGTATTTAACATCTCAATGACGATGACACAATGATCCGATTTTCGAATAATCGAATGAATGCGCATCACACCTTAACGGTGACATCATAATTACAGTGAAAATCTAATAAATCCCCAATTTGTACCCTTCCAATAACAGCAAAAATATATTCGCGGAAACGAATCCGAACTTGAACGCCGAACGATAAGTATGAAACAAAGCTACTAATTGTTCAAACATTCCAACCAAATTACTACAAATTAGAGTCGAAATTTCATCACAATCAGCCCATCATCTGCCCAAGCCTACAAATGCACTCAGTCCAGTCCATGGCTGATGCTTTGGAAATGTAACAAAGAACGAGAACATCCGTATTCGAAACGAAATTTTGAACGTGTGATGCAAAAAGCAAATAATTTTTGGCTGCATTGTCAATTAGGGAATAGCACTTGATACATTTTTTGCCATCCTCCGATTGGATGTTCGAATGTAACCGTAATACAGCCTCCAAATGTTAGCGGACATATAAAACAGAACCCGGCAAGAGCGCGAAATCGTTCACGAGGGACATGATTGAAGGCGAAGGTGATGTGACATCTGATGCAGGAACCATCATCATCCTCCTCGTCGTCTCATTGTCAGCATTGCCGCCGATGCAGTGCCTCTGATGAGATGGTATTGCAGCAGGAGAAAAAATAACCTACTCCTACTGCACACCGCTTCCGAGAATCCAACCCTTTCCCATTCCCAACACCGCGGAATCAGTCGTACATTCGTGGCTGCTTTTCAATAAAAATAACAATGGACAAAAGTAACGATCATAATGAATAATGTTCGGGGCTCAATATTTCGATGGTTCTGTCGACCCGATGCATCGATGACGTCCGACGACGCCTGGCGTCGCTACCTTCGGGATGGCAGAAAAAAAATTCAATTATTAAATCAAATAATTAACACTGAATCGACAATTTCAATCTTTATTTGAATGGCGAATCGTTTCGTTTGGACGAGCAAACGAACGGCTTCTGATGGCTGACGATGATGAGTTTCGATTCGTGGTCCGGCGGAATTGGGGTTTGAAGCTAGACCTTCAACGCATTTGTTTTTTTTCCTACTCTTGGTTTTCATTTGTCGCAGTTTCGGAACAACGGGTATTTAAATGCATTCCGAATAGCATCATCGCAATGCAATAAGTGGAGACAAATGCAATTTAGCTCGTTTTTGTGACTTACTGGTATTCGTGTTTTCCCGCAGTGCTGGGACTCCAGCGAAAAGACACACTCCCGGCACAGTTACAACAATGAATTATGCTTTTTTTTGCTCGTCCATATAATTAAACATAATTGTGACTAATTAGGAGTTTTTGAAATTTGTCAATTTTAATTTCCGTCCCTTAATTACGACATTTACGATTTTCTACGCTCGTCGTTAGCATCGTCTCTCGCGGGGAACATCGCCCCAGCTCTTGTCCGATTACATTTCAATTTTTTGTGTATTTTCTCTTTCGCTTTCTCCGCAGGACCGTGAAAGAAGTGATAATTGCAGTCGATCAAATAGTCCTGTGCTGGACGAGTTGAGTCCGGTGGCGTCGAGTCGCTCGAAGGTAGCCGCGGCTCTGCGAAGCCGTGAAAAAATGTCACCTCTTGCCCTGCCGACTGCCAGTGGATCGCCGGTCACGAATTCAGCGGCAGCAGCTGCAGCCGTCGCCGCTGCAGCCCAAGTGCATCTGAATGGAACTAGTGAGTACATATCGAATTCTGAGCCCTAACCCCACCGAACGCTCCTTACGAACTACATGAGTACCTTTTTTTTGTCCACAGTGCAAGATATGATGAATCTGCAGAAACTACAAAGTTTGGCCCAGATGACAGGTGGTGCGGCGGTTCTGCCCGGATTGGGCCTATCAAATGCTGGACTTCCCACGCCAGCACTTCCGTCGGCAGCGGCAGCGTTACTTAGTAATTCCCCGTTGAATCTGAGTCTTGGAGCACAAAGTCATTCACCTGTGATGGGAGCACTTGCGGCCGCACCACAGACGATCCCCTCGGCAGCCTCTCAAATGCCCCAACTGATACTGGCTTCGGGACAAATTGGGCAGGGTATTCAGGGTGCGCAACTGCTGATACCGACTTCCCAAGGTTAGTTTTGTTTATCCCAAAGCCCGAACACCGATCAATGGCATTATCATAAACGGATGAATGGCATTTCACACCAACGCTGTGCAATAGTGTGGTAAATATGTGGCAATCTGTTTGGATGATTCCATTCACGCGTGCGGCATTCTCACCATTTAACAGGCATTAACCCATTCCCACTTTCCACTTTCCCGTTTGTTGTTTGGTATTCATTCACAGGCATCGCCACCCAAACCATACTGACGATCCCCATGGGGCAACAGGTTATTTCGAGCATGAGTAGCGAAAATTTATTGCAGTGTTTAAATTTTAATACCGTCGCAAATAACAACTTCAACGATATGTTGAATCAGTCCACCCATCATCACCACCCGGGGAATGCGGCGTTTGCGGCGGCAGCGGCAGCGGCTGCAGCAGTGGCAACCCGTGAATCACCGGTTACCGTCAATAGTCCAATTAATACCAACAGCTTACTTGCGAACCCACTTGCATTGGCCGCAGCCGCGGCCGCAAACAACAATCACCACCATCACTCCCATCATCATCACCATCAGATGCATCACCAGCATCAGCACCAACAGCAACAGCAGCAGACGCATCAACAGCATCAGGCCAAGCATTTACACTTCGGACACCAATCGGTTGCATCCTCGTCCGGTGGTTCATTAGTGACACCTTCGTCGGCCCATCATCATCACCAGCAGCCGCCGTCTTCGGGGGGACACGTGATAGATAGGATTAAAAATTTATCAACCCACGAGAAGACACCGTCGGAACGGTCCACGCCGGAAATGCGCATCAAGCTGGAATCCCCCAATATGGCCTCGCCGAGTGGGGGCACCCCTCAACCATCTTCGTCGCGGCCCGGTAGCGGCAGCTTTGCGTCTTGCGTTTTCGATAAGTCGCCCCCGCTGAAACGGACCATTTCGCCAAGTATACCACCCTGCGCCGGTAGCAACAGCAGCAGCAACAGCAATGGCAGCAGCTGCAGTAGCAACAACAGTTGCGCCACCAGCGGTCTCAGCGGCTCCGCCGGGGGACAAATGCAGCTCGGCAAGAATCGCACCAGCCCGCATCACTCGCCCTCGGACGGTGCGATAAGTAGGTGAGTGTACGTGGAAATTGTTCCAATTTGTTTCCGTTGTGAATTTTCCTCTTACATGCTGCCCCCTATGACTTCATATTTGACCAGCAAACAACGAAAAAAAAACTATGTATTGATTCACTGGTTAGACAACAGTCGGAGCACAATAAAGACAACAATAAAGAAGTTGGGAACTAATCGTTGAAAAACCATTAACCTATTTTCCCATGGACATTGATGTGATAGGCTATTCCATGCCAAAACACATTGAATGGATTGAGTTTAGTTGAAACTATACATATCAATATCATACTCAGTTCAACTCTCTTTCGAGTAAGACGTATCTCTAGTGCGCTCCTCTGAATATACAATTGTCATACGAGTCTTTTCATAATCTATAAATATCTCTTATTGTTCAGTGACTTCTATTGTATCTATGAAAACCGGTGATAAATCAGCCGTAACAAAGAGGGACTTCTTCAGCACAATGGCCCTTCCAAAGGGAGGAGGAAAGAAGAAAAAACCAAATAAATTGACTCCTAAGCTTGAAGGCCATCGTGAGGGTACGAAATTCGTCGTCATTAAACGCTCGGATGTCAATAATGGGTCTTTCGAAAAGGTTAGCCCAGTTTTCATCCATAAAGGTATAAAAAGCATCTGCGGGGAACCTTTGAACGTCGTCAAGCTGAGGGATGGAACGCTACTAGTACAAACTACTAGTATCAACCAGGCCAATCAGCTTCTCCGTTGTAAAAAAATGTTTGACATGGAAATTGCGGTTGAAGAAAACGCTAAACCAAATCAGACTAAGGGAATTGTCACATGCGCTGACCTTAGATACGCTACTGAAGAGGAAAAAATGCAAGATCTGGAGAAACAAGGAGTTTGCAATATTGAAGTCATGATGAGCAAGAGGAACGGCAAATTGATTTCTACCAGCAGTTGCATCCTCCACTGGAATCCCTGAGACTGTTAAAGTTGGTTACCATGTACTACGTGTACGTCTGTTCATTCCCAGACCGATGAGGTGTTACCAATGTCAATTCTGCGGTCATCCATCCAAGTTCTGTTTGGAGAAAGAGGTATGTAGCAACTGTTGTCAGGCAGGTCACAAATCTGATCAATGTTCGGGAAAAACTATCTGTAGAAACTGGGGTTCTACAGAGCACGCATCGTGGTCTAATACATCTCAGGTATTTGAGACAGAACAAGAGATAATGCGAATCAAGGTTACCGAAAACATCAGTATTAGAGAGGCTCGTAAATATATAAGATAAGATTTCCCAATGACATTACTATATACAGTGAAGTAGTGAAAACTAAGAAGATAGAGAACCCTAAAAACCCAGTCAATGAATTGAAAACTACGTCTGAGAACCCCATTCCACCACAACAACAACTAAAATCTCATTATTCTCAACGCGCATCAACTAGTATTATGTGTCGACTCGAGTTTAGAAGGGTGACACATTTTCATTAGGAAAAGGATGGGATGTAAGGAGATTGTAACATTCACACTTCACACTCAATTCTTAAAAACTATCAATACATCTAATATGTATTACAATTCAACTTATTCTAATGGAAAGGAACCGATAGCTCGCAGAGGACGAAAAGGAGGGGAAAACTCTCTAGTGATGGATTATAAAAATTCAATTTTGCAGTGGAACTGCAATGGATGCTCAATATTGCCCGATGATAATTTGTCTACAAGAATCCCATTTGAAACATAGCAATATAGCATCTTTTCGAAAAATCGATCTTTACAGATGTGACTTTGCATCTGATAACGATAGAGCACGTGGTCCACCACGTGGTATTAACATTAGTCAAATCTAACTTTGTCTCGCGAAGTGTGAATATAGAGACTCAATTAAAGCGATCGTTGTCGATATACTATATCCATTCAAATTCACTTTATGTAACATTTAGCTTCCTCCAAATGAACCCATCCTATATGATGATCTTGCTAAGCTGATTGAACAATTTCCGAAGCCATTCATTGTCCTCGGGGATTTTAATGCTCATGTTGTGGTTTGGAGATCATAATTTTTATCCTCCCGTGGTAAAATAATCGTCAATACTATCTCAATATTTTCAATGATGGAAGAGGAACACGATTAAACCCACCTAATGGTTACGAAACATATATCGATCTAGTGATTTGTTCAGATTCCCTAAGCGCGTTTTTCTCTTTGATACATGTAACAGTGACCACTGCCCAATTTTCATATCACCACTCAATACTCGTGTAGTAGATGAAAAACGGTCTCATTGGATTTTGAAGACTGCAAATTGGGAAAAGTTTCCATATCTTGTAGAATTCGACGAAGTATTTTTCAACAAATCTATTGATGATCAAAATGCGCATATTGTTGACTCCATTTTAAATGCTGCAAATCAATCTATTCGAAAGTCTTCATTCAAAGTCGGACGAAGATCCGTACCTTGGTTGAATGATGCAAAATCACAATCAATCAAAGATCGAAAACACAAGTTAAACTTCTCCAAAAAACGCCCAACGTCCGAGAATGAAAAGCAGTATAAAATAGCTAAATCAAAAACAAGAGCTCTTACACGATATCATAGCAAACAATCTTGGAGAAAAAAGGGTCAATGCAATCAACTCAAATGTTCCACAATCTCATGTTTGGAAACAAATAAGAAGTATTAGTGGGAAACATCAATCCAGTCGTATAGCATCCTTGAAACACAATAACTCTGTTGTAACAAACTCTGCTGACCTTGTTGAAATTTTAGGAAAGCACTTCGCACGGCGTATCTTCATCTGAAAATTACACGCCATCTTTTCAAAGACACAAATCAAATACTGAAAAATCGCAGTTAACAGTGACAGATAACAATGAACAATGAAGGTACAAATCATTTATGTACCTCAATTGAATTTAGATCTGCCTTAAATTCGTGTAAAGGATCCTCTTCAGGAATTGACATGATTCATTATGAAATGTTGAAACATTTACCTCAATCTGCTAGCTCATATCCACTGACACTCATATGAGTGTCGTGAAGTTCTTACGTTGCACAGCAATTAAAAATAATAAGCCATATCCACTGAGATTTTACGATCGCATATGGTTACAAATAGTGTTTCCTAATGAATGACGTCTTTCTCTATTGATTCCTATTACAAAACATAGTAAAGATCCTTCTAAAACATCCAGCTATCGGCCTATATCCCTAACGAGCTGCCTTTGTAAACTGCTTGAAAGAATTGTGAATAAAAGACTAACCTGGTACATTGAAACTTACAAAATTCTATCCAGCTACCAATTCGGCTTCCGCCGTGGTCGATCTCCTATTGATAGTTTAACTATCCTAGAGTCCGTTATTCAGGCCACTTTTTTAAGAAAACAACATACTTACGCAATTTTCTTTAACCCGGAGAAGGCGTACGATCTAACTTCGCGTCGACAATTCTGACCAAATTAAAATCCATAGGAATAGATGGAAACATGCTTACTTTTATAAACAATTTTTTTACAAGTCGTAAATTTCGCGTATTACAAGGAACACATTCAGTTGTTGGAACAATACCGTTATCGGTTTCGCTGAAGTGATTGTTTCGCCCTAACGGGGTTTCCTTTATTGCAAGAGTGAAGTGATAAGTAATCACAACCAGCGGAAGGGAGAAGTCCTCTACTGCGGGCGCTGTGAGCGTGTGCCGTTCCATCGTCATCGTATTGTGGTGCGATACACCATTGCTGTTGTGCCAAGCGATCATCACGTGGTTCGATTGGAGCACCGTTACAAATCATCCGCACCGTGCGCTTCAAGTATTTAAGTATATATATATATATTAGGTTAAGGATTTAAAAAAAAAAAGAAAAAGCATAATTGTATATCTGCCATAATGGCAGAGTGCGATCCTCTTGATATGGACATTGAATCAGATGTTTCCTCCTCACTAACTACTGGGAAGTCGCTTAAACGCGTTCCCCCCTCAGACGATGTCTTTTCAGAGGAAGAGTTAATCAACCTCAACAAGCCCCCTTCAAGAAAATTGGCAAACTTTTCCACTTCGCCCCCTCAATCTCCCGCTCCCGCTTCCGATTATCTCCCGAACTTGCCTCCCAGCCCAACTATTCCCGCTCCCGCTCAACAATCGACCTCGTCCTCCCCCTCAGTTGTCCCCTCTCCGCGTGTCAAGGTCTATCCAGAAGACGCATCTGGATCTGGCCCATGGGTTGTTTTCTTCCGGCCAAAACCCAACGGGAAATCGCTCAACGTCATTCAGATCATGAAAGATCTGACAAAAAATTATTCCTCCGTGGTCGAAATTAGAAAGGTTCGACCGAACAAACTACGTGTTGTCGTGGCTGACCGGAAGCAAGCTAACGAGATTGTTTTCGACAATAGGTTCGTACTAGAATATCGCGTCTATGTGCCCTGCCATAACGTAGAAATTTCGGGGGTGATTACAGAAACGGGTCTGACGAGCGCATTAATAAAAGAGGGAGATGGCAGATTTAAAAAGGTCCCTTTGACGAAAGTTAAAATTTTGGACTGCCATCAATTAGGAAAAGTGTCCCAGGAAGAGGGAAAAACTAAATTCACGAAATCCGACTCGTTTCGAGTAACTTTTGCTGGTTCCGCCCTCCCTGACTACGTTATGGTGGACAAATTGAGGCTTCCGCTGCGTCTCTTCGTGCCAAAGCCCATGACTTGCAACAAATGCAAGTCAGTTGGTCACACAGCAGACTACTGCGCCAACAAGGAGCGCTGTGCCACTTGCGGAGAGCAACATGTGGGCAAATCCTGCAATGCGACTGAGCATAAGTGTCCATATTGCGGGGGGACCCCACATGAGCTCTCAGCTTGTGAAACTTACAAGAGTCGATGGGAGAAACAGAAGCGCTCTTTGAAGGAACGCTCGAAACGCACTTTTGCGGAAATTTTAAAGAGCGCTTCTCCACAGGCCCAACAACAACAACATCCAATCTCCTCACACAATATCTTTTCCACGACACAGCTCACGGGGGCACACCGTTTATTTCCCAAGGGAATCCCCGGCGCAAAAATGTGACCACTCCCAAAATTCAATCACAAGTCCCTCCGGTGATATCCCCTGTTAGCTTGCCTAAAAAATCGAGTGCAGCGGACAAGCAAAATCAGGTTCCTCCTGGCTTCCGTGGGAATAGTTCACCTTCGAACGACCCAGCACTCGATGGGACATCAAAAACCCCAACTGTCCCTATTTTTCCGTCCAGCTCAACTTCCCAATCGGGATTTATAAAGTTGTCTGACCTTTTGGATCAAATCTTCAAGTGTTTTAATGTTTCCGACTCCATCAGAACCATTGTCTTCTCAATGCTTCCAGTATTAAAGACAATTTTACAGCAATTGATGCAAACATTGCCCCTCCTTGCAATGATTATCTCTCTTGATGTCTAATTTAGATAGAGAGGTCGGAGATATCACTGTTTTTCAGTGAAATTATCGTAGTCTTATCCCTAAATTGGATACATTCAAATTTTTAATTCATAACTTCAATTGTGATGTTTTTGCTCTGTCCGAAACTTGGCTTTCTTCGCGAGATGATCTCTCTTTCCATGATTTCAATATTATACGCTTGGACCGTGATAACAGATACGGAGGGGTGCTATTGGGGATCAATAAGTGCCACTCATTTTTTCGAATTGACCTTCCACCTATTGGAGGGATTGAAGCTGTTGCTTGTCATGCAAACATCAGAGGCAAAGACCTCTGTATTGTCAGCTTGTATTGGCCTCCGAGAGCTGCGGTTAGCCGCAAGCAACTTGTTCAGCAATCGTTCATCGATGATATATGACCTTTGTAACAGCTTCAATATGACCGTTTTGAACACTGGGGAAACAACACGTGTGCCTAAACCTCCTGCTAACCCAAGTGCTCTTGACCTCTCGCTTTGCTCGAATTCATTATCGTTAGATTGCAAGTGGAATGTAATCCAGGACCCCAACGGTAGTGATCACTTGCCAATCAAAATTTCCATCACCATTGGGTCGAATTCTTCTGAATCTATAAACATGGCATATGACCTCACAAGACACATTGACTGGAAAAAGTATGCGGACGCGATTGCTCTAGCCATCAATTCCAGAGATGGTTTACCTCCATTGGAGGAGTATAACTTCCTTTCTCGTTTGATCTATGACAGCGCAGTTCGCGCTCAAACGAAACCCGTTCCAGGTTCCACCATTTCCCGAAGGCCTCCCAATCTATGGTGGGATAACCAATGTTCTAAGCTTTATATAGAAAAATCGGATGCATTTAAAGCTTTTCGGAAACGTGGAACTCTTGAAAATTTTCAAACTTTTTTTTTTTTTTTTTTTTATCTGTATTATAGTGATTTTCAACTCATTTGGTTGGTTCGTCACTTTTACTTCCGTTTTTGGAAGAATGTCGGGAGTGAGAATTGAACTCGTGACCTTCAGCGTGAGAGGCATGGATGTTACCACTACGCCAGATCGCCTCCACAATTTTCAAACGTATTTAGCCCTTGAGAATCAGTTCAAAAATTTGATCAAAGGGAAAAAACGTGCTTATTGGCGAAATTTCGTGGGAGGTTTGTCACGAGAAACGTCAATGAAAAAATTATGGAAAGTGGCTCGAAACATGAGAAATCGCTCTTCAACGAATGAAAGCGAAGAATATTCACATCGATGGATTTTTAATTTTGCACGAAAGGTTTGTCCCGATTCCGCTCCTGTGCAAAAAATTGTTCGAGATATACCACAAGATAGGTGCGATCTTGATTCCGAGTTTTCGATGGTAGAATTCTCTCTTGCTCTCCTTTCATTTAACAATTCTGCTCCGGGATCGGATCGAATTAAGTTCAACTTGCTGAAAAATCTCCGTGATGTGGCGAAACATCGCTTGTTGAATTTATTCAATCGGTTTCTGGAGCATAATATTGTTCCAGATGATTGGAGACAAGTACGAGTTATAGCTATTCAAAAACCCGGAAAACCCGCGTCCGACTTCAATTCGTACCGCCCAATAGCAATGCTGTCTTGTATACGGAAATTGTTGGAGAAAATGATCTTGTTTCGCCTTGATCGATGGGTTGAAACGAATGGCCTACTCTCAGATACACAATATGGGTTCCGCAGGGGCAAGGGGACGAATGATTGTCTTGCGTTGCTTTCTTCAGAAATTCAAATGGCTTACGCCGAAAAAAAAACAAATGGCTTCAGTATTCTTGGACATAAAGGGGGCCTTTGATTCTGTTTCAATAGAGGTTTTGTCAGACAAATTACACTCTCGGGGTCTGCCGTCTCTATTTAATAATATGTTATATAACTTGCTTTGTGAGAAACATTTGAACTTTTCTCACGGAGATTCGGCAGTAAGTCGGGTCTCTTACATGGGCCTCCCCCAGGGCTCATGTTTAAGCCCCCTTTTGTACAACTTCTATGTAAGCGACATCGACAATTGCCTTACACAAAATTGCAGCCTAAGACAACTTGCAGATGATGGAGTGGTGTCTGTCGTAGGATCAAACGAATCCGACCTGCAAGGACCCTTACAAGATACTTTGAACAATTTTTCAACCTGGGCCATTGGGCTAGGGATCGAATTCTCCACGGAGAAAACAGAGATGGTGGTTTTTTCTAGGAAGCATAGACCAGCAAAACCAAAGCTTCATCTTTTGGGTAAACCGATCACTCATGCTATGTCATTCAAGTATCTTGGGGTCTGGTTCGACTCCAAATGTACTTGGGGGGCCCATATTAGGTATCTGAGTAAAAAATGCCAACAAAGAATAAACTTTCTCCGTACAATTACCGGCACCTGGTGGGGAGCCCATCCCGAAGATCTTATAATGTTGTATCGAACAACTATTCTCTCAGTGATGGAATACGGCAGTTTCTGTTTTCAATCAGCTGCCAAAACACACCTCATCAAACTCGAGCGAATTCAGTATCTTTGTCTCCGTATCGCGTTAGGATGTATGCCCTCAACGCATACCATGAATCTCGAGGTTTTGGCAGGCCTACTCCCACTAAAAATCGCTTCAATTTATTATCTCTTCGGTTCCTCATCCGGTGTAAGGTTATGAACCCATTGGTGATCGGAAATTTTGAGCAGCTGATCGAGCTAAATTTTCATTCTGGATTCATGAGCTCATATCATGAATTCGTCTCCATGCAGGTTGATCCTTCTTCGTATATTCCCAACCGTGTTTGTTTCCCTGACTACATCAATTCCTCTGTGCATTTTGATCTGTCCATGAAGCAGGATATCCATGGAATTCCAGATTATCATCGATCGGGGATCGTTCCTACGATTTTCGAAGCAAAGTATGGGCGTGTCAATTGTGATAATATGTACTTTACTGATGGGTCCTCTATGAATGAGTCCACAGGATTCGGAGTGTTCAACAATTTTTTTAGCACCTCACACAGTCTTCAGAATCCTTGCTCAGTGTATATTGCTGAATTGGCAGCAATACACTGGGCGCTGGACAGCGTCGCCTCAAGACCTGTTGAACACTATTACATTGTAACGGATAGTCTGAGCTCTGTCGAAGCTATCCGTTCTGTGAGGCCGGAAAAGCACTCGCCGTACTTCCTTGAGAGAATACGAGAAATTTTGAGTGCTTTATCCAGACGCTGTTATGTCATTACCTTTATCTGGGTCCCTTCACATTGCTCAATTCCGGGTAACGAGAGGGCTGACTCATTAGCAAAGGTAGGTGCAATTGAAGGCGAAATTTATCAGCGTCAAATCGCAAGATGAATTGGGCCGGTGGCTCCACTCAATTATCCCTAAGGTTAGCCTCAATCCGTGGTTTAAAAGTCTGGACTTGAGTCGGGACTTTATTCGCACCTTCTCCCGACTCATGTCCAATCACTGTTCGTTAGACGCGCTGCTTTTTCGTTTTAATCTTGCCGACAGCAATCTCTGCGGTTGTGGCCAAGGTTATCACGACATCGAACACGTTGTTTGGTCGTGCGAGTTGTATCTTGTCGCCAGATCGAATTTAGAAAACTCCCTTCGGGCTGGAGGAAAGCAGTCCCATGTGCCAGTGAGAGTTGTGTTGGCTCGGTTAGTCCTTGATTACATGTCCCAAATATATGTTTTCCTTAAAGCTATCGATCTTCGAGTGTGATTGTTCATACATCCTTTTCCCCTCCTTTTCGTCCTTCGCGAGCTATCGGTTCCCTTCCTACTAACATTAGAATAAGTTAAATTGTAAATACATATTAGATGTAAGGATAGTTTTAAGAATTGAGTGTGAAGTGTCAGTGTGAATGAGAATGTGAATGTGAATGTGAGTGCGAGTGTAAACACACATCTCCTTACATCCCATCCTTTTCCTAATGAAAATGTGTCATCCTTCTAAACTCGAGTCGACCGCGAGTAATCGGTTTCCTATTTCATTAACCATAGAATTAAGGAAACAACATGTTGATATATGCTAGTTGAAATATAGTTAAGGGTTTGGCTCCATTAAACTTATGTAACTGAGCCTGTAAAAATAAACGGATTATTAAAAAAAAAAAAACATTATCATCGTCATACGAGCAGGAAAATTGAATTCCTCAAGGTGCTGTTCTAAGCGTCACCTTATTCCTACTGGCAATTGATGACATCAGTAAACAAATTGATCCTAAGTGCACAATTCTTCTTTAGGCCGATGACATAGTGTTGTATATGTCATCAAACCTTCTGAACTCAATACAGAAACGAATGCAGACATCAATTGACAAAATGCAGAAATGGTTATCCAACCACGGATTTAGAATATCAGTCGAAAAAACTTCCTGTGTTCTTTTTTGTAGAAGGAGAAAACACACCAAAAGCTTGACATTTCGCGTCAACGATGAAAATATTCAAAAAGTTAATGAAGCGAGATTCCTCGGTATGACTTTCGATAAAAGATTGTCATGGCGTTCTCATATAGAATACATAAAAAGGCGATCTCAATAAGCAATGAACATCATCAAAACATTATCGAATATCAAATGGGGTTCTGATCGAAAACATTAATAATATTACACAATTCTCTTGTCTTATCACGCATGAAGTACGGGGAATGTGTGTACTCGTCTGCAACATCAATTTTTTTTAAAAACACTGGAATCTGTTCACAATCGGGGTTTACGTTTAGCGAGTGGTGCTTTTCGTTCCTCTCCGGTTATTAGTATATTAGTTGACACGGATTTTCTACCTTTGAGTGTCAGAAGAGATCAGCACACTATGTTTTAAATGTGCAGAATTCTTAGAAATAAAACCCATCCTATGTTAAAATCTATTCAGCAACTGCCACTTAATGATACTATCAGAAGTCAAACTTTTCTTTCGATGTGTACTCGAATTCTGAACAGTTTAAACCTAGAATTACCAAAAATAAAAACAGAACATTACAGTAAATTACCGCCGTGGTTGGTTCCTGAACTTGAGATAAATATCGAACAAAGTGCTTTTCCGAAAAACTCTACAAATTCTCCTGTATATAAATCTTTACTCAATCCATGAAAACTGTGGTTAACGATTAATCTATACCGATGGCTCCAAGTTTAACTCTGTCACCTCATGTGTCGTTTATGATGAAAATAAAAATAAAACATACAAATTCAAGCTACCTGACAACTCATCAGTCTATAATGCAGAACTTACGGCAATTTCCCATGCTACAGAACACATTAAATCTAGTGTCTTTGATAAATATATTATAATAACTGACTCATTGAGTGCTCAATCAGCACTCTCGGACAATTTTTCAACTAACCTAAACTAACAACTAATTGTTGCTGTGTTGGTGATTTGATATTTCTCAGCAAAAAACGTCACTCATAGTGGATAAAGTTTCAGAAAATTTTCGATATGTTGGAATATGTATATTTTAGTATAGTACTCAATTATATTTTCCTCCTAAATGTTCTCTTATTCCCTCATGCCTATGGCTAACAATTCCAACACTCACGTCTCATCGAATGATTGTTAAGCCGGGGTAGTACTGAAGTCGGCATTGATTCAAAGAAAACTTTTAGTATGTTGTTTCAACAGCCAGAGTATTTGTGCTCGCAAGCTTAGCAAACTCGATGAGCTGCGCCACATACTTTCGATAGCGAAGGTCGATATTGTTTGTATTACTGAGTCCTGGCTCAATGAAAGTATTGACAATAATATATTGTCAATAGACGGGTACAATCTAGTTAGACATGACAGAGTCGGACGGTTATGATTTTTCTAAAACAAGAAATTCAATTTCATGTTATTTGTAAATCAGAAAATTATTACTCATCACATACTGAATATTTAGCAATGGAAATTTCGGTACGAAGTTGTAAAATTCTCCTTGTTTGTATTAATAATCCTCCCGAAGTCGATTGCACTGATGAAATTGATAATATTCTACTGAACTTAGGACCTGAATACAGTCATACTCTTTTACTCGGTACAAATCTTATTGACGTTAGAGCTACAAGAACTATCAATTTAACGTCTATCTTATCATCTTTCAACATGTTCAGCTTAGGGAATCAACCCACTTTTGTTCCTAGAAATGGATCTTCTCAGTTAGATTTGATTCTCTTTAACGATGAATCGAAAGAGTTGAGATTTAACCAGATACATGTGCCGGTGTTTTCTAATCATGATCTCATATTTGCCTCGCTCGAATTCGATATGGACCTGTGTGACCAATATATTTCTTTTCGTGATTACAACTCCATGGACGTGGAAGGTTTGTTCAATGCTTATAATCAACTTGAATGGTCCAGTTTTTATCAATCAACTGATTCGAATCATCTCTTAGAGTTTTTTAACTCTTCAATGACAGTTCTTCACGATGTTTTTATCCCCACCCGTACAGTTAAATCACGTTAGACGAACAAATCCTGGTTTAATCGTACAATAATGAGAGCAATGATTGATCGCGACCTGGCTTACAATGTCTGGAAAAACTCGAAGCTCGCCGATAATCGTAGATTATTTAAACGGCTACGCAATAAAGTTAACAAACTTATCCGTGATACGAAGAAACATTTTTTCACGTTGCATCTTGATTCTAAATTACCAGTACAGCACTTATGGCAAAGATTAAAATCAATGGGTGTTGGTGAAGCGAAATCCTGTTCTATTAACGGTTTCAGTCCTTATGAAATCAATGTTTGTTTTGCTAGAAATTTCAGCCTCCCCAATACATCGAATGAAAATTATATTGAAAGTCGAAATGAGCAGCAGAACTTCGAGAACGAATTTAATTTTAATAGTGTCAGCGAGGTCGATGTATTAAATGCAATGTATCATATACAATCAAATGCAGTTGGACTTGACTTACTTCCATTGAAATTTTTGAAATTAATATGTCCACTAGTCGTGAAACCAGTCACCCACATTTTTAATTCAATTATATTATCAAACATTTTTCCTGATCAATGGAAACAGTCAAAAATTATTCCCATTAAAAAGAAATTCTCCTGTAACACAATCGAAAACCTACAACCGATAAGTATTCTGAGTGCTTCATCCAAAGTTTTCGAACGTTTGTTGAAGTTTCAAATATGTCAATATGTTCAGCGTTACAAGCTTCTAAATAATTATCAATCGGGTTATCGCCCAAAGCACAGTGCGAAAACCGCAATGTTGAAAGTCTTCGATGACATTGGTGTTGTTTTGGATAATGGCAATCCTGTAGTTTTGATACTTCTGGACTATTCAAAAGCATTTGACAGTATTTCTCACGAAATTATGTGCAGAAAACTTCGTCTCGACTTTAACTTCTCAAATCACGCTACAACCCTAATCCAATCATATTTAAAAGGTCGAACGCAAACCGTGTACAATAATGGACCATTCTCAACCTTCATTCCTGTTTCGTCTGGAGTTCCACAGGGTTCTATTATTGGTCCAATCCTTTTTTCCCTGTATATAAATGATTTGCCTAATGTACTGGAACATTGCAAAATCCATCTTTTTGCTGATGATGTGCAACTATACCTTGATGGTACCGAAGCCACCGATATTTCGGAGAAAATGAATTCTGATTTAGCCAGAGTCTATGAATGGTCCTATTAAAACAGGTTAACTATTAATATGAAAAAAAACGAATGCTGTTTTTATTAATAACAACAGAGTTAATAATGGGATAAAACCAAATTTAATTTTTAACAATACAACTATTGAATTCAAAGAGCAAGCCACCAGTCTTGGAGTGACGATCCAAGAAAATTTTTCCTTTGATAAGTTTATTCTGAGGCAATGTGGCAAAATATTTGCTGGGTTGACCTTGCTTGTTCTTTACTTAGCGAGGATATCAAGATAAAATTGTTCAAAAGCTTACTGTTTCCTCATTTCATTGCGTGTGACTTCCTTCTTTTCGATGTTTCGTCCTTTGCTTTGTCTAGATTACGAGTTGCACTCAACAGTTGTGTTCGCTACGTTTTCAACTTGAGTAGATTTTCAAGTGTTTCACATCTGCAATATCGACTAATTGGCTGTCCCTTCGCCAAGTTTGGCCAAATGAGAAGCTGCTTATTTCTCTTCAATCTGGTTAACAATAAACAACCTGGTTACTTGTTCAACATATTGAAATCTTTCAGAAGCAGGAGATAAGCATTTCTTTAATCAACTGCACAAGGCGAATTATTGGCGAGAGATTTCAGAAACCTTGTAAAGGTAAATATGTCTACATTATGGGAAGATAAATGGACTAACCTTACAGACAATATATATCGACAAATTCGTCATTCAACATTTCGTTGGCCATGTATAAGTTTTCTTGTACGAAGAGATTACCAAATACACCACAATGAGAGGTAAACTATCTATTCTGGATATTGATACTCTCAAGGATGACTTGGACTGTCTCAAAAATGCAATTAGATTTATAAAACAAATTGATTTGTATGATCTTATTTGAATCAGAAAAGATAGTGTTACTGTTATAAACTATGGGTGTTAGAATTTATTATATTATCTTCTCGGTATTATTATTTGTAAAACCATATTATTATTTTAGTTTTTGTATTAATATTGTAGACTATAAACATTGTATATAGTAAGAAATAATATTGAAACTGACGGCCCATATAGCCCTCGAAGCGCTGGCGGCCGACCAAATGTAAATAGATAAATATCAATATCAATAATTCAACGTGATATATACCTAGTTATGTGCGCTCTGTTTCCCATATCAAGCCAAAAATGATTAGTATGAAAACTGTAAAAATGAGATATATAAAATGTTAAGTAAGTGCCTTTAAGAGGCCATTATGTGTTAGAAATAATGGTCCCTTAGGGGCACTCACTTTAAAGATATTCATATTATCATAAAAGCTCTCGTATATTCTAATCGTCGCTATATGATACTAGGCAATAGTCAATAATTTAGTAATACATTTACGATTTTTCGTGATTTTTAGCGATTAAAGGCAAAAATAGGTCAGCGTTGATTAATCGGGCTTTCCAATTCTGAACTCTTTGCACTGGCTAATTTTGTGAAAACGTTATTGACTACCCAAAACAACAATTTTCATTATCAAATGACCAATTTTTATTGCGATGGACTTTATGGCTTTAAAGAAAATACGTTATTTATCATCTAAATTTTCTACTATCGCCTTCAAAATAGGCCCCTTCTGAAGCAACACACTTCTTCAACGAACAATTCATTCAACGCAGCGAATTCGTGTTTATGTCTTCCATGGTGTCAACACGGGTCCCGCGAAGCGGTAATTTGAGCTTTGGAAATATCTCAATCCGAATTTGATCGTTCTAGTATTTCTTGAGCCTCTTAATTGCGACGAAATTGAATAAAATTGAACTCGTGCGTGCGTTTTATACATATATTTACTTCAAAAATCAAAAGAAAAGTTAATCGATGGAGCCTTGAGTGAAAAATTGAACGCATTTTCGCTTGATGCCCTCCATCAAAGTCTTTACAGTGTCATCCGGTACCAGTTTCTCAGTTTTTTTTTCCATTTTCTTAACATGTCCTTCTCGTCTTTGACTGTCTTCTTGCTCTTCCGAAGTTCCCGCTTCATTATTGCCCAATACTGCTCCACCGGGCGCAGCTCCGGACAGTTTGGCGGGTTCATGTCCTTTGTAACAAAATGGACAGAATTGGCCTCATACCACTCCAGTACACTTTTAGAATAGTGGCATGATGCCAAATCTGGCCAAAATAGCGGAGCTTCGTCGTGCTGCTGCAAGAACGGCAAAAGGCGCTTCTCGAGTCACTCAGATTTGTAGATCTCGCCATTTACTGTGCCCTATGTCACGAAAGGCTCACTACTCAGTCCGCAAGAGCAGATGGCCTGCCAAAGGAGATATTTGGAGGCGAACTTCGACATTTTCTTCTTATTAAATTTGTCGTCCACATCGAACTTGCTCTTGCCGGTGAAAAACTCCAACCCCGGAATTTGCTTAAAATCAGCTTTATATATATATATAACGTATATAACGTTTCGTCGTCCATCACACAGCAGCCATATTTTGTCAGCATCTTCTCGTAGAGCTTCCGTGCCCGAGTTCTAGCCGTCGATTGTTGCCGCTCAACGCGGTTTGGGAAGTTCTGTACCTTGTATGTATGTAGTCCAGCTCTCTTCTTTGCATTCTGGACGTAGCTCTGCGACATGCCGATCTTTTTAGCCAAATCACGGCTTGAGACGTTGGGATTTACTTTAATCATCCGCTTCACCTTTCCCTCCGTCTTTTTGTTCTCCGGTCCCGGTTTTCTTCCAGCTCCTTTGCCGTGGCCCAACGTCAACCGCTCCTGGAACTGTTTCAACACTCTGGAGACGGTTCAATGGTGAATGTTCAACATTTTTTCCAACTGCCGGTGCGACAGGTCAGGAAATTCCAGGTGTTTGGAAAGAATTTGTTCTCTCGACACGCGTTGGTTCACCTCCATTTTCGTTGAATCGAAAAACACGACTTCGAGTTTGACAGCATGTACACATCAATGAGAAAGTGTGCAAAATTTGGTTGATTTTTACCCAATGGTAAAAAAGTTATGCCCTGTTGTATGTGTCGCAATAATTTCGTGTTCGCCCTTCAAATGCAAATCATTTTTTCTTCATGAGAATCACATATAATCATTTTAGGTTTGATGAAAAGCCTCAAGTCTCTAGTTGCTAGAAATACCATAAGGCTTTCAAAATAACCAATATTTTATGTTATGTTTTTTAACGATTTTCTTTTTTTCGCCCCAGGAGTGCACCACTCTGCATTAGGGTATTTTGAAAAATCGGCTTCTCCAGATTTAACTTGTATTTTTGATGCTAGGTTATTTCATGTTGGTTTGTCCAGTCGAAAACATGATCTAGATTTGTCCACTTTTTAGAATGCTCTAGTTCAACGCTCCTTTGTCACATTAGGTATTCAAATGTTTCAAAACGTATAAAAAAATTATAGGACATATTTACGGACTTACATGTTTAAAGGTAAATAATGCATCTTGGTGACCTCAATTCTGATCTTTGTATGATTCAAATGAAACATAGACGCGAATGACCCGTAGGGTTAAAGCGTCTTTAATAAAAAATAAAAAAAATGGGTGGGTTATATCTATGATATAACCGCAAGGTTGACGTGGGACTACCTTAGCTTAGTTATCATTCGTTTGTATTGATTAAATTCTTGATTGAATGAAACACTTTCCAAATTCAATTGAATTCAATATATTTGCTTTGTGAGTAAAAAGATTGAACTAATGCCATGTAAAGTCAATTCATGCATTGTGATGGATTGTTCTTCGTTACATGTAAATTTAATAACAGACCTTTTACGTTTGGTATGATGCCTACAACAAAATATATGTAAGGAAGAATTATCAAACGTTTGATGAACCAGCCTAAGGCTGAAAATTTCTCTAATAAAGATAAAAAAATATAAAAACGATTATTTTATTTACATTTTCCTCTGAAGTTTACATCTCTCAAGTGTACGTACTTCTCGAACCGCGAATTTGCTTGAAACTGGAAAGTTAATTCGCTTTAAGTGTCTGCACGATTTTTCCAAGTTCTAAGATTAGAAGATCGTGTTAGGCCAGACATATTCCAGCCTGCATAAAGGCAAGCGAGGACAGATATACTCGTAGTTTGCATTTATTTGCAGAGCCAGAAACCTTGGTTTTGAAATCTGTGTTAGGGAAACACATTTCCATCGGAACTAAAATATCGCCAACTTCTATGAATTCGCAATTCCGATTTCCCCATGCTCCTAGTGATCCCCGATAATCGTTCGATTAATCGATTAATCGAATACTTGCTACAGAAATCGATTATTAATCGAACGAATACTGCGCAACCAATAATCGAAGCGAACGAATAATTTACGTCGATTAATCGATCTTAACTCTGAGAAAAAAGAAAGGTACGGCGGCTGCAGTTTAATCTTGAAAATCAATCAAAATCTTTGACGCTATTAGGCTAACTAGTTATTTCTCTCAGTGTGACGAATGATCGATTATTTGAGACGATTAATCGTATCAAATAACAAACTACTGGAAAGTATTCGATTAGCTGATGAACGATTAATTTCAAAAATCGGGGATCACTACATGCTCCATGGATGAGAAGTCTGTGTTAGGGAAACACATTTCAATCGGAACAGAAATACCCCCGACTTGCATGAATTTGAAATGTCGATTTCCTCCAGACACCTTGGTTTAGAAATCTCTGTTAGGGAACACATTTCGGTGGGAACAAAAACTCCTCCTACTTTCATGTGTTTGCAATGCCGATTTCTCCATCGCTGCTTGGTTTTGAAGTCTGTGTTAGGGAACATTTTTCAATGAGAACAAAAGTCCCCCTACTTTCATGTAATTGCAATGCCGACTTCCCCAAGGCTGATTGGTTTTGATGGCTGTGTTAGGGAAACCGTAAATCGGGCCAATCAAAACGAGGCAGTTAAGGCGTTTAGAAAACGGCCAATATTTTACAGTTATTCATTTGTTTATCTTATGAAAAATAACATTTCGTTAGTTGCGATAGATGCGTGGAAATATTCACTATCAATTGATGCAAACATCTTTCCGATCCAGTAAGAAGTGTTCGAATTATAAGCATTTGAAATCTTTCATTTTTTCCTGCTTGTTCTGTGTTTAGGTTTTCATTTTACCCCCCATATATTCCGGTTAGACGTAGTCCCACGTCAAAATCTGATCGCTGATGTTGGTTTGTCCACATTGTTACTATGGCAGCCGCCTTTTTTTTCATTCAAAAATGGTGATTTCTAAAACCGGACAAAGCATGATCATTTTTCGGACAAATCATGATCAGAGGTGGACAAACCATGATCATAATTTCTCTTTGAGGGAAATCGTTAAAAAATATGAATTTGAATAATTTCAACGCCTGGTAGTGGTAGCACATGTCGGACTTTATTATCCGGAGCATTGATTTTTTTCACTCCGGATAATCGAGTCATGAAAAAAAAGAATTTTCTCTCGGTAAACGTAATATAATTATGATTTGCACTTCTTTTTTAAACGGTTTTATCTAGGTTGATCCGTTTGTATGTTTGTGACTTTGTAACTTTGTCTGTAGCGCTGTACCACATTAATAGGAATTTAACCCCCTTCCTGTTAACCGATTGATCTGAAATTTGGAACACATTCTCATCTCTGGTGTCATTATAAAACTGCGTATTCCATGATCTTGAAAATCCAAGATGGCGGCCGCTACAAAATGGCGGATTACATATTTTCTCAGAACCCCATCAATATGTATATTAGATAAAAGGGATTGACTAGTGGAACACAGTTATTTATGAAAAATGCAAACCCATATATAACCGTCCCAAAAAAAATGGCTGAATGACATGACTTGGAGAACACGAAACATAATAAACAACATAAATTCAAAAAGGACGCCGCCACTAAATGATCGACTATGTATTTTTTGCAATCCCCTCAATATCGGTATCAAATGAAATGATTTGACTACTAGAATACAGTACATAATGAAAATATTCCGAAGAAAATTAGGTAAGAAGTAAACGTTGGATTTCCATTATCCATAATTAGTTGTTTCATCATATACCCCACGATTATATTTTAGTCTCATCAGTGATCTAGATCAATGATGGAACGGATGTGATAACTACTAACTGCTTTTTGGAAAATTATTTTCTAGCTCTTAGTGCATTAAACCGTTTAACTTAAAAAGTTGTTTTACTTATTTTATTTTCTAATTTTTTAGTAAATTATCTGTATCATTAGTATACTTCTCCACATTAAAACCATTCAAAAAATTTATGTTTTTTTTCAATTTTTGTTTCTTACCTAACTTTCTTCGGAATATTTCGATTGACTGTATTCTATTAGTCAAATCATTTCATTCGATACCAATATTGAGGAGATTGCAAAAAATACATAGTCGACCATTTTACGGCGGTGTTTTTTTCGAGTTTATGTTGTTCATAGTGTAGTGTATTCTCCAAGTCAAGCCATTCAGCCATTTTTCAGCGGCGGCCAAATTGAATTTTTCAAGAGCATGGAATATGCAGTTTTATAATGACAGTAGAATTTGACGTATGTTTCAAATTTCAGATCAATCCATCAGGAACGGGGTCAATTTTTCTAATAATGTGGGACAACCCTACAAACACTCAAACATACATACATACAGGGCAAGCTGAATGGTACCAGAGATCGAAATTCTCGCTCGGCTGCGCGATAAATATTCATTCAATCAATCTAGTCTTCGATGAACCGTGTATTGTTGATGTTTTCGTTTCTTCCTTTTTACCGAAAATTCTTTTTCAGAGAGAAAGAGATGTCGAAAATCTCTATCTCGTTGATGCTTTTTCGTCTCTCATTTGGTACTGAAAACATGGAGCGAAAAATCAAAGCTAACTTTACCAACATTAGTCTGTTAGAGCAGCGTCCAAACGATCTGCATTTGGACAGCGTATGAATTGTACAAATAATAATCTATCTCATGTTCACTCCACGATGAAACCCAATATTGCCGCATGTTTTCAGCTGTACTGAAGAAGTGAAAAACCATTATCGGCATCAAGGAGTCACTGAAAACGGAACCATTTTTCGGCAATCATAACTCACCGAAAAATGAAAATCGGCTTTGCGTTTCTCGCGAGAATCGAAGTGAGCGTATAATATTCTCTCGCCTCCTATATTTTCAGCTATGTTTCTCTGTGAGTGAAAATGGATGTTTTTCGTCTCAAATCGGCGAGCATTTCGATCTCGGAATGGAACCATTAAAAAGTAATTGTTTATTGGTCATCTTGGATTTGAATTTTTCGTGATCTACTGTGTTCTACCAGTCGAGCACCTTTATTTGATACCCATATTGATGGGCTTTGAAAAAAAATTTGGCGCCATTTTATGATGGCGGCCATTTTGGATTTTCATTTTTCATAATTTTTCATAAATTACTGAAAATTTCGTAGTGGCCGCCATCTTAGATTTGCATTGTTCGAATAACAGTCAAAATTATGTAAAACATGGATAGTATTTTTTTATCCCACGCGGAGAAAAGATCGAAATTTTAGGCTTCCAGGTCATAAAACTACTCTTCAACATTTCCATACTGCTTGGTTTTTCAAATACTTTTCGTAAGGACATTTTTCATTGGTTTACTTTTTCATCAATTTCTATTCGATTTAACTAAACAGGTTGCAATAATTTTGGTGATAGGCTGCTCTTAGCCTGTTATTTGGGATGGTTAATTGCCACTAATCGCTGGTGACTTCTCTGAACGAGCGATCTTAAGGGATCTGGGTTTTTCCACTAAACAATACAACAAAATGAACATGTTGTCAATTAATTATTAACACTAAACCTACCGATGTTTCATGTATACCTATTCGTACCACAGCGGGTCAAGTGATAGGATAGGAACAATGGCTCGATTTATATAATTTGGTTGAGAAACGTGGTATACCATTTTTCTCCTGTATATTTCGACATTTTGGGATACCAATTATTAGCAAAATAATGAAATTACAATTTTTGACATGAAAAATAGCACTGTAACTCAGCCATTCCATGCCAAACCGATTTAGTGGTTCTCAGATTTCCGTGGAAAGTGGTAGATTTGTTCTTTATCGCAAACAATAAGATTAAGGGTGATACGAGAAATCCCTTTTTTTCTTTTTGAACTACTCGACATCTCTTCTTTCTAGTTAAAATACTTCAGTTGCAGAAAAATTAAATTTTGTTTCCGTTATTGTTTGTAATTGTTTTTTATGCTTTTGATGGTCTCGGGATCAAGGGCGCTATATTGTTTTAAATTTTTTTCTAGAAAGCTGAGGATTTCTTACGTAAAACATCTCAAAGTCAGAGATGTGTTATTTTTCTTTTTTATGTTATGACTTTTCAAAGTTAACCGATAGTTCAGAATATCATTTTTTCCTTTTATTATCCTTCCTATTCTCGAAAATTCATCACTTTTGAACTACTAGACTCATATATCAAATTAAAACCAATGAGCTAGATTTCTTTGGAAAAATATTACATTTGCGAAAAAAATTAATTTTGTTTTCGTGATTATTGATTGTATCTGTTTTATATAATTCAAATGGTTTCGGGATCAAGAACGCTATATTTTTTTATAATTTTTCTTGAAAACTGAGGATTTTTTACACAACATATTCAAAAATCAGAGATGTGTTGTTTTTCGTTTTTAATTTATGATTTTTCAAAGTTAACATGTTTTTAGTCTTCGTTCAATATTTTTATGCGACTATACTGGATCTATGTAACTAGAATTGCTAGTTTGTATATCGCTATCGTATAAATATCGCTAGTTTGATATTTTTTCAAAGAAAACTAGTTAAAGTGCTTTGGTATTTCAATCATCTGAATCGGTACAGTAGTTAGGAATTTTGGACAAAAAAAATCATTTTTAGGATATAGGTGAAACATGATTTTTGAATCATCCGTTAAATTTCAAAAATAATAACTTAAAAACGAAAAAAAACACATCTCTGATTCAGAGGTATTTTATGTAAGAAATCCTCAGCTTTCTAGAGAAAATATAAAAAAATATAGCGCCCTTGGTCCCGAGACCATGAACACCATAAAAACCAAATACAATCAATAATAACAGAAGCAAAATTTAAATTTTCTACAACTGAGGTATATTTACTAAAAATAAGAGGTTTAATATGATATGTCGATCATTAGAATCGGTTTAGTAGTTCAAAAGTTATGATTTTTTGAAAAAACGAATGTTGGGAAAAAAGTAAAAAAAAATGATTTCTCGGATCACCCTAAAACGGGAATGGTCACCCTAACGAACAAAATAAAAATATACAGGTCTTATTGTTTGCAATAAAGAACAAATCTACCATTTTTCACGAAAATCTGAGAATCACTATATCGGTTTGGCATGGATTGGCTGAGCTCGAAATGGCTACTGTGAGCTCGCTTGGATAGTCAGCAATACAATTAATTCTTATCATTCACTATTCATTCACAAATACAACAAAATATGTAAAACAATAGCAAAAATGTGTGATGCAATGGTTTTGTATCACAAACACAAATCATTCTGATATCATATGAATGTTTGCTCTAATCAAATGACCCGTTGCGGTAGTTAGGACAGATTACATATTTTTATCAGTTAAAAAAATAACAAGAGAGGAGTAAACACTGGAAATACATTAGATGTTTGTTTTAAGAAAAGTAGTGTAGGCAAATGAAGTTGTGACAATGTAATTTGCACGAAAATTTTGACGAAAAGTTTAAAAATGGGTCATTTGACCCCTCGTGATAGGTTTAGTGTTAAGCATAAACCTCAAAAATTTACTCCTAGGTGAAGTGCTAAGGTATTTCCCTCTCAAATTTTCAGTTTCGCATCATACTCGCTGCTATTTTACAGACCGAATTCTTCATGCGAACGAAAATATTGGTGCAACTATATAAGCTCTGAACCATGATAATAAATATGAACATATATGTCTCACTCTTGAACTATTAAACCATTTTAACAGCTCTATTCTCTTGTCAATCTCCTCACAGAATCACAACATCGAATGGTGAAATCACGGTGACTAAATCGCAAGCACCTTCCACTCCGCCCCTATCAGTACAAAAAAATCACGCCGCATCGCTGCACTTCAACCCATCCATCTCTCCCAAGCCAATGGTCCATCACACGCGAGATCAACATCACCATCCCCATCATCACCCACATCATCATCTGCACCATCAGCAGCAACAGCAACAGCATCAGCATCAAGGGCAGCAGCATTCAGCGCCATCAAGCCACAATTCAACTCAATTGGTAGCATCGGCAGCAGCAGCATCCACGTCCACATCGGGAGATACACATCTGCAGAAGGAGCCGCAACAGGGATTACACAAACCATCCGCTTGCTCGACCTCCTCCTCTTCCGCTCTCAGCAGTACCACTCCCGGGATGATGTCCCTCACTCTGGACGATGTGGAGCAGAAGATTTCCCCCCACTCGGTCGGCTCTTCGTCGTCCAAGAGGCATAGAAGTCTTACGCCCCCGCCTCGGAAGCTGAGCCCGACCGGGTCGGGGTCGGTTCTGCTCTCCCAGGACGACGAAGAGGATGACGACAACAACTCCAACCCCAACGAGCTGGAAGATTCTCCAAGTAAGCGATAAGGTTTTTCTTTATTCCGATTTTAGAAAACACACGAAAAAAAAGAACACAAGACACACACTCATCGAAGACAACACAATTAACTCAAATTAGCCTCGAACACTTGAGACAATTATCGCTAATTCAGAGCAATATAAGCTGATGATACGCACATAATACAGCGTCCGATCGTGGCATGAGCTTCCCGCCAAGACGTGTGTAAACAGAAGGAATGGTTTCGAAGCGCGTCATCATCAGCTCGATTCGAAGTCGAATACACACGATGTCATCAAACGCCATTATTTGCTATTAACGCTGAAATGCTTCGAATGTGATCTCTCTGACTGTGTTTGTGTGTGTATGCGACAGGCAGAAATGGAATGATTTTTTTCAATTTCCGAGTCAATTAATTTGACATTTCCCATTAACGTTTAATTTACGCTAAACAGTTGCGCCTAAGGGCGATGATTTACTATTATAAGCGTTGCGAGAGCGTGTGCCTTCCGTTTTGCCCGAGGACAGATTTACGTATCGATTCATAAACACGACACAGTTCCATCACATTGTCAATCAAACATCACTTTGAATAATTCTTCTTTGCGTTTGCCTTCAATCGCAGATGAGCTGACGATCAACCAAACCAACTGCAACGTGGTCGACGGAATCGATCTGGATGACATCAAGGAGTTCGCCAAGGCGTTTAAGCTGCGTCGTCTTTCGCTGGGCCTAACCCAAACTCAGGTGGGCCAAGCATTGTCCGTTACCGAGGGGCCCGCCTACAGCCAAAGTGCAATCTGCAGGTAAATATTGCGCGAAAACTGATTACCCGCCTCCTTTTTTCCGTATGTGGCGTCTCTCTTTCTCTCTCTCTCTCTCTCTCTCTCTCCGCGGCGGACATCTCGCTTCCGAGGGTTCGCTGGGAATTTGCATACTCTCGGTCCTAATTTGATAAAATCATCGCTAGCCCCGAAATTACGATTGGAATAATTAAAATTACCCGAACTCGGTCGTGAGAGTGAGAGGGGAAAAAAATGAAGAAAAATCGGCGACTGGCAAAATTGCCAGGTGAAAGCAACAAATAAGGATGCTGTACAAATATGAAAGATTGGAGCGAGAAAAAGGCGAATCGCTTCTCGTTAGCTTTTGCTGTGTTTAAGCGAAAAAAATAACCAAAAAATAAGACCGACTGAGAGAAACGGTGCCAGGACATTGTTCTTCATTGTTTACGTTTCATTTATGTTAATTATTATTCATAATCAATGGAATAGCGGATTAATTTCTCGTTTTTCTTTCATTCGTCCTTCTTTTTTCGGCGACACGTCGTTTTTCGTTGTCACCCCATTGGAAACGGTAAATCTTGCTCCATCACATTATACCAAATGCAAACTGCTACCGTCACCATCACCATCGCCAAACATGCAAATTTTTGCGGGGGTGGTCTCCCGGCAGTGCTCTCGCCGCCCAAATGTACTGTGCAGCTCAGCTCTCATCCCAGCAGCAGCAAATGTATGTATTTTGTACGTTTTTTTTTTAACTTTTAGTTTTCCATTCGTAATCCCCGTAGCAGTAGAAATTATTATTATCTTTACGTTGGCTTCGTTTTGGTCCGCGTTTTCGATTCATCCCTGTAAAACGGTATTCAGTTTTACTTGGCATTACGATTATCTGTGTGGGATCAAAATTCGCCTAACTCTAGCTTAAGGTAAGACTAATCTCATCAAACCTGGTTCTGCAGCCAGGCTTCCAAAGTTCAATACTGGCGATTAGTGTGCATTATAAAGCTGATCCAATCACGAACGATTTGTTGGAGACATGTTTTCCAGTGCACAACTTTTTTATCGCTAACGATCGTTGCAAAGGTAGGTTAAGCATAACCATTTTTGTCGCATGCAGCATGAATCATTTTCGCCTAACAACGCCTCCAATTATTGTTTAGTTTATATTTCGGTTGTTTCTTTCATCTAAATTTGGAGAATTGGCCAGGGCATTGTTTCTGCTTAAGATAATTATTTCAATTTATTTCTGTTTCCAAATTATATCACTTTGAAATTCGACCTTCATCAATGTCCTGGCAAATTAGAAATAAAAAAAATAAAAACCTAGAATAAATCAATTAGATTCGGGAACTGTGCTGATCGTGCTTTTGATTTGTTGGTTTTTGGCAGATTGACATCAATTCGAACAACTCTTGATTTGATTGTACATTTTCTCCTAATATTTTTCGTCTCGTTCTCTCTCTCATCCTTTTCCATTTATTTACCTTAAAAACATTATAATCTCATCCACTCAACCACCACTCCCCCTCGTGTGATGCGATGTGATGTGATGTGTCGACCGATCGGCTGACCGACCGCACTCCCAACTTTGTAGGTTTGAAAAGCTAGACATTACACCCAAAAGTGCACAAAAAATCAAACCTGTGCTGGAGCGCTGGATGAAAGACGCCGAGGAAAGGTACGCTCGATGGAAAACTTTTACGTCCCTCACACCTGTGTACTAAATATTTCGTTCATATTTTTTTTTCGTTTCTATTCAATCATATAATATAAAAGAGCAGATACGAGATAATGAGAACAAGAGGATAAAACTTTGAGCAGTAATTAACGCATTACCGTGAATTTCAGCCACTCGTCCCGGTTCAAATCAGGCCAGAACCACTTGACGGACTTTATCGGTGTGGAGCCATCGAAGAAGCGGAAAAGGCGGACATCGTTCACACCCCAAGCCCTGGAGCTGCTGAACGGGCACTTTGAACGGAATACGCATCCCTCAGGTAAGATGTTTTGGAATTAAACTAGTCTCTGTTTCAATGCAATTCGTTCTGAATATTTGATACGGAGGGCATCGTTTTGTGTTGTCCTCAACACAGTGAATTAAATAGTTTGTGAGCCGTGATTCTGGTTTGACTTGCTTGAACACATTACAGTAGAACCCCGATTTTCCGCGGAATAGTCTGGTGAAGTCACCTCGGATAGCGAAAATCGTGGATAACACAATAAAGAACTAAACAAGAAGTGTAAACGAGAGAAAAATGATACATCAGCATGTTCTATTAATACAGCTATCATTCAACTATCCATCGGTAAAGTCATATATACCAGTGGAAAGATAATGTGAAACTGACAAATTTCGGGATGTTCTATAAAATTACGGTGGAACTCGCTTCAGCGGATAATGTACACTGTATTCTACTGTATATTGTGTAGAACAAATTTACCGTATACATGATAGTGTTTTCACCATTGAGCAATGTCAGAATTTAAAAAAATCGATTTCGCAGCGATAATCCTCGGAATCAATGCTGGCCACAGTTCGTCGCCTTCGCGGATAGTTGTCCTTTCTTTTCTAGGACTAAGGCCCTTTTCACGGTCCAACGGGACACTCCCAAAGCGATTGGAATGGCTTTTCGCGACATTTACGTGTGGGACGAATCACGAATACGCTGCCACTTCGTCATGGCGCAACTGTCAAACTAAGGGAATCGACTTCTTTTGCCCGCAGCCTATTATGATATGAATTATATCTTATTTTATTTTACAAACATCAACAGGCTTAACATGTTTACCCTAATGACCGAGAATTTATTATTAAATAATAAAACTAATAATAAAACTATAGAACTAAATATTAAACCTATAACAATTATAACTACTTAAGAATAGCAGAATAGAGCGCTTTGAGGGACAAACGGGAAAGGTGATAATCAAAAGACGAACTACAAAGATTGAACACACGACACATACTGGTTACCGGTTCATTGTAGCCGTAATTTGTTCGAGATGGTGGAAGGTACAAGTAGTTACGGGTACGCAAATTGCGACGACTAATGTTAAAATTAATTAAGTATAGCAATTCGGGGCAATCGATATTTGATAAAATAATATCAGATACGGAAAGCGCTTTGGTAACATTCCTTCGAGAGCCCAATGAATCCAATCCTATGAGACTACAGCGATCCTCGTAGCTGGGCAGATTAAATGGGTCATTCCATGGCAGATTACGCAAGGAAAATCGAACAAATTTTCGCTGAATCGACTCAATACGTTGTACACTATTTTGGTAATATGGTGACCATACAACGCAAGCATATTCTAGAACGGATCGAACCAATGCACAATATAGGGCCTTGATGCAATGTACATCTGTGAATTGCTTCGTGACACGGAAAATAAAGCCGAGGACTTTGGATGCTTTAGAAGTGATGTAAGCTATATGATCACAAAAGGTTAGTTTAGAGTCTAACATAACTCCAAGGTCTTTAATAATGTCCACACGTTTCAAAATTTCACCGTGCAGTCTATATTCAAAGCATGTCAATGTGCGCTTTCGAGAAAACGAAATAACCGAACATTTGGATGGATTTAAAATCATTCTATTCGTTGCGCACCATTCAGCAAAAATATTCAGCTGCTCTTGCAGAAACTCCGCATCTCCAGAGGAATTCACACGGAAAAACAACTTGAAGTCATCGGCGTAGGAGAGCTTCAGGCACTTCAGACGAAAATTAATGTCATTAAGGTATAGCAGAAAAATATATGGGCCGAGGTGGCTCCCTTGCGGAACACCAGACGTTACACGAAAAGGAGAAGATATAGTGTCTCCAATTTTCACCGACATAATACGATCAGTGAGATGAGACCGTAGCCAGAATAAGAAAGGACCTTTAAAACCAAGACGGTGAAGCTTAGCTACAGCGATGTTGTGGTTGATTTTGTCGAATGCTGCGGAGAAATCGGTATATACCGCATCGATTTGCTGTCGCAGTTCAAGTGAACGAGCGAAGTATGATGTGTACAGAAGAAGATTCGTGGAAGTCGACCGTTTAGACACGAAACCATGTTGTTCCTCGACGATGTAATTGTTGCACGCATGGGTGATAAAATCCAATACGATGATTTCGAATAGCTTGGAGATGGCACAAAGGCACGCGATTCCTCTATAATTAGTTACATCCTTCCTAGAGCCTTTTTTGAAGACAGGGAAAACAAAAGAATTTTTCCAAGCAGTCGGGAAAGTCCCACTCAGGATGGAGCGGTTGAACAAAATACTCAACGGTAGCGAGAGGCTACTGGAACACATCTTCAGTACGATAGATGGAATGCTGTCGGGTCCAGCATTCGTAGATTTCTTCAATCTAGAGCAGGCATCTTGTACAACATTACGATTAATCGTAGGGCAGGCTCCGACCGATGACAGGCTGGGTACATTTTGAACGGTTGCAGAGACTTGATCACTATCAAGACTTTCACTGACAAAAACACCACTGAATTGCTTACGAAACAACTCGCAAATGGTTTCACTGGTGGAAGCTTCAGTATCGTTACGTGTCATCACGGTGGGTAAACCAAACTCTTTCCTTTGTTTATCGACGTATTTCCAGAACCCACTTGGGTGAGCACGCAGATTCGTTTGAATGCCATTTAAATAGTCGGCGTGTAAAACTTTGTTCAGGCGTTTGTAGGTTCTGTTCACAAAAGAATACTGACTTCTCCAAAAATCATTGCGACACTTAGCAAATTTTCGAAGGTATGATCTTTTCAGTGACTTCAAGCGTTTGAGATTAGCATTTGTCCACGGAGGGTTGAGCGACTTCTTAGCCTTCTTCTTGGGAACAAACTGTTCAATCGCGTAAAGTAAAACATTGGACATTGATGACGTGGCGTTGTCTATATCCTGGTTCTCCAAAATATCATTCCAGTTGATACCAAGAAAATAACGGTTCAATGACGAGTAATCAGCTTTTCGATAATTGTAATAAGTTGATTCAGCAGTGTTGGCGAAGATGAGCGGTGGCGAAATAGATATAGATATCAGAAGTGGGGGATGATGTCGACATAATTTCACCAGAGGAGCGGGTGCTTCAATGACTACCGTGTTGTGAGCGAGTTCTGAACTGATGAAACACAAATCAAGAATGCGGTTGTTGTTATTGAAGATATGATTCTTCTGACATAAACCGGCCGTGCTGACACTATCAAGAAGCCGTTCCGACAAACGATTCAGAGTAGAATGTGAATGAACTGGATACAAGTAATCCGAGGCGCTCTGTGTCCAATCGATACCGGGTAAATTAAAATTAAAATCTGTTCTCAGCAGATCGATCTGAACGGTATACCATGTACGAAGAATCAAAAATTTGTTGCGACAGCGTGTTATCGTTGAGCCACGTTTCAGTGAAAGCGAATACATCAAATAAGGTATCGGAGCAGGCGAGATAGTAATCAGCCGTTGAAGTATTCATACCACCTACATTCTGATAATAAATCAGAAGTTGATAGCTCACACCAGACTCGTTCTCGTTACTCTCAAAATGTTCAGTTGCGGTGGAGGGGGTGGTACTCTTCGAGGGAGAGCGCGTTGCGGGTCTAGATTGGCCAATGGTTCCGAATGCGCTGGGGTACTGTTCGGGCTCAACCGACGGACATGTTGGACATTGATTTGATGTTGAGTTTGAGGAGTCGTTAGATTTCTGCGAGCACGCACTGGCGGATGCTCTAAAAAAGGACTAATCGAAATACCGGATGGCCAGAAATTCTTGGAATTTATCAAGCTTTCCAACAATTCAGGCACAAAATCTTACGTCCATGCAAAGAAAACCAAAGTATTGTATGCACAGGTGAAACGGGATCCTTATGTGTATGATGATGCAAACAGGGCTCGGCCAAGCCATATTGAACTGAGGATAGTCAGGAGACTATGAAGAAATCCGCCTTCACATTTAATTGGAAACGAGGTTTTGCCTCTTCCTGCAGTTTCTTCTTCAACATGACTCAATGGGGGTCTTCGTAGCCACTTGGTTACGCGTTCGCTTACTAAGCGATCGGTCGTGAGTTCAAACTCATAACCCTCAATTGACCATCTTTGTGTTGTTATAGAATAACTACGTCCACGCAAACATCATCAGCGATGGAGATCGATCCACGGTCGAAATTAGATCGATTCATTCATACAACTGCTCTGCTCTGCAAGAAACATCGGGCTGCTGTTCTATGAATAACCCAACAATGATCAATATCAACTGTCTCTGCTGTCCGGTCTGCTGAACAATGGAAGAACAGAAAGAATACCCTTACGCCGAAATGGCTACTACTGTGTAATTTACCATAATGTAATGGAACAGAAAACTTAACACCTAAATGACTACTATCTAACTACTGTGTGATTTACAGTTTATAGAAACATAAACATATGTACATGTACACGATTAAAACCCGGCTCTTTTACAGCTAAAATGCTAATGAGCCTAATAAATAAATAAATGGGATAAAAAAACATGACTCAACAGTCATTCGGGCGTTTGGTTGATATCACCCTCTACGACTCGACTATCTCATTTCATTCTCCCCCGTTAAATCGACTTTATTGCATATTAAAATGACTCCCTCCAGGCTGAATTCGTTTCTCTATCTCATGTGATCACGTATGCATGTATCGAGGTTTGAGTTCACGGTGAATAAATAAAAAGGAGCATTCCATTAATGGAGTAACTACTTTTTTGCATCAGAAATCAAGTTTTCGTTTCACTTCAAATGGTCGTTAAAATGCGATTGTGTACGCGGGCATCGAGGTAGAGGAGATGTGTCTAAAACGCGTCTGCCGGGCAATTTGATCCGCCTGGTTTTCTACCAGTAAACCAGCAAGAATAGAAATGCGATGGTTATAGGCAATCGTGCTAGTGAAATGATAGAATCCTACCATGAAAGTTTTACATTTGTAACATGCTTTAAAAAAATAAGAAAAATAATTTTCTTTGAAAGCGATTTTCGATATAATTTTCTACATCATTTCTATAAGGTTTTTGTTGCTTGAAACCGATTCAGAGGCGATAACTGTGAGTCATATTTATTGAGTTCCCAGTGAATATCTCAGATGAAGAAAACGGTAAGAAAGGATTAATTTCCTTCTCAATTTAACATGTTTCGCATCAGCTTGCCATCGGGCAGTACGGCATACCCTCGATCGGGACAATTTGCTCGCTTTCGTCCGGATAACATTCTCACGAGAGAAATAGCTTGTATGTGAGGGATGCCAGATGATTTTGACGTAGGACTACGTCTTTCATTTCTATACCGGGGTGTAAAATCAAAGTTTCGAAACCGAAAGCGTTACGCCGGAGACCGAGATTTTGAGCGTTAATAGCTCCTAAACAACTGAACGAAATGGTATGATAAACACTTCATTCGAAAGATAAAATGTCTACGCGTTATATACTTGTTACTTTTTGATCCAAAAACTTGTTTCAATAGCCTTAAAATTGTTCTCAAAACAGGCTATTGAAATCACCAATCGGTATATAAGCGAGCGCCGCTCGGAAATCCACTCAGTTCTAATTGAACAGCGATTGGAGCATGATGTCGCTGTTGTGGTGAAGCTCTTCGTTTATCATGAAAGCGCGGATGAACGGTGTCATCAAGAGCCTGTTTGTGCACCTTAGGCCAGAAGGGAATTCATCAGGAGGAGAGTGATGCCACAAACGGTTCCCCGGGAAGACATCGCTACACACACATACACGCGCGGAATTCTTTCCGTTTGGATGCCATTCAGCATCGAGAAAGTTCCGGAAATATCTAATCATTTCTGGAATATAATCTGCCAGTTCCTCTGGGAATTTAAAAATACATTCATGTGAAAGAGTTTATTTTAATGTTTCTAACCAAATAACACAGCGACCAAAAACATTTGATTTTGTAATTTTTCAACCAAGTGTAATTAGCAGGAAAGCTTCTAAAGATTATTCTTCCCCATCAGTAGGATATTTCCGTATCCAATATTGTATGCGCACGCAATCGATTATTGCTCAGTCGCCGAAAGTTTCGAGCTCAGAGAGTTCATTCCCCTCTAGATTGCCTTCCAAATTGCCATCGTAAACCACACCTCTCGACTCAATCACACACACAAAACATACTTAAGCGATATTCTGGTGGTGAGACGCATTCATTTTTCGTGAGGACGTCGACAAGACAACATCGTTGCCTAACGTGCTGGACGAGGTGGACGGCGAAGGATCGACACATACACGCGCGGAATTCTTTCCGTTTGGATGTCATTCAGCATCGAGAAAGTTCCGGAAAGATCTAATCATTGCTGGAAAATAATCTGCAAGTTCCTCTGGGAATTTAAAAATACATTCATGTGAAAGAGTTTATTTTAATGTTTTCTATCCATGTAACACTGTGACCAAATATTTTTCAATCAAGTGCTATTAACAGGTGGTTATCGAGTTAGTATTAACTACTGGTGGGCTTCCAGTATCGAGGAAAATGTGGAAATATCTAATCGTTACTGGAAAATAATCTGCCCGTTCCCCTTGGAATTGAAAATTACATTCAAGCGGAAAAGTTTATTTTATTGTTTTCTATCCATAAAATATCCATATAATACATTTGGGTTTGTGATTTGTCAATCAAGTACAGTTAGCAGGAAAGCTTCTGAAGATTATTCTTCAGAACAAGGTTTTTCGTATCCTATATTGGATGCATAAAACCTTGTGCCTCCAACGTAACGCTCTCGTTTTCGAAGTCCCCCAAATATTCATTTATTCATTCATTCAGAATGGATTTAGATTCAATTTCAAACAAATGATCTCTAAATCAACGATAGTCCTACGTCACCCTTGCGGTTATACCATAGATATAACCCACTTCCTGTTTTTTTTTTTCAAATATCTCTGCCTGACACGAATAAACAAAAATGAGCAAACCATCACAATATTTCTAAATCATGTTCAATAAATCACACAAACAATTGTTTTCACGTACTTTGAAATGACCTCAGTATGTTTTCATAAAATTAAATGTCTTCAAAACCGAAAACATGTCTTCACATCTGGCATCTATATTATATGCTCAGAGAATGTAGGACAACAAGAGCGCGGACTAGAGAATTTATGCACGAATACTGGGAGAAAACGCTCACCGGAGAAACGGTTTCTTCTCTTCACTGGTGGGCATGAAGTGAAGGGAGTGATGGAATCTCTCATTCATACAAGCTGTTTCTCTGAGCTTACAGTCTCTGAGACTTCTGCTGGGCCATTTAACACCGTATGATTGGAAAATATAGAATTTGGGCGCCTTACAAAATAAAATTCGTAACACTTTTTGTTATTTTAGTATCTAAAACACAAAACGATTACAGATGACTGAGGGTTAACTGATCTACGTACTGACGTAGTTGTTACCTCTATTTTTAAGTTACCTTTATTTTTTATAAATAGGAAAAGAAGTGAACACTGTAACTAATAAGTAGTGATGAACCGAATAGTAGTTTGGCCGGATACCGGATACCGGATATTGGGCTCTTTATTTGCGAATACGAGAAACTGCATGTGTGCATGAAGCAAAAAAGGATTATATTTCAGGAAATAATAAAAACATTTTTACATAAAAACAATGAACCATGATTAAATTTTCTGTACCTGATGAATATCCCTTAATCTTTAAAGAACGAGCGCCCTTTTCTAGAACGATGACTAGTTTGTCGACGGATTTTTATGAAATTATGTGCCTTATTTCCAGAGCGAGAAAAGATGCATAATTAATATCGCTTTATTAGATTTTATGGAATTTATTTATGAAAACTTACAGAATTCCTGAAATATAACGGAATGCCGCATGTATGGAGGCATTCGATTTTTTTAGAATATTTCAAATGTCGCGAGTATGGCGGCATTCGTTCGCTAAGGGTTAATAGAGTACAATGTTTTCTGCATTGATTGCACTGATTGAATAAACAATAACTTATATATTGTAAGTATGTTTGAATTGTTTACGTTTTTGATCCATTCGTTGATGAAGATCAAATGAATATGTGGCGATAAGAGCTATGACATACAGACGCCGCCGATGACCGCCGACAGCAATAAAAAAAAATCAAATCATTCAAACCATCTTATTTCAATGTATTTCATTTACATAACAGATGTGTTTGATGTAACGTGCTAATATGAAAATAAGTAAAAAATAATAGATAATGTTAATAAGTAAAATGTGAATGGAAAGAAAGTAACATATGTTTGTCTTAAAGTAAAAAATGAAATAAAGAAAATCAATATTAATTTTGTTCAATTACGGTCTCGTTAGTGGAAAATAGGTTTTCTGAATGGACAGCCAAATTCATGACTGTTGGGTCCCGTTCATGAATTGTGAAACCAAATATATGACAGACAACTTAATTGGTGTTGGTATACCGGCCAATTTGTTGGCGCATTATTTCGTCGTTGTCATTCATTCGAGAGGAAGTTACATGGATATTCTGAATTTGAAACACAACCATATTGCTTCCCTTAAACACGGACTTTTATTTGTATTTACTACTTTCCGCCGAACAGCGGAACTCAACATTAGTATGAACATTGAATGTTTTGCTCAGCTAAGATGAATACGGTACTACCCAACGATTTCCAGTCCATCAACGTCTGCGTTACTGATTTTTCTCAATGGTGATCGTGTTCTGCATCTGCAATGCAAAAGCTATGACAACCATGTTTGTGGGAACAATATCAAACACTAACCCATATTCCGGAATCCGATTGGTCTGAAAGCCGATCGGATTCCACGATTCGAACGAAATCGACTTTTGCATTCTGAAATCTGTTCGATACTATTTAATCGATCTATGGAAATGTGGTAACCTTTTTTTTTTTTATCTTCGCTTATTTTTCGTCGGCCTATTTCCGCCACTTCAGTGCCAATCACCGACATCAGGGAGGCGACTCCACCTGTTCCTACCTATCAGACTCAACAACTCATGAGCCGGGCCAACTTCTTTTACTTCCCCTCCGAAGGAAGACGTAACCAGAGATTTTTCGCCTCAGAAAATCCCAACGACGCCAGCTGGGATAATGTGGTAACCTTGCCTTTATAAAAAATAGAAGTTGTGAATCAATTTACTCTCTATCAGATTAGCAGACCGAAAGCAATTGTGCATTGTTAACATTTGAATGAAGATTATTTGAATACTTAGATCACATAGTCCTGACCCTAACTGACCTTTTTTTTTAAAGTTCCATCAATATTCTTCATGTTTATTCCACCCGAAAATCTGTTTCTATTTCTACAAAAATAGAACACGAAGCTCAATATCGTCTAATTGCCATGCATTATCACATTATCACAACTTGCTTGGACTTGAGTCGAACGAATTACAGAATGAAAAAATGCGATCCGTTCGGGTTATTCTGACTCGATCGTATTTCAGAATACGGGTGAGTACTCTGGAGTTTCGTGAATTGACCAGTAGACGGATCTGGAATTTCCGAGGCAATGACACTATCGATTTCCATAACAATGCATTCCGTTTTAGCCTGGCAATAGCGAAGAATGTGTCGGCGTTGCTTTTGATAGCTTCTTGGAAGGTGAGTCTATTGTTCGAATTTCAACAATGACAGAGTTACAGAACTTTTTTTTTTGGTTTCGGACTCTGTTGCTTCAAATTGGCTCTACATTAAAAAGTACGCTACGGAAGACGATTCTGATGCTTTCATTTGAAAGATGAGAATGTTTAGTACAGGATATAGTAGTGGAACTACTAAATTAGTGAATTTTTATAACATTTTGGAAGTGAAATACTTAAAAGTTAATAATTTTCAATGTGTTATTATTAATTTTATCATAAAAATTTATATTAAACTAGATTGTTTCTATCAACTAAAATAAAGTTCTTTAACCGCTCCACAATTTGTTGTTTGACGCACAACTTCTATCTTTCTTAATTTGGCTGCAATATCGATATAAACAATACCTGGTGAAAATTCAAGCAAAATTTTCGAAAATCAAGATTTTTACCCCACTGTACATGTTATAGCCACTTACACTTCACCTTAACGTTGAAAGGTTACATTTCTTCATGAAATAAGCCATATTTGAAATATAAAAAAATATTTTTTTCCAAACTGTTTTATGTTTTTTTTCCAAAATATATATTTTTATCAAGGCTCATATGGCGTTAGCCTGACGGGGCCGGAGTTCAATATTTTGACAGTTTTTCTTATTATCTATGTTAGTAATATGTAACCGATTACTCGCGGTTGGCTCGAGGTTAGTATTACAAGTGTTCTCGTAATTGGGATGTTGCTGTCTCCAATGCTCTGTACGTGTGCCCGACACGGGATACTTCCTATTGGGATGCAGCTGACCATTGATCAGCTACGCCCCCCTAGTATGTACCCCATATCTAGCGTGGTGCGTCTTCTCGACTCGAGGAATCCAGGATAGAATGGTCACTAGCCGGCGCAATCATCAGCTCGTGTAGAGTTGTCATGAGCGGTACAACCTTTGGCTCTTGTAGAATCATCAGTGGACTGCACAACCTTTGGCCCGTGTATCTGTAAAGAGTGTGTGTATGTATTGCCGCGACTAAGTAAAAGTTTATAGATCGGATAGGAGGGATATGAAACGGGGATACAACGAAGGAAACATCATTAAACGTTGACATCGGCGTTTCTGAGGAACAGGTATAGATGAAGCAGAAGATCAGGATCCCGGCTACCTAAGATATCCCGGACGGGGATATCCGATTGTCTGCCTTTTGCTCTCAGTGCTCTAGAGAGCTGAGAGCGAGCAGCATGGAACCGGATACACGACCAGACAACATGCTCGATGTCGTGGTAGCCATCGCCACAATCACAAAGATTGTTTGCTGCGAGCCCAATGCGATAGAGATGCGCGTTTAGGTTGTAGTGATTGGACATAAGCCGAGATATCACGCGAATGAAATCACGACCTACATTCAATCCCTTAAACCAAGCACTCGTCGAAACCTTAGGGATAATCGTGTGTAACCAACGACCGAACTCATCTTCACTCCACATGCGCTGCCAATTAACGAGTGTGTCCTGACGAGGAATGTCAAAAAATTCGTTATTAAGCAATTTGTCTTTCAAAAAGCGCCCACCTTAGCTAGCGAGTCCGCTTTCTCATTCCCCGGAATCGAGCAATGAGAGGGAACCCATACTAAGGTAATCTTGAATAATTTTTCGACCAAAACACTCAATAGTTGTCTTATTCTAGTTAGGAAATAAGATGAGCGTTTATCAACTTTCATTGAGCGGATTGCCTCTATTGAGCTGAGACTGTCTGAAAAAATAAAATAGTGGTCGATGGGCAATGTTTCAATGATCCCTAATGCGTAATATATCGCACCCAGTTCAGCGACATACACGGAACAAGGATCTTTGAGTTTGAAAGAAGCACTGGAATTTTCATTGAAGATGCCGAAGCCAGTGGACGCGTTTATGAACGAACCGTCAGTAAAGAACATTTTATCAGATCCAACTTTCCCATATTTTTCCGAAAATATCGAATTTATGTTGTTCATAGTGTAGTGTATTCTCCAAATCAAGACATTCAGCCATTTTTTGCGGCGGTCAAATTGCATTTTTCAAGATCATGGAATACGTAGTTTTATAATGACAGTAGAATTAAATGTATGTTCCAAATTTCAGATCAATCATTCAACAGGTACGGTGTCCTTTTTCTATTAATGTGGGACAACCCCACAAACATTCAAACATACATAGAAACAGGTCAAGCTGAATGAAACCATTCAAAAGTAATTAGTTGTTTGCGGACTGCGGCCATCTTAAAATTGGATTTTTCATTATCTGCTATGTTCTACTAGTCGAGAACTTTCTTTTGATACAATTTTGGGCATTTTTCATAAAAAACTGTGTTCTACTAGTGAAGCCTTTTCATTTGATACCCATATTGATGGGGTTCTGAGAAAATATGAAATCCGCCATTTTGTAGTGGCCGCCATCTTGGATTTGCATTTTTCATAAATAACTGTGCTATACTAGTCAAGCCCTTTCATTTGATATCCATATTGGCTATTAAATATGGAATTATTATACAAATTATTCAAAGTTTCCGAAAATCAAAAATAAAATACTCCGGAGAATCGAGTCCGACCTATATATATATATATATATTAGGCTGTCAAAAAAGTCCTGCGGTATTTCCACGAGGTGTCGTTGTAAGCGCGTAAGCGCGAGTTCTAAAGGGTGTGTCACATCAAATTGCATCACGGAAAAAACGCTGTAGAAATTTAATTTTCAGGAATTATATCTTCAGCTTTCGCTTATAATCAGATAAGAGTGTATAGATCACGTTGGCCATGCTTCACTGTAAATTTTTCGTTAATTTGGAAAAATGTCGTCGAACGAAAAAGAGCGTCGTGAATTAATCCTGTGCACTCATTTCGAGAATCCGGAGTTGTCACATCGGGACATCGGTGAGATGCTGGGAATCGTCCAATCCACGGTCAGCAGAGTACTAAAACGATACTTCGAGAACCTAACCATCGACCGGAAGGTGAAGAACGGCAAAAATGGATACTCCGTCAGTGAAAAAGATCACAAGCGCGTAGTTAAGCAGTTTAGACGTGATCCGAGAAGTTCGGTCCGGGATGTCGCCAATAAGCTGAATTTGTCAAGTTCATTCGTCCAGCGGACCAAGCAGCGGGAGGGTCTGCGTACATACAAGGTTCAGAAGGCTCCTAACCGCGACGAAAGGCAAAACATGGTGGGGAAGACGCGAGCCCGGAAGCTGTACACCGAAATGCTGACGAAGCCGCATTGCCTGGTAATGGACGACGAAACCTACGTCAAAGCGGACTTTCGTCAGCTGCCGGGCCTGTTGTTCTTCTCCGCAGAGGACAAATTCAGCGTTCCGGAGGAGATTCGCAAGCAGAAACTATCCAAGTTTGCCAAAAAGTACATGGTGCGGCAAGCGATCTGCTCTTGCGGAAGGCGGAGCGCCCCCTTCGTGATGACCGGCACGGTAAACGGGCAGGTTTACCTTAAGGAGTGCCTACAGATGCGCTTACTACCACTATTGAAGCAGCACGAGTGCCCGACCATCTTCTGGCCGGATCTCGCTTCGTGCCACTATTCAAAGGACGTGTTGGAGTGGTACGAAGCCAACGGGGTCACCTTCGTGCCATAGGAAATGAACCCGCCCAACGCGCCGGAGCTTCGCCCAATAGAGAAATATTGGGCGATTATGAAGCAGGCCCTCCGGAAGAACCCAAAAGTTGTCAAATCGGAGGCGGACTTCAAGAGAAAATGGATTTCTGTTCAAAAAAAACTACAACCTGACGTTGTACAGAACCTTATGGACGGGGTAAAGAGGAAGGTGCGAGCATACGGGCTTGGGCTCGAAGTATGAATAAAAAGAAAATGCCAAAAGTTGTTTAATAGTTTTTATTCTACAGTCTAAAATTTTCAAAAGGATCGGTCTACTGGGCGAATTTCTACAGCGTTATTTCCGTGATGAAATTTGATGTGACACACCCTTTAGTTGTATTCATTGTATCGAGTCATACTATAGCTTGTTGGAAAGGTATTTTTGCGCGCTATAATATAGTCCTTGACAGTGTTTTGTTTGGTTAAATCGTTCGTTAGTTATAGTGTCGCAAATATGGAGCCAAATAAAGAGAAAATCCGACATATTTTACAGTACTACTATGACAAAGGCAAAAATGCATCTCAAGCTTTTATTGGCAGCTTGAGATGCATTTTTGTGCAGTTTATGGACCCGATACAGTTTCCATTTCCAGCGCACAACGATGGTTTCAACGTTTTCGTTCTGGTGTAGAGGTCGTCGAAGATGCGCCACGCTCCGGAAGGCCTGTCGTCGAAAATTGCGACAAAATCGCTCAATTAGCCGAGAAAGACCGGCATAGTAGCAGCCGTAGCATCGGCCAAGAGCTGGGGATAAGTGTAAACGAGAAGAAGGAACTTACGCCATTCAGTGGCGTCGACTTTCGGATTTGGTAAATTAATAAACACAAACGCTATTCGTACAAGCGTCGCCTCTCTACTGTATACTGTCAACTGACATCTATTTTCAAAGAAAAGACTCTCGGGGCTTAAATACTAGTTTACAAAAATAGGCTTAAACTCTACACAGAATATTTACAAATTATGCTGGGCGGAGCATCGCGCCAGCAGTTAGAGTGGGCTGTGATGGCCTTGGTCAGACGCGTTCTTCAGAGAGAGAGGGAAAGCACTTCTTTGTGGGTCAAAGTAAATAGGAAAAGAAAGTGCTGAAACATGTGTGCCGGATGCGCGCCACATGTTTGGTTAAATTTCTGCTGCTAGCTAAACTCGCAGCGGGGCGGAAGGAAGACAAACTCGCCGCTGCCCTTGGTGCGCGTCGAGTTATACAATCATAAATAGTAAACGAACCCTTGGGCCAGATTGCTGGCTCGGGTATCGTATCACATTTTATGTTTATATCGCCCAGCGCCCTCGGGGGTGGTTTATTGCCTTAGAGGTCTTGAATATTGATGAGTTGGGTTTAAACGTGATCATATTACACCTTTCCCCTTTCGGAGAATGACGTAACATTGAGAAGTCATTCAAGTTAAATTAGGTGGAAAGATTCGTCTGACCTTACAATTTTAGTGTTTATTCAATGTTTGTGATATGTACATTTTTCGTGTATTCAGGTAAAAATTAAGTTTGTTTATAAAGATTATCCTTATAATATGATTATACGGATTGTCTTCGTTGGGTGTTCTATTTGCTTATAAATATATTTATTTTTAATATTTGTTTAATATATACATTTTACATTTGATAATAACTGTCGGAAGGATTAACTGCTAACTAGGTATCCCTTTCCCCTTAGGGTGGGGTTGCTCATATGGTATTATTCTGTTTTTATGTACAGTCTGGACTTTATTGGTTTGATCATCTCTTATTGTTACGTTAGGGTGTTTAATGTCAATTATTATATATGGTCCTACGTATACTTTGTCTAATTTGGATCTGTTTTCGTTTGATAGAAATACTAGATCATTAATGGCTACTTTTGATGGTCTAGCCATGGTTTTCTGTGTCTCATTTCTGGCTTTTCTTACCTTATCAATTATTTCCCTAGCGGTATTTGATGCTATTTGTAGTTTATATTTAAGTTCTTTGTAATATAAATCCATGTTGTAAATTGGTTCTACATATGTGCTTGTTGTGAGGTTTTGTGGTAATTTAGCATTCGTTCCAAAAACTAACTCGAATGGAGTGTATGAGAAATCTGTGTGTGGTGTTGTGTTGTAGCAGAATGTGTAGTAAGGCAACCATTCATCCCAGTCACTCTGTGCTTGGTTGACGAATTGCCTTACGTACTCGTTAAGACAACGATGGTTCCTTTCCAGGCTTCCTATTGATTGAGGGTGATATGGAGTGGAAAAATTTTGTTTAAACTTCAGTAATGAAGCTATGTTTTCGAATAACTCGTTCTTATATTCAGTTCCTTGGTCTGTTTGGATGAGTTTTGGAATTCCATAGACCAGAATTAAGTTTTCTATGAAGGCTTTGGCTATGGTGGATGCTTGTTTGTCTATTGTGGGTTTAATAATGATGTATTTTGTTAAGTTGCATTGAATGGTCAGTGCGTATCGGTTTCCATTATTGGATCTGTTAAATGGTCCAATTGTGTCAATCGATACGCAGTCGAATGCTTTTTGGGGTGTTTTAATTTCGACGAAATTTTCGTTTGTTCGTATTGTGTGTTTATTTTGCTGGCATTTTATGCACTTCTTGATGTAGCTACTGATATCTTTTTTCATGCCACTCCAAGAATAGAGTCTGCTTAACTTTTTGTATAGTCTGGTGACTCCTGTATGTCCACCAGTGGGTGTATCGTGATTGTTTTTTATAATTTCGAACCTTTCGTTTTGGCTTTCTATCACACGCTTGGGTGTGTAGAGCACTATTTGCAAGTCTTTGAGCGTGTCATTACAAATCTTCTTAAAGGTTTGCACGCTGCATATTTGGAAAATTACGCTTGATAACGCTAGAGCTATCATGCTAATTTTCAAGTTTTTGGCCATATTTTCAACTTTCTTTACTAGTTTTCCCAGGGATTCTTTTGTGTTGCTTGCATTTTCAATTATTGTCGACGACTTTTCTTCGGTTCTTTTTTTATTCATTATTGCGCATTTCAAATTTTTGTTTCCGCTAGCGTTTGTTTCTTTATTCATTTCTAATGCGCGTCCGCATAGAAGTTTAGGTAGGTTTTGCCATTCTCGGGGTTCAATAGCCTCGTACGCTCTGAGCTGATCAGACTCAGTATCGTCGGGGTTTGAATTATTGTCTGTAATTTCTGTGTCGTTATTCGTTTCGTTTAGTTTTCTAGTCATTGCTCTGGTTTGTATACCCAGGACTTTTATAGTTTTAAGTGCCTCGGAATTAATTGCTATTCGTGATAGCGCATCTGCAGTCACATTTAGCTTACCTTGAACGTATTTTACATCAAAATGGAATTCTTCAAGATCCAACCTCATTCTTGTGAGTTTTGATGAGGGATCTTTCATTGAAAATAAATATACTAACGGTCTGTGATCCGTTTTTACTGTGAATTTCCTCCCGTAGAGGTATGGTCTAAAGTACGTAATTGCCCAGTGAATTGCTGTCAATTCCTGTTCAATTGTCGATTTATTGGCTTCACCTTTTGTGAAGGCTTTGCTTGCGTATGCAATGGGTAGTTCTATACCGTCGTTTTCTTGGGCTAAGACGGCGCCGCATGCTATTTTTGAAGCATCGGTTATTAGGGTGAATTCTTGTGTGAAATCGGGGAATTTGAGAACTTTTGGTGAGATAAGTTCGTTTTTCAATTTATTGAATGCATTTTGGCATTCGGGAGACCAATCAAATTTTGCGTTTTTTCTGAGCAATTTGTTTAATGGGTACGCTATTTCTGCGAAATTTTGTATGAACCTCCGGTAATAGTTGCAAAAGGCAACAAAACGCCTCACTTCATCTGCTGATGATGGTGTGGGGTAGTTTGTTACCGCTGAAAACTTTGATTGGTCGGGCTGTATACCTGCCGCTGAAATGTTGTGACCTAGATATGTTACGTCTGGTCTGAAGAAGGAGCATTTTTTGGGATTTAATTTTAAGTTGTAGTTTTGTAATTGTTTGAAAACGTTTTCCAAGTTAATAAGGTGATGGTTTATTGAGCAGCCGACGACGATGATGTCGTCGATGTAAAGGAATGCACATTCAGGTGGGAGTCCGCTAAGTGCTATGGACATCATTCTCTGAAAGCTATTTGGTGATATATTTAGACCGAATGGTAACCTATTGAATTCGTAGTGGCCGTTAGAGGTCGAAAATGCTGTGTACTTTTTTGATTTTTCGTCAAGTTCGATTTGGTGGAAACCTGACATTAAATCTAGGGTTGTAAAATATTTGGCTCTGCCCAAATGATCGAGGATTTCGTCGATTCTTGGTAGGGGGAATTTATCTGGGGTTATCTTTTTATTTAGTTGTCGAAAGTCAACCACTAATCGCCATTTTTTATCTTGAGTATTTGATTTCTTTGGGACTAAGAGGATGGGAGAATTGTATGGTGAGGTGGAATTTTGGATTATTTTGTTATTTAGCATGTGGCTGATTTGGTTATTTATTTCTGAAATTTGTGCTTCCGGGGTTCGATAATTCTTTATGTAAACGGGTGTCTTGTCTTGAAGGTGAATGGTTTGCTTGTAGAAGTTGGTGGTTGTCAATATGTCGTCTTCTAGTGCAAAAATGTCGTTGTATTTAGTGCATAATTCTGTTAATTTCTCCTGGGCATGTTGGGGTGTATGATTCAAATTGAGTTCCTTAATCAGTTTCTCGTGTCTACCTTTTGGGTTTTCTCCTAATTCCGTTGTAATGTGATTTATGGTGTATTCTTTAAGGGGGATAGTGGTGGGTGCGAAGGTTTTTGGGATTGATGTTGGTGTGGTATTTGTGTTAATTATTGTAATGAATTGTGAGTTTGGGTTTATTATTGTGTTTGCGCAAAAAATGCCTGGTTTGATTTCTTGTGCGATCACAAGGGCATCATCGTTTAGGTTGAGTGACGGGAAGTGTTTTATAATTTGGCATCTAGGGGGAATAATGTAATTGTTTTCCCAGCTATCTTGAATCGGAATTTCAATTTTGGTGTTTTCATAGTTGAAGGTCATTAGCCATGTTTTGAGGCATAGGTTACATTCATATTTGGTGAGGAAATCTCTGCCTAAAATGCCATCTGCAATTATAGGAAACTTGTTGTTGACGATTTGAAATTGGTGTGGAATTTGGATATCGTCAAAAATGATATTTGTATTTGTGCTCGCTATGGATTCGGTCTTTCCCTCCGTAACTCCATTAATAATGCATCTATTTCCGGGGTGTATTAATTGTTTTCCGTTAATTTTTTCTTCTTTTACTATTGAGATGTCAGCGCCTGTATCAATTATTAATATACATGGTTTGCTTGACATTTGTAAGTATAGTGTAACGAACATTGAACAATTCACATCGCATTTAAAAATATTTAATGTTGGTTTCCGTAATGTTTGTTTTCCTCCAATGTCAATGCCGGTTCGGACTGGAGGGCATCCGTCGGTTGTGACTCGTTTCCCGTTAGGCGGATGTATTGCTGAGGGCGGTTAAAATTTGTATTCCGCCTATTGTTGTTGTTGTTATTTCGCTGTGGGTTTATGTTTGAGAATTGGTCTCGAACTTGGTTTTGCTGGCCAAAACGGTTATAGTTATTACGCGGTTGGTTTTGGAAATTATTTTGGTTGAAATTGTTGCGGTTGAAATTGTTTTGGTTTCTACCGCGGTTATGGAAGTCGTTTGGCCTGCGCCTGTAATTATTATAATGTGTGTCAACGTTGTTGTTGAAACGGTTGGCGTTTCTGTTGGTTTGCGAGTATGCAAATACTGATGCGCTCGCATTATTTAAGTTTTCCTCCAACGCTTTAGTCATCGCGTCGGAGTATGAATTGAAATTCCCTGCTCTTATGATGAGCGAGGTTTTTTCGTTTTTTAACCCTCCGGCTAAATGTTTGACGCCTTCTTTGTTTGCCATAGATTTGGCAACTTGGGGCGGAATTTCTTTAGCGGTGTACGCTGTTTCCAAACTGAACACCAATTTTTCTAAATCCAGGCAAAATTGTTCGATTCCACCGTTTTGTTTCAAGTTAGCCATTTTAGCTAGAACTTGTTCCGGTGGGCTGGTCGTTATTTTAGCTTTTAAAATTTTGCTTATCTCGCTCACCGATGTCGGTGTTTCAGTGAATGCATTTCTCGCCCGTCCCTCTAGTTTGGTTAGTATGACGTTAATTATGGTTGCTTTGTTTTCCGGTGTTTCAAATGTTTTCACCAAGTTTAAAGCGTCAGCGAAGGCTTTCAGTTTGTCTATGTTTCCGTCGAATTGCGGAACTATAGACGATGTAGTCTTGATTATTTCGAGTATGCTAGCCATTTTCGGTTTTCTTTGTAACCTGAGGCAAAATAGGACGGCTAGCGCAATTTCCTTGAGTGTTCTTGGTCTACCCTTTTCGATTGACGCCTTAATTGCGTTCAAAAGTTGGTCCGCCTTTTCGGTTATTTTTATGATTTCTGAGCCGTGGGTTGTGTCTAGTAACGTAGACGACAATTTTTTAATCTGTTTCACGAGCGCTTCCGCTTCCGTGAGGCGTTTGGCTAAAGTACTTTTCCTTAGTTTTCTGACCAGTTCCTGTTGTATAGTCAGGTGTATATGTTTTAGTTTTTGTATATTCAATTGGATGAGCTTTGTTACTTCGTCCATTCAAGGAGACAAGGAAAAATGGTTATCGGTAAAGAATTTATTATGCTGAGGCTGCGTTCGAACGCATGTTTTAAAATTTTCGAATTCTTTTAGACGGTGTCGACTACGGCTGCGTGAGCTTTTGCCGCTTGCATAGCATGTGCATTCATGCATGCCTTATATGCTTTGTATATTTTCGAAATTAGTAGTATGGATATGAGGGCAAGTGTGACGCAGATAATCGCTCCTTGAGCTTCGTGCATTACACTGTGGTTCTCTAGGTGATTTAAAATTTGGATTTGAGCGTCGCCCGTGTTACTAACGGGTTTGGTATTAAATAACCCCATGTTCAACGGTACATATGTAAAACCAATTTTGTGGGTATTGTAATTGCTTTTTTTTTTTTTTCTAATTCCTACTACCTATTCCTACTGCCGCGTGGGTATTACGATAAAAAATATTTTGTGCCTCGACTATAAATTTATTACATGATATCCGTATATAAAAGGATTAGACTAACTCGAGTCTGACTTACGCCACGTTTTCTCCGCAAGTGTCCTCTTCTCGGGGGTGGGGGGGGCGTGGGTGCCTCTGCTTCCGTCAGATCTCAGGGGTGTCCAGTTGGATCCAAATCGATGTTCATTTTTTTTTTTTTTGAAATACTGCTTGACTTGCGAATGTTATTTATCCAGGTGGCTACTGTCAGCTTCACGATTTCACTTGTGTCTGCGATTCTAATTTTTCGTAAACGGCTTCAATAGTTTCCGCTGGGGTCCAATTTCTTCCCCGCTTTGCCGATTTTCACTTTCACCATCTTTTCGCTGAATGTTTCGTTACTCAATTTATTCACACTTGCACTGCGTCCGGTTGGTTTAAAAGTTCATTTAGCGAATTTTTCTTAGCTTAAATGATTCATATTCACACCGTACCCGGTTGGTTGGGACCTAACACACACAACACAACACAACAGTAGGCTTCTTCTTCTTCTTGTTTTTAAAAGGCTTTAAACTTTGCAGTTCACCATTGCCTCTGCTCAGTAGGCTCTAAACTCTGCGTTTAAATTCACTTTAATACGCGATAACAGCATCGGATCTGTCGGTTCACTCGTGACTCGGTGTCACTGGTCGCCATGTAAACGAGAAGAAGGAACTTACGCCATTCAGTGGCGTCGACTTTCGGATTTGGTAAATTAATAAACACAAACGCTATTCGTACAAGCGTCGCCTCTCTACTGTATACTGTCAACTGACATCTATTTTCAAAGAAAAGACTCTCGGGGCTTAAATACTAGTTTACAAAAATAGGCTTAAACTCTACACAGAATATTTACAAATTATGCTGGGCGGAGCATCGCGCCAGCAGTTAGAGTGGGCTGTGATGGCCTTGGTCAGACGCGTTCTTCAGAGAGAGAGGGAAAGCACTTCTTTGTGGGTCAAAGTAAATAGGAAAAGAAAGTGCTGAAACATGTGTGCCGGATGCGCGCCACATGTTTGGTTAAATTTCTGCTGCTAGCTAAACTCGCAGCGGGGCGGAAGGAAGACAAACTCGCCGCTGCCCTTGGTGCGCGTCGAGTTATACAATCATAAATAGTAAACGAACCCTTGGGCCAGATTGCTGGCTCGGGTATCGTATCACATTTTATGTTTATATCGCCCAGCGCCCTCGGGGGTGGTTTATTGCCTTAGAGGTCTTGAATATTGATGAGTTGGGTTTAAACGTGATCATATTACATAAGTCATCAAACCGTTATTATCTATTTGAAGAAGCTTGGATTCACAAAGAAGCTCGATGTATGGGTGCCACACACGTTGACGCAAAAAAAACATCTTTGACCGTATCGACGCATGTGAATCGCTGCTGAATCGCAACAAAATCGACCCGTTTCTGAAGCGGATGGTGACTGGCGATGAAAAGTGGGTCACTTACGACAACGTGAAGCGCAAACGGTCGTGGTCGAAGCCCGCTGAAGCGGCTCAGACGGTGGCCAAGCCCTCATTAACGGCCAGGAAGGTTCTGCTGTGTGTTTGGTGGGATTGTCAAGGAATAATCTATTATGAGCTGCTTCCCTATGGCCAAACGCTCCATTCGGACCTGTACTGCCAACAACTGGACCGCTTGAAGGTAGCACTCATGAAGAAGAGGCCATCTTTGATAAACAGAGGCCGCATTGTCTTGTAGTCGGTCCATAGAAGAGTCATTTTTGCGAAACAAACTTTGAATAAATGAGGAATTCCATACTGTTAATTTAGTATGGAATTCCTCATTTATTAAAGCCACTCCCAGAATTTCCCTAAAATTTGTTTGATATAATATACATTACAATCACCTGGTGTGTAAATAGTTTAAATTGATGATAACTACAAGAATTCCCATTTTCCCCTACATTTGTTCTGCTCACTCACCTACCTGTGCCATCAATGAGAAATAACTTATGTAGCGATCAGGGCTTGGCAAAGTCATATTCAACTGAGAATAGTCTGGAGACTATGAAGAAATTCGCCATCGCTTTCAATTGGAAATGAGGTTTAACTTCTTCTGGTAGTTTCTCCGTCAACATGACTCAACAGTCATTCGGGCGTTTAGTTGCTATCTCACTCCCGACTCGATTATCTCATTTCATTCTTCCTCGTCAAATGGACTTCATTGCATGTTGAAGGGACGCCCCCAAAATGAATGATGATGAAAAAATTAAAATGATTCAATTGAGAAATTTAAAGAAAAATGTATCTGTATCAGATCTTCTAATAATAATGTTAAGTAAATGTTAATACATGATTTCATTTCACTTCTCTGCAACTATTGACTCATTCTGCAACTGCAACTCAATCTGTTTTTTACACTTTATTTTCCAGGAACGGAGATCACCGGCCTCGCCCATCAGCTCGGCTACGAACGCGAAGTCATCCGGATTTGGTTCTGCAACAAGCGCCAGGCTCTCAAGAACACCGTACGAATGATGTCGAAAAATTTCAAAATGGAAACCTCCTAAGATGATTGTTTTAGTCTACTTAGTTTATGTAAATATTCTTCTACAGGACCTTTATTTTAATTTATGTGCCATTGGTTAGAAAGTTCTAGTTCAACTACCGAGCAGACATTTCAGTGCATTTTGGTCTAGTTTATTCAATTGTACTACAATTTTGGAATTAAGACGTGTTCGAGAAAAGAGAAGATATTCATCATCAGTTTGATTTAGTCAACAACAAATCGTACTTTCAATTAGTTTATAATTAAGTAAAAATGAAGCAACCAAAGTTCCTACAAAGTAATCGTAAGAGTTATTAACAGATGATGCTAATACATTAAAAATTAGTAGCGGAAAAAGTGAACGAAAATGAATGCACTCCGTAGTGGCTACAGATATCGCATTTTGCGAAACGAAATCTGTCTTTGTTGTTGTTTTCTGTTAGACCAAGTCTAGGTATCTATCGAAAACATAAACTCGGAGCAGATTCCATCCGAAATCTGGAAATTTATCAAAAGGGTGCCAAAAGTTCAATCCTAAAATTTACTATGACAGCAAAAAATGTGCCATAACTTGGTTCTGTCCGCTCTCTCATTATCGCACACTCGCATTCATCGTTGTCGTCGGTGTCATTTGTCAAACAAAACCGCCATAAATGATTTAGGTTAATTTCTCACTAAAGGTGTAAAAAATAGAAACTTTAGATCATAAGTAAAGAGTGTGTAAACAAGACAACCGAAATCGGTTTACACAAGCCGTGACACATTTGTAAGAAAATTTGGATGTAAAAAGTAAACGAAATCTCACATACGAACGTAATAAATGAACATACTGATGGAGTATACGAAACATGGTCTCTTCAATTGGCAAGTCCCTATTCAAAATTCCACCCCTCCGTTATCATTAAATAGGCGACCGGATAGTTATACCAGAACAACACTTAGCAAAGCAAGCAGCGGTAGGTTTTGTATTGCACCAACTTTTTTCGTCAGAATTTCACCTCATCGTTGTAGTCATAAAGTTGTACTCACCAACAGCCAAACGCAGCAGAATTCAGAGGAATTTCCGTTGGAAAAGAATTGTTCATATCTCACCAATAGCGCTAACAAAGTGCATACCTATATCAGATGTAAATTCTACAATTGTGCTACAAGATATCCAAAAACTTTGATGACTGTAAATATATAAACACACAAAAAAACACAAGAGAATGAATCCTTTTATAATAGGAAAAGTCGTAAAAAGGAGAAAAAATACACGCCTCATAGATTTAGTTGTTAAGATGAGTGTTTAGGACTTGGTATCGAAGATAGCATATTTATGTGATATGTAAAAACTAACGGATTGCAGATAATTTCACACACACAGACACACAGAAAAGAAAAAAAAACAAAAACCTGCGAATTCGCCGAAACGCGGAGCGCAAGATATACCAACTAGAGGAACCAGTCAGCTTCGATGGAGAAAACTATGTGGAGCAAATTTGGCTATATAGTTGTACGAAATATATTATTCGATGAATAAACATTTATGAAATAAAACCAGTGTTTTGTTCTGTTTGGAAGTGGGCTTTATTTTCTTTGTTGAACAAAAAAATATAGAGGATAGTTTCCAAGATGTGACTAAATTGTAGACGAAAGGGGCTACGGAATTGCAAGGGTCATTTGGAAAGTCAGAGATAGAGCACTAATTGCACGTATTGAGGTTATGTTTAGTGAGTACTTCTTCTTCTTTCTTTGTTTTTAAGAGGCTTTAAACTTTGCAGTTCATTCGCCTCTACGTTAGTGAGTACCAGCTCTTGGAAATATACACATAAAGTTTTGGCCAGATCGGACTGTTGCGTCCGATCGTAAAACTCGAGGAAGTCAAGTGATATTTAAAAAATTCACGAATAAGAATTTCATATTAATTAACCCTTCATAAGGCCGTGGCAACTAAAGGGTGTGTCACATCAAATTGCATCACGGAAAAAACGCTGTAGAAATTTAATTTTTAGGAATTATATCTTTAGCTTTCGCTTATAATCAGATAAGAGTGTATAGATCACGTTGGCCATGCTTCACTGTCAATTTTTCGTAAATTTGGAAAAATGTCGTCGAACGAAAAAGAGCGTCGTGAATTAATCCTGTGCACTCATTTCGAGAATCCGGAGTTGTCACATCGGGACATCGGTAAGATGCTGGGAATCGTCCAATCCACGGTCAGCAGAGTACTAAAACGATACTTCGAGAACCTAACCATCGACCGGAAGGTGAAGAACGGCAAAAATGGATGCTCCGTCAGTGAAAAAGATCACAAGCGCGTAGTTAAGCAGTTTAGACGTGATCCGAGAAGTTCGGTCCGGGATGTCGCCAATAAGCTGAATTTGTCAAGTTCATTCGTCCAGCGGACCAAGCAGCGGGAGGGCCTGCGTACATACAAGGTTCAGAAGGCTCCTAACCGCGACGAAAGGCAAAACATGGTGGGGAAGACGCGAGCCCGGAAGCTGTACACCGAAATGCTGACGAAGCCGCATTGCCTGGTAATGGAAGACGAAACCTACGTCAAAGCGGACTTTCGTCAGCTGCCGGGCCTGTTGTTCTTCTCCGCAGAGGACAAATTCAGCGTTCCGGAGGAGATTCGCAAGCAGAAACTATCCAAGTTTGCCAAAAAGTACATGGTGTGGCAAGCGATCTGTTCTTGCGGAAAGCGGAGCGCCCCCTTCGTGATGACCGGCACGGTAAACGGGTAGGTTTACCTTAAGGAGTGCCTACAGAAGCGCTTACTACCACTATTGAAGCAGCACGAGGGCCCGACCATCTTCTGGCCGGATCTCGCTTCGTGCCACTATTCAAAGGACGTGTTGGAATGGAACGAAGCCAACGGGGTCACCTTCGTGCCAAAGGAAATGAACCCGCCCAACGCGCCGGAGCTTCGCTCAATAGAGAAATATTGGGCGATTAATGAAGCAGGCCCTTGTGGAGCCGATCTGGCGTGGAGGTAACATCCATACTTCTCACGCTCAAGATCACGAGTTCAATTCTCACTCCCGACATTCTTCCAAAATGGAAGGTAAAAGTGACGAACCAGCCAGAAGCGTTGAAAGTCACTATAATACAGAAAAAAAAAATAAAAAATAAATAAATAAAAATACCGTTTTTTCCACCAGGTTCTCAAATAAAAATAAAATATACAGGTTCTCAAATGGGGATCAACATAGGGTAGGAGCCTGCCCGTTGGTCTCAAATGTTCCTATCTCACGCCTCCACGAAGATCATATGACGACATTTTTAGATCGGGCGTGAACTGGAAACACACACCTGGTCTTGGCTCCGAGAACGGGTGTCGAAAGTGGCTAAGTGAGGGGGTGCGAGCGAGTCAGAGCGCTATATCTCTCCCGGGGAAGGCCTGCCGGGTCATGGAGGCCTTGCCAACCCGCTGTCTCCCGAGCAAAGGAGATACACCCAGAAAATGGAGCTACATTCACGAAGAATACTTAGAATGCGATCGCCCGAGGAGGGTCCCCGAACTGGAGCTGGTCCTGGAACGGGAGTAAGAGCGAGCGGCCAGCGGCTGGAGGGCGAGGTGCAAGAGCGGGCCACCAGCCGGGTTCAACCCGAAGAGCTACCGCCACACGGAAACAGCAGCCATCGACATCACCAACGAAACGCTGCGCCTACGAGGCGTGTTGCGACTGTCAGACGACAGTCGTCCACACTTGTGGGTACTACTAGGCGACGGATCATGTGGACACACGAAATGAACGAATTCGTGATCCGCGCCTATTACATCTGCGCTGCTTTGGAGACGGACATGAGCGGTCGCCCTCGAATACTCGCAATGTTCGAGGAAGCGTATCCAGAGTTCGTCGGGAGGCTTGACCAAAACGCGATGAACGCGAGGCGTAGAGCGATTGTACGCAACAATATGCTCTCCCAAACGCAAGTCGACGAGATCAAGCAGCAGGTGCAGAGAGAACTAAGCTCCAGAACAAGCAGAGCAAGCGATGTGTCGAGACGAAGTTCAGTACGGCTGAGCAATTCATTCGCGAGTGGGGCACGCGAATCAGCACCAGTGGAGGCCACAGTACAACAACCCCCTGAGCCGGAAGATCCACAGCCAGATCAACAACTACTACGCGATCTGGTCTTCCATTACGACGAGGCGATCTCACAGTTCCGCGACACGGACCCTTTGTCGCGCCCCAGGATCCCGAAGTTGCAGCATTCCCGCAGGCTGACAAGTGCAGTAAAGCTCATGAACGAGCACGTTCTTCCGCTGCACTTGGTTGATGCTGAGAACATGGAGGAGCTGCAACTGAAAGTTTACTGTGCTGCTGTGGCGACCGCCAAAAGTTTAGGATACCGTATTAGGCCAAGAGGCGGACTGCTCCAACATCTCCGTGAAAGGCGTGAGCCTCCATGGCGAAGGAGATTGGAGCAACGGATCCTAAACAAGCGCGCCGCAATTGGAAGACTGATGGCGTACAAAAGAGGCAGCAGATCGGTGAAATTATGTCGCCAAGTTGCTGTGATCGTGCGGCCTACTGAACTTCGCCAGCTGGGAGCTCACCAGCTGACGGAAAAACTCGACACACTGGTACAGCAATTGAGCGTCCTAACTAAACGGCTGAAACGTTACTCTGACTCTGCAAAGCGCCAGGAACAAAATCGGATGTTCAGAGATAACGAAAAAGCGTTCTACGACCACATTAGCGACGAGAAGTCCGACTACCGCGAAGGTTTGCCAGATATTAGCGATGTGACGAACTTCTGGGCTGGTATTTGGGAGACCCCAGTAGAACATCGCGACGGGCAAATGTGGTTAAGACGGGAGGAGGAGAGTTGTGGTGAAATTGGAGAGATGCCAGCTATCATCGTCGAAGAGAACGATGTCCGCGAAGCCTCGCGGTACCTGAGGAACTGGGCAGCACCGGGCCCCGATGGTGTTCAGAACTTCTGGCACAAGAAGCTGACCGTCGCACATCAAAAGATAGCTGAGTGCTTCAACAAGGTGCTACGTGACCCACACAACCTCCCTGAATTCGCCACCCGTGGCGTCACATTCCTCCTCCCGAAAGACAGCAACACATTGAACCCATCAAAGTACAGGCCGATAACGTGCCTATCGAGTCTGTACAAGATATTAAGCAGCATCATAACCGCCAAAGTTTCTGCCCACTGCGAACAACACCATATCATCGCAGAACAGCAGAAAGGATGCAGAAAAAATACGCATGGCTGCAAAGACCAGGCCATCATCGACGCAGCCATAGTCGGCCATGCGGTATATAACCAGCGGAACCTAAGTATGGCCTACATCGATTACAGGAAGGCTTATGACTCCATACCTCACTCGTTTCTCGTCCGGGTATTGGAGCTCTACAAAATTGATCCCGTCGTCGTTAGGTTCCTGCAGCATGCGATGAGGCAGTGGAGTACGTCTCTGCACCTCAGTGATGGGGAAAATGTGTTGCAGTCTAGAACGCTGCAGATAAAGAGGGGGATATTCCAAGGCGACTCTTTCAGCCCGCTTTGGTTTTGTCTGGCACTGAACCCCCTCAGTAGGACGCTCAATAGAAACGGTCATGGCTATAAAATAAGGTATGGCGACGGCGCCCACGAAGAAGTGACCCATACCTTCTACATGGATGATCTCAAGGTCTACGCTGATTCACGTCAGCGTCTAGCGTGTAGCTATCCGGGTTGTCGAAGACATAAGCAGGGACATCTGCATGGAGTTCGGCCTCGACAAGTGTCGCTGTGTCCACCTGCTGAAAGGACAACTTACCGAATCCGGAGGCTACGAGGTCTATGACGGCGAGTTTATAAGAGACATGGTTCGTGGCGAATCCTATAAATATCTTGGATTCCGGCAGCTCACCGGGATTCGCCACTCCGACATCAAGACGGAGCTGCGAGACAAGTTCTTGAGTCGAGTGAACTGTGTCCTGAGGACTTTCCTCAACGCGGGGAACAAGGTACGCGCGATCAACACATTCGCGGTTCCCCTGCTGACCTTCAGTTTTGGTGTAGTCAAATGGAGCAAAACCGACCTAGAGGACCTTGAGAGGAGGATGAGGAAAGCATTTAAAGAGGCCGGAATGCACCATCCTCAATCGGCACTGGAGAGAGTTTCACTGCCACGCAAAGAAGGGGGACTAGGAATAGTCGACATATCTGCACTGTGTGTTGCCCAGGTACGACAACTGCGCGAGTACTTCGCAGAACGCGCCAACCAAAACGCGCTATACCGGGCTGTCTGCGCCGCCGACAGAGGATACAGCGCTCTGCACTTGGCGCAAGCGGAGTACCAACTCAACTGCAATCTGCAGACAGTGGAGGAGAAGATTGCAGCTTGGAAGCAGAAGGCAGTGCATGGTGCCCACCCCCATCAACTGGACCGGCCACACGTCGACAAGGCCGCATCTAATCTGTGGCTAACGCGTGGTGAACTCTCTTCAGTAGTAGAAGCCGACATGATAGCCATCCAGGACAGGATAATGCCGACGAGAAACTGCAGGCGGTACGTCTGGCATCAAGACGTTGATGACATTTGCCGGATGTGTCATCAACCAGGTGAAAACATAGAGCACATTATGGGAGGCTGTCCCGTTTTGGCCAACGCAGCCTACACCGAGCGCCACAACAACGTGGCCCGTATTGTTCATCGACAACTGGCGCTCCAATGTGCTCTACTGGAAGACAACGTACCAAACTACCGGTACCTGCCTGCACCTGTCCTGGAAAATGACCGTTTCAAGCTGTACTGGGATCGCACTGTTCTGACCGACCTCTCGATCCACCACAACCGCCCAGATATAATGGTTTACGACAAGAGCGACCGCAAAGTCACCATCATCGATGTCGCTATTCCACTGAACCAGAATCTGGAGGAGACCCACGGTCGCAAAATCTGCAAGTACCGACCATTGGCCGTGGAGCTCAAGGAACTGTGGGGGCTAAGGGAGGTCCCAAGAATTGTTCCAGTCGTTCTCTCTGGAACTGGAATTATCCCGAAGACACTTCTGGAAGCGCTAAAGGTGTTGAACATCGAGAAGGAATTGGCCGGCATCCAAAAGTCGGTCATCCTTAGCACCTGCGCGATTGTCCGACAATTCCTCGGTCAGGACTAAAACAGCACGAGCATGCAGATACGTGCATTCCGCAGAGCCTTGTCCCCCTTTGGCATTCAGAAGCCCGGGGGCAGGTGAAAATTCTGGCTAGGTTCGCCTAGTTAAGAAGTGAGATTTTAGATGAGACTCTCTTTTGGGCAGACTTATCTCACTTCTTAACTAGGCGAACCTAGCCAGAATTTTCACCTGCCCCCGGGCTTCTGAATGCCAAAGGGGGACTAGGCTCTGCGGAATGCACGTATCTGCATGCTCGTGCTGTTTTAGTCCTGACCGAGGAATTGTCGGACAATCGCGCAGGTGCTAAGGATGACCGACTTTTGGATGCCGGCCAATTCCTTCTCGATGTTCAACACCTTTAGCGCTTCCAGAAGTGTCTTCGGGATAATTCCAGTTCCAGAGAGAACGACTGGAACAATTCTTGGGACCTCCCTTAGCCCCCACAGTTCCTTGAGCTCCACGGCCAATGGTCGGTACTTGCAGATTTTGCGACCGTGGGTCTCCTCCAGATTCTGGTTCAGTGGAATAGCGACATCGATGATGGTGACTTTGCGGTCGCTCTTGTCGTAAACCATTATATCTGGCCGGTTGTGGTGGATCGAGAGGTCGGTCAGAACAGTGCGATCCCAGTACAGCTTGAAACGGTCATTTTCCAGGACAGGTGCAGGCAGGTACCGGTAGTTTGGTACGTTGTCTTCCAGTAGAGCACATTGGAGCGCCAGTTGTCGATGAACAATACGGGCCACGTTGTTGTGGCGCTCGGTGTAGGCTGCGTTGGCCAAAACGGGACAGCCTCCCATAATGTGCTCTATGTTTTCACCTGGTTGATGGCACATCCGGCAAATGTCATCAACGTCTTGATGCCAGACGTACCGCCTGCAGTTTCTCGTCGGCATTATCCTGTCCTGGATGGCTATCATGTCGGCTTCTACTACTGAAGAGAGTTCACCACGCGTTAGCCACAGATTAGATGCGGCCTTGTCGACGTGTGGCCGGTCCAGTTGATGGGGGTGGGCACCATGCACTGCCTTCTGCTTCCAAGCTGCAATCTTCTCCTCCACTGTCTGCAGATTGCAGTTGAGTTGGTACTCCGCTTGCGCCAAGTGCAGAGCGCTGTATCCTCTGTCAGCGGCGCAGACAGCCCGGTATAGCGCGTTTTGGTTGGCGCGTTCTGCGAAGTACTCGCGCAGTTGTCGTACCTGGGCAACACACAGTGCAGAAATGTCGACGATTCCAAGTCCCCCTTCTTTGCGTGGTAGTGAAACTCTCTCCAGTGCCGATTGAGGATGGTGCATTCCGGCCTCTTTGAATGCTTTCCTCATCCTCCTCTCAAGGTCCTCTAGGTCAGTTTTGCTCCATTTGACTACACCAAAACTGAAGGTCAGCAGGGGAACCGCGAATGTGTTGATCGCGCGTACCTTGTTCCCCGCGTTGAGGAAAGTCCTCAGGACACAGTTCACTCGACTCAAGAACTTGTCTCGCAGCTCCGTCTTGATGTCGGAGTGGCGAATCCCGGTGAGCTGCCGGAATCCAAGATATTTATAGGATTCGCCACGAACCATGTCTCTTATAAACTCGCCGTCATAGACCTCGTAGCCTCCGGATTCGGTAAGTTGTCCTTTCAGCAGATGGACACAGCGACACTTGTCGAGGCCGAACTCCATGCAGATGTCCCTGCTTATGTCTTCGACAACCCGGATAGCTACACGCTAGACGCTGACGTGAATCAGCGTAGACCTTGAGATCATCCATGTAGAAGGTATGGGTCACTTCTTCGTGGGCGCCGTCGCCATACCTTATTTTATAGCCATGACCGTTTCTATTGAGCGTCCTACTGAGGGGGTTCAGTGCCAGACAAAACCAAAGCGGGCTGAAAGAGTCGCCTTGGAATATCCCCCTCTTTATCTGCAGCGTTCTAGACTGCAACACATTTTCCCCATCACTGAGGTGCAGAGACGTGCTCCACTGCCTCATCGCATGCTGCAGGAACCTAACGACGACGGGATCAATCTTGTAGAGCTCCAATACCCGGACGAGAAACGAGTGAGGTATGGAGTCATAAGCCTTCCTGTAATCGATGTAGGCCATACTTAGGTTCCGCTGGTTATATACCGCCTGGCCGACTATGTCTGCGTCGATGATGGCCTGGTCTTTGCAGCCATGCGTATTTTTTCTGCATCCTTTCTGCTCTAGTAGAAGTAGAGAAGAGAGTAGAGAGTAGAGAGTAGAGAGTAGAGAGTAGAGAGTAGAGAGTAGAGAGTAGAGAGTAGAGAGCAGAGAGTAGAGAGCAGAGAGTAGAGAGTATAGAGAGTAGAGAGAGTAGAGAGTAGAGAGTAGAGAGAGTACAGAGTAGAGAGAGTACAGAGTAGAGAGTAGAGATAGTAGAGAATAGAGAGAGTAGAGAGTAGGTAGAATAGAGAGTAGAGAGTAGAGAATAGAGAGAGAGTAGAGAGAGTACAGAGTAGAGAGAGTACTGAGTAGAGAGTAGAGATAGTAGAGAATAGAGAGAGTAGAGAGTAGGTAGAGTAGAGAGTAGAGAGAGTAGAAAGTAGAGAGTAGAGAGAGTAGAGAGAGTACAGAGTAGAGAGTAGAGTAGAGAGAGCACAGAGTAGAGAGTAGAGATAGTAGAACTTGAGCTTGAGCTTGGGTAGACTGTACAATTCGTAGTTGCTCTCCGTGATTGACCTGATAGTAGAGAGTAGATATAGTAGAGAGTAGAAAGTGTAACGCCCGAGCGGTCTGGGGCACTTTTCTTTTTTGTTCTATCGAGAGAAACAACTGTTCTTCTCGATGTTCAACTATCAACCGATTTATTTTTTCTCTCTAATCCTCGATCCCTCTGTGAGGATGTACAGAACTCTAAAAACGTTAGAACTAACTTACTGGCTACCTGCTATGTGTAGGGAATTTTCAACTTGCACAGTATGGAAAATTCAATCGTTCCTGTTGGAAAATCCTTGGTTGGATTCTCCCCTATCTTCAGTAGGAATCTTTCTTATTGTAAATACTTATTCATATTGAAATTATCTGAGATGTTCTATTCGTGGGAGAGGGTCACTGCATCTCCCCCTACTCAATGAGTTTTAGGGGAAACTAGAAGAGTTTCCTCTAAAATTGGTCTGTGAGGTTATTTTTATATATAACTGATTGTATATTATTTCAATTTTTGTGTGTTCTTCATTTGCTATGATATCTGTATTTATTTATCTCAACTCCCTCAATTCTGAAATTCCGCAATTCCAAATGAAAAATAAAATTATCATATCTCCATAAAATTTTCCAAAACGCCTTATCGATAAACACTTGTGCTTTTACAGCTACAATAAAAATAGTTTTCTTTTCTTTTCAAATTTCTTCGTATAATACGTTTATTAATACTCCCCTATTTACTCTTTTAATTCATTCATCATATATTTGAAGGGTGTGTATACCTCTTCCATTAATTTTCTTCGCATTTATAGCGCTATTTCGTTTCATTCATATGTTTGATAATATAATTTTAACCCACATTTTAGTTACTCATGAACTTTTAAGTAAGTATTGGGACATACATGCCGTTACAGGAAAGAATTCCTGGTTTTCCAGCCCTTCGGTACATTCAAAAGCTATGATTGCGATTGATGGACACATTTTTGTTAAATTGGCTGTAGACATATATGGCTCAATCTTTTACTTTTTTTTAAAATTCCACTTCGAAGTGTGTTTATTAAATTTGAAATCACACCTGTTTAAATCTCGATAAGTCCATTTCCCCAGATTGCCCTGTTCATACTTTTAAAGTATGGGAGACAGGAAAGTTTTTTCCAAACAAAATAAGCAGTTTTTACAGAATTGAAGAAATACTTTCAACTAATAATTTCCCTTCTTTGATTCATGTTTCTCAAGACTTGTTATCTTGTTATCCTGTAGCTTGTCTTTAGGTAGTATCATGTTTCCAATATTTAATAATTCCTTTCATTGATTAGCCCTCGCCAGATTAATTTTATTGAACGATTAGCATATCCTTAATATCATTCAGTTTCAGTTGTTATTCACATAGAAATATGTATATATATTTTTTTCGTTTGTTAATCACAATTCACGCTAATTTGTCTTGCTTTTCTACATTCATTGTTAATCGAAAACCATCTTAAAAATTAGAAAATTAACTTCTAAACTTATCCATGTCCATGTTTCCACAACACTCGGCCTATTAACAGAATCGACTACTATTTCTCCTATAATAAAGTAGCTTCTTACCGCCTCCTTTGACCAACGGATGGTTTTCCATATTCACCCGTCTATCCACAGCTTCCAGATCTAGTGCAGCTGCCATAATTGCACTATTAGGTATTTATCAGCTGCTAGTTGTTTTTCCGCCGTTGTAGTTACCTCGACTTGTGTGAAGTTGGCGGCCAAAAACCAGCGGCTCGATATTCTGCTGCTCGAAGTTCACCCCGGTGCTGGTGTGGCTTATGTGTTCACTTCGATTACCAAGTCAAAAAGGTTTTGGTCGCACTAAATTTCCGGCAGTCTTACGACCTATCTAATAACTTCCTTTCCTCGAAACTCCGCTCAGCGTTGAACGGAGGACACTTTAGCCACCATTAGATTAACTTACTTGCGCAGTGGCATTTAATTTAGGAATTATTTTTTCTTGTTTTGGTAAGCACTTTTTCGGTTCAACGTCACATTCTTTTTACTCTTTCGATCTCTTCATTTGCTTTAGCTTCGATCTCACATGCACCAACATGGGTCACAAAAAATAATTCTTGATAGCACTTGCTGCCCTTCTGGCAGCAGCGGAACGCCAAAATACACAACAGCAGCAGTCAAAATTGAAACACTTCTATGGGTGGGCTGCTGTCCCCACTTGGACAGCATCCCACCGCTGTCACCAAATGTAACGCCCGAGCGGTCTGGGGCACTTTTCTTTTATCTTCTATCGAGAGAAACAACTGTTCTTCTCGATGTTCAACTATCAACTGATTTATTTTTTCTCTCTCATCCTCGATCCCTCTGTGAGGATGTACAGAACTCTAAAAACGTTAGAACTAACTTACTGGCTACCTGCTATGTGTAGGGAATTTTCAACTTGCACAGTATGGAAAATTCCATCGTTCCTGTTGGAAAAATCCTTGGTTGGATTCTCCCCTATCTTCAGTAGGAATCTTTCTTATTGTAAATACTTATTCATATTGAAATTGTCTGAGATGTTCTATTCGTGGGAGAGGGTCACTGCAAAAGTAAAGAGAGTAGAGACAGTAAAGAGTAGAGAGAGTAGAGAGTAGAGAGTAGGGAGAGTATGAGGAGTGAAGAGAGAGTAGAGAGAGTGGAGAGAGTAGAGAGTAAGGAGAGTAGAATGAGTAGAAAGTAGAGAGAATAGATAGTAGAGAGAGTAGAAAATAGAGAGAGTAGAGAGAGTAGAGAGATGAGAGAGTAGGGAGAGTAGAGAGAGCACAGAGTAGAGAGTAGAGAGAGTACAGAGTAGAGAATAGAGATAGTAAAGAGTAGAGAGAGTAGAAAGTAGGGAGGGTAGGAAGAGTAGAGAGTAGAGAGTAGAGGGTAGGAAGAGTAGAGAGTAGAGAGTAGAGAGAGTAGAGAGTAGAGATAGTAGAAAGTAGAGAGTGGAGAGAGTAGAGAGTAGAGAGAGTGAAGAGTAGAGAGAGTAGAGAGTAGAGACGGTACAGAGTAGAGAGTAGAGATAGTAGAGAGTAGGGAGAGTAGAGAGAGTAGAGATAGTAGAGAGTAGGGAGAGTAGAGAGAGTAGAGATAGTAGAGAGTAGGGAGAGTAGAGAGAGTAGAGAGTAAGGAGAATAGAGAGAGTAGAGAGAGTAGAAAGTAGATAGAGTAGACAGTAGATAGAGTAGATAGAGTAGATAGAGTAGAGAGAGTAGAGAGTAGAGAGTAGATAATGGAGAGAGTAGAGAGCAAAGAGATTAGAGAAAGTAGAGAGTAGAAAGAGTAGAGAGTAGAGAGTAGTGAGAGTGGAGAGAAAGTGGAAAGTTTAAAATAAAGAGCAGAGAGTAGAGAGAAGAGAGAACAAAGTATAGAGTAGATAGTAGGAAATGAAGAGTAAAGAGTTGAAATTCAAAGTCAAAATTGGAAGAGCAACAATTGATCGCAGAGAAAGAGTAGATGTTTGAGACATAGAGATATTTGGACTAAAAAAGAAACATTGAATAAAAGAAAAGAAAATAAATTGCGAGAGTCTGTTTGAGTGCAACAGCAAAGCTATTCCAATGACTTTGCGGTAAACTTATTAAAACATAGAATTGGGCCGCTAGTGTCTACACTAAAAATGACACAGCGAAGTCTTCAACATCTTTTCGAATTTCCTCATTACAATTTCTCAGTTTACTTCGTAACTTCCTAACAGCAGATTCGACAAAACTCATAAACTGATTTGTTGGAATTTTTCCTTCTTCATTCGGGTAAACATCCCTTTTGGGTAAATGTCGCATTCGGGTAAACGTTGCATTCGGGTGAATGTCATTCGGGTATGCGTTACATTCGGGTAAATGTGCTTCGGGTAAACGTGTTTCGGGTGATCGGAATGGAATTCGGGTGAATGGGACACAACCGTTCATGTGAGTCCCACGAGTTGCGCGGTAAAGGTCAGCTGCATCAGTGACCCGCTTAATGTGCGATTCACATAGAACGTTACGGAAAAGAACGTCTACGTTCCGTCAACGTCTCCACCAATTCACACATGCAGTCAATGCTTGCACCAGCACCGTCACGTCAAATGTCAAACGAATGATCTATTCAATGTTTTTCGTGGTGTCGCCATCTACGACAATTTTGAATTGCAATGCCCTCTTTCAAATCAGCATACCTAGAATCAGTCCTAAATTTAGAAAAAAAAAACAGGGAAAATCATTGAAATATATTATTTAAATGCCTAAAACCTGTAGTCCCGACCCTTTTTTAACAATAATAATATATAGACTGTTTTTCTCAGCTAGTCGTGAATTGATTTTAACTGAGAAATTTGAAACTGGGAGATATGTTGGCATAAAAAATGCAGCCAAAATCAAAACAAAAGCCGAGACACAAAGCCCAGACAAAAACCCAACGAGCCGTCCGTCTCCGTCAATTATTCTTTTCTACAAATCCTGCCGGTCGTTTTCGTTGAACTTATGCTGACGGGTCGTTACGTTGCCGGTGTATGTGAATGTTTTCATATGAATTGCATGGTAGAATAACTGACGTAACGGAACGTGACGGGGCGTGAACGTGACGTGGATGTTGTATGTGAATCGCACTTAATACAGTAAGAGCGGAAATACTGTGGAGGGCGCCCCGGTGCTCAACAGGCTCCGTTATAGGTTATTTGATCGGTTCCAGCTCCCAAAGATATTGATTGTAATAAATAAAAAATAGTCAGAAATTGAACTAGAAAGCAGTCACATTTTGTGAAACATCCAAAAACAAACCGTATATATTATCATTTTCTTATTTTATGACTGCTAGTCCCAGTCATTCAGCGCTTTCCTACCAAAAAGTTCATCGTCGGCCCCTAGGGACGGAGCTCAACGTGTTAAAGTTGCAACCACCGACTCCGACTTTAGGTAGTAATTTTTAATAATTATTAGGCGACGAGTGCTGTTCGTCTGTTTTCAAGGAAGAAAAGAACTATAAAAGGCTTCAATTTTGACAACTGGAGATGCTGCAATCGTCAAGTGTGAATGTCCCATTTCTAAATGAACTGAACTCTAAACAACTCAAAATCATTAGAAAAACTTATTCCTTGGCATTCCAATCAGTATCGGTATGCCTTTTTTTGACAGAGCCTGATCACCATGAGTCTCAATGAGAATTTAGGGTGCATCAGTTTTTTTTGCAGTGAAAATATAATTTTGTTTGACAAAACACTGTACTCGTGATTACTCGTTTTGACGTAGGACTACGTCTAACCGGAAGATATAGGGGGTGAAATGGAAATCTAGGCACTGAACAAGTAGGAAAAAATGCAAGATTTGGAACGCTTATAACTCTAGCATTTCTCAATAGATCGCAAAGGTTTTTGCATCAATTGATAGGAAATATATCTACGCATCTATCATAACGAATAACATTTCATTTTTCATGAGATAAATAATTGAATAATTGTGAAATATCAAGCATTGTCAAAATGCACTATGTGCCCATTTTTGATTGGTCCATTTTGTGCTCCTCAAATCGTACCGACCAAAACGGGCAACCAGAGCAGCAGCGAAATAGAATGAAGCACGATTGGAAAGGAAAAAGAAAAAAATGAACGAAACATTGGTCGCAGTCTCACACATGCGTAAGTCTCGAGCCAGCCAGTTAGCTTAAAAATCCCCGCTCCGCTGCCGTAACGATCATTCTCATTCAAACCGTACACCACATCGGTTCGCATCACAACACATCAACAAACCAACCCAAGCAGCCATGTCTGGACATGGTAAAGGAGGAAAAGTGAAGGGAAAGGCAAAATCCCGCTCGAACCGTGTTGATCTGGAGTTCCCCGCAAGGGTAGCTAGGACGAGCGCGTTAGTACCAGTGCACCAGTCCACCTAGCCGGCGTTATATAGTTTCGGCCGCCGAAGTGATCGTGTTAGCTGGCAAAGCTGCTCGCGACGATAAGAAAACCCGCATTCGGAACAGAACACATTCGGTTCGGTGGACATCATGACAACAACAGGCAGTTGCAACGAGTGGCGAGTGGCAAACGCAATCGCAAAACGGCATCAGGTAGCAGAAGAAAAAAGTTTGATCTTTATACAAACTGCTTTGGTGGCAAATCCAGAACAAGGCGGCATCGAGGGCGTTCAAAATGGCTTTTTTCAAAACCACGAGTACTAAGTTTTCTAAATTGGAACCATTCCATAAAGCAAGGCGCTTTTCAGGGCCATTAAACCTTCCAAGAAAGAGTTTAGGAAATACAGTTCAATGCTTTCTAAAACATTATCCAAAATAATAATAAAACACAAATTGATTTTTTCATAATTTGTTTGCCAGGATATGATGAGTATGTGAATTTGGCAGTTGTTCTGAGCTTATTGATAGTTGGGGACTTTCCTGATTATACAATTTTCATCAATTCTTAAATTGTTTCCAGATTGAAAGTACAGTAATTTACAATTAGTTCGACATTTAGCTAATTGGACGGACATGTAATGCGACTTATTTAGATGGACATTTTTGTAAACATAGAGATCCAAATTATGACCCCACATTGAAAGTCGACACTGTTCCACTGTCATCGCAAATGTTCAATTACAGGTTAAAATCGCCTCCAATGCGACACTGAGTGGCGCTTCGGCACGTCGCATTGAATGTAATTTACTGTACAACATGTCACAAAGCTGGATAGGAAGAAATTTTCCAACTGTGAAAGCTGTGGCGAGTGGCAACAAATCGCTAAACAGGAAGGTTTAGCCGAACAAGATGGGGATATCGAGTGATAACAAAACAATAAACTCTTTAGATTGAAGATAATTTTGTGATCCTCAAAAGGACCCTTTTTAGCCTGCATGTGAATCCAACGAGCGAACAAATCGTAATGAATGTACTTTTTTGCCATCGCTCCCTTTTAACGCTCATTCGTTCGTCTCGTTGGACTCGCCCCTCTGGCTGAGTCTGCCGATTTGTCTCTATCCTGTGAGTGTGTACCGCTAGAGTATAAAACACGCGGACCCCAAAAAAATATCTTATTTTCTTTCAAACCGTAAACCCGTGTGGTTGTACGGCATCGGCATCGTGGACGTAACAAAGGAGGACAAGTTAAGGGAAAGGCAAAGTCTCACTCGAACCGTGCAAGTCTCCAGTTCCCTGTTGGTCGCATTCACTGATTGCTCCGCAAGGGTAACTAGGCCGAACGGATTGGTGCCGGAGCACCAGTATACCTAACAGCGATTATAGAGTTTCGGCCGTCGGATTGCTCAAGTTGGCTTGCAAAGCTGCTCAGAAAACCCGCATCAAGAACAGAGCAGCTTCGGTTCGGCGCTCATCAAGGCAACAATTAGTTTCAGTGAGTGGCAAAGTGTTTCTCCGGCACGTCGCATTAAATGTAATTTACTGAACAACATGTCACAAGCTGAATGGGAAGAAATTTTCCAACTGTGAAAGCTGTGGCGAGTGGCAAACGCAATAGCTAAACAGGAAGGTTTAGCCGAACAAGATGGGAATATCGAGTGATAACAAAAACACAACACCAAAGGTTCTTTTCAGAACCCCCAACATTTTCATAAAGAGTAAACAGTAAACTAATCCATTTTTCAGGTAGATAGGTAGGTATTCACGTAGGAGAAGAAAATAAAACAATATATTTAAAATATATATTTAACAAAAGCTGTCTCCTTTGTAGAGACGAATGAACTCTCAGAGTTTAAAGTCTCTCTAATTCAATACCTTCCTTCCTTCCTGTCTCCTTTGTATAGTCCTACGTCACTCCGGTTATGTCCCCGACATTACCCACCCGTCTTTTTTAACACAGAAATCAACATGTTTAAAACTATAGGTAGTTATACTCAAATGTACGTATAAAGATCTCATAGCGTAATGCATTGGTAAACAGTGAGAACCTATTGAAGCAATTCAGAAATATACGAATCTAGTTTACGAATCCAAATAATTAAATGAACGGCAATCGGCGTCAGATGATTTTCTTAAAACTTTATTTAAAAAAAAAATCAGTTTTCATGTTTATCTAGAGTAGGGAATTATTTTAAAAATCACGGTCTCTCGTTTCTATCTGAGATACATTCAGGTGGATTATGCCAGATTTCAATTAAAATTTACACACTATAATACAGATTTAGATATGTTACATTTGTATCAGCGCTGCACGACACAAACCCATATCGCTTACACACAATCATATTATAATTTTAAATGCAACACTTAACTCGCTTGTTGTATCATTTCAAATCGTTTCCCGGCGGCACCCTTCTTGATTCGATATTCCATAACCTCAATAGTTGTATAGCTGCAAAAAAAAAAAAAAAGACAATCAGTTCACCTTATCTGTCAGAATTCCGTGTAATCTGAGCGGTTAATTAATCAACGGCAAGTGTGTGATCGCAATTCGCAACAACACCTGCGAGACTCACCCAACGGTCCCGATTAGCATAACGCACATGATACAGACCAGCTTCGTGAAGGTCGACAGGATCGGACTGGTTGCGTACATTAGCACCGAACCGGTTGCCTCCCACAGGCGGAAATTGCTGAACGCAGCCTCCTCGTTGCCCGGGAACAGAATACCGCTCAAAGCTGTGGGAGAAAAGTGATAACAAGAACGCGCGAGAGAAGGGTGAGAAGGATGCTTTGGCGGCTTGTGCTTCGTTCAAGCTTTTCTGTGATGGGCAGTTGTATTGTGCCTCCAACAGAGGGAGTTGAAATCGGAGCTATAAAAACGTGTGCATTTGCTATAAAAATCAATGCGTTCGATGCCAAAGCTACGCTCGGTTCAAGATATTTTTTCAAAATATGAAGCACGTGATTGGTTTCAAACCTTCTCACCATTAATCTGAATGAGCCAGATTCCATCCGCCAGCCCCCAGCAGGCAACGATGATCGAGTAGGCGTAGTATTGATCCGTTGGTTTCCACAGCAACATGAACACGATCAGCGCAAGGTGGAAAAGCGCCGTGGCGATGATCATCGGAAACCGTCCAATAACCTTCGTGATGTAGGGTGTGACGGCGGCGGCCACAGCATTCGCCAGCCCAAAGCTGATCATCGCATATCCAATGTAGCTTATGCCGAGTCCACAGGCGACGAATGACTGCAGGATCATGATTTACAAGGTTATCGATTAGACTGGCTGGAAGTCACGTTTTCCCACGATTACATTTATGGGACACGCGCCACAATACAAATGATGCAAAACTCGGTCGCTATTGCACAAGATTCGCAACAACTTACCGCGGTAAAATCGACTGCAATAAATGCCTGTTCAACGCCGATGAACATGGTGATCGGAAGGAGCAGCAGCTGATATTTCTTGGTGAATTGTTTCGCCGTGATGATCAGCATTCGAATGCCGGACACTCCTGTGCCGGATCCGGTTCGATTTTTGTCGTATCGCTCCAGCGAGTCCACTCCAACTGCCACTGAGAAGCTAGCCGCTGCCATGCAGGCAAGAAAAATTCCCGTGAGAATGTTAAGTTTGGCAACGTCCGGTTTGTGGAAGTCTACACTCGAGCTTTCCTGTTGCTGCTGTCGATCCACCGGGGCGATATAGTTGGCGCCACACGTTTCCGAAATGTTGATATTGTTTTGGGTAGCATTGTGGAAGGTGTCACCATCGCCGTAAGAAAGAACTGAAAGTAGAGTTGTGATTTTCGATTGAGTGATATTTGTGCTAATTCAAAAACGAGTTTTCAATACAATAGACTCATCCCAAGAGGTTGTGTACCAAGAAAGCAAGTAAAGGGTGTGTCACATCAAATTGCATCACGGAAAAAACGCTGTAGAAATTCGCCCAGTAGACCGATCCTTTTGAAAATTTTAGACAGTAAAATAAAAACTATTAAACAACTTTTGGCATTTTCTTTTTATTCACACTTCGAGCCCAAGACCGTATGCTCGCACCTTCCTCTTTACCCCGTCCATAAGGTTCTGTACAACGTCAGGTTGTAGTTTTGACGTGGGACTACGTCTAACCGGAGTATATGGGGGGTAAAATGAAAACCTAAACGCAGAACATGCAAGAAAAAATGAAAGATTCCAAATGCTTATGACTCGAACATTTCTCACTGTATCAGGAAGATATTTGCATCAATTGGCAGGGAATATTTCTACGCATCTATCGCAATTAATAAAATGTTATTTATCATTAGATAAACAATTGAATAACTGTAAATTGTTAAGCGTTATCTAAACGCCCTAACTACTTTGTTTTGATTGGCCCGATTTACAGTTTCCCCAACACAGCCATCATAACCAAGCAGCCTTGGGGAAATCGGCATTGCAAATACATGAAAGTGTGGGGATTTTTGTTCTCACCGAAATGTGTTCCCGAACACAGACTTAAAAACCAAGCAGTCTTGGAGAAATCGACATTACAAATACATGTAAGTCGAGGGTATTTTTGTTCCGACTGAAATGTGTTTCCCCAACACAGACTTTAAATCCATGGAGCGTGGGACAATCGGCATTGCAAATTCATGCAGCTCGGGAGCATTTTTGTTTGGACTAAAATGTGTTTCCCGAACACAGACTTCAGAACCAAGATGTCTGGGGGAATTGGCATTGCAAATTCATGTAGGTCGGGGGTATTTTTGATCAGACTGAAATGTGTTTGCCTAACACAGAGTTCAAAACCAAGGTGTTTGGGAAAATCGGTTTTGTAAATAAATGCTAACTGCGAGTACTTTTGTACTCGCTTGCCTATGTGCAGGCTAGAATATGTTTCCTGAACACGGTATAAGTTGAAGTTGTTGATTCATGCAAGTCAGGGGTACTGCTGCATCCGCATGTTTTTTGACCTCCGAAAAGTGTTTTCCTTACACGGATTACAAAAACGAGTATGAACACAACGCTTTGGCTCGGTTATTCAAGATTGCATTGAAGGATATACCTTCATATCTTCTACTCACTGAACTTCTGACACTGAGTACCTAAAGTTCATCAAATCAAACAAATTCGCGGCTCGAGAAGTACGTACACTTGAGAGATGCAAACTTCAGAGGGAAATGTAAAATAAAATTATCGTTTGATAATTCTTCCGTTCACATAATTTGTCCTAGGCATCATACCAAACACAAAAGGACTATCATTAGATTTACTTGTAACGAAGAACATAATCTATCACAATGCGTGAATTGACCTTACATGGCATTTATTCAATTTGTTTAATAATAAATCAAATATATTGAATTCAATTTAATTCGGAAATTGTTTCTTCCAATCAAAAATTTAATCAATACAAACAAATGATTGCTAAGCTAACCTAGTACCACGTCAACTTTGCGGTTATATCATAGATATAACCCACCCATTTTTTTTTGAACAGAAATCCATTTTCTCTTGAAGTCCGCCTCCGATTTGACAACTTTCGGAGGGCCTTCTTCATAATCGCCCAATATTTCTCTATTGGGCGAAGCTCCGGCGCGTTGAGAGGGTTCATTTCCTTTGGCACGAAGGTGACCCCGTTGGCTTCGTACCACTCCAACACGTCCTTTGAATAGTGGCACGAAGCGAGATCCGGCCAGAAGATGGTCGGGCCCTCGTGCTGCTTCAATAGTGGTAGTAAGCGCTTCTGTAGGCACTCCTTAAGATAAACCTGCCCGTTTACCGTGCCGGTCATCACGAAGGGGGCGCTCCGCTTTCCGCAAGAGCAGATCGCTTGCCACACCATATACTTTTTGGCAAACTTGGATAGTTTCTGCTTGCGAATCTCCTCCGGAACGCTGAATTTGTCCTCTGCGGAGAAGAACAACAGGCCCGGCAGCTGACGAAAGTCCGCTTTGACGTAGGTTTCGTCGTCCATTACCAGGCAATGCGGCTTCGTCAGCATTTCGGTGTACAGCTTCCGGGCTCGCGTCTTCCCCACCATGTTTTGCCTTTCGTCGCGGTTAGGAGCCTTCTGAACCTTGTATGTACGCAGGCCCTCCCGCTGCTTGGTCCGCTGGACGAATGAACTTGACAAATTCAGCTTATTGGCGACATCCCGGACCGAACTTTTCGGATCACGTCTAAACTGCTTAACTACGCGCTTGTGATCTTTTTCACTGACGGAGCATCCATTTCTGCCGTTCTTCACCTTCCGGTCGATGGTTAGGTTCTCGAAGTATCGTTTTAGTACTCTGCTGACCGTGGATTGGACGATTCCCAGCATCTTACCGATGTCCCGATGTGACAACTCCGGATTCTCGAAATGAGTGCATAGGATTAATTCACGACGCTCTTTTTCGTTCGACGACATTTTTCCAAATTTACGAAAAATTGACAGTGAAGCATGGCCAACGTGATCTATACACTCTTATCTGATTATAGACGAAAGCTGAAGATATAATTCCTAAAAATTAAATTTCTACAGCGTTTTTTCCGTGATGCAATTTGATGTGACACACCCTTTATCTTATGAAATTTTAGAACAAAATTGAAAACGTTTTCTGAATAATCACTAATTATAACATAAATTATTTGTAACGAACTTAATTTTTGACGTAGGACTACGTCTAACCGGAAGATATAGGGGGTAAAATGGAAATCTAGGCACTGAACAAGTAGGAAAAAATGCAAGATTTGGAACGCTTATAACTCGAGCATTTCTCAATAGATCGCAAAGGTTTTTGCATCAATTGATAGGAAATATATCTACGCATCTATCATAACGAATAACATTTCATTTTTCTTGAGATAAATAATTGAATAATTGTGAAATATCAAGCATTGTCCAAATACACTATGTGCCCATTTTTGATTGGTCCATTTTGTGCTCCTCAAATCGTACCGACCAAAATGGGCAACCAGAGCAGCAGCGAAATAGAATGAAGCACGATTGGAAAGGAAAAAGAAAAAAAAAATGAGGGAAACATTGGTCGCAGTCTCACAATTCTCGAGCCAGCCAGTCAGCTTAAAAATCCCCTCTCCGCTGCCGTAACGATCATTCTCATCCGAACCGTACACCACATCGTTTCGCATCACCTCACACCAACAAACCAACACAAGCAGCCATGTCTGGACATGACAAAGGAGGAAAAGTGAAGGGAAAGGCAAAATCCCGCTCGAACCGTGGTGGTCTGCAATTTCCCGTAGGTGTATCCGCCAATTGCATCGGAAAAGGTAGCTAGGTCGAGCGCGTTAGTACCTGTGTACCAGTCCACCTAGCCGGCGTTATATAGTTTCGGCCGCCGGAGTGATCGAGTTAGCTGGCAAAGCTGCTCGCGACGATAAGAAAACCTGCATTCGGAACATAACACATTCGGTTCGGCGGACATCAAGACAACAGACAGTTGCAGCGAATGGCGAGTGGCAAACGCAATCGCAAAACGGCATCAGGTAGCAGAAGAAAAAAGTTTGTTCTTTATACAAACTGCTTTGGCGGCAAATCCAGAACAAGGCGGCATCGAGGGCGTTCGAAATGGTTTTTTTCAAAACCACGAGTACTAAGTTTTCTAAATTGGAACCATTCCATAAAACAAGGCGCTTTTCAGGGCCATTAAACCTTCCAAAAAAGAGTTTAGGAAATAAAGTTCAATGCTTTCTAAAACATTATCCAAAATAATAATAAAACACAAATTGATGTTTTCATAATTTGTTTGCCAGGATTTGATGAGTATGTGAATTTGGCAGTTGTTCTGAGCTTATTGATAGTTGGGGACTTTCCTGATTATTCAATTTTCACCAATTCTTAAATTGTTTCCAGATTGAAAGTACAGTAATCTACAATTAGTTCGACATTTAACTAATTGGACGGACATGTAATGCGACTTATTTAGTTGGACATTTTTGTAAACATAGAGATCCAAATTATGACCCCACATTGAAAGTCGACACTGTACCACTGTCATCGTAAATGTTCAATTACAGGTTGAAATCGCCTCCAATGCGACACTGAGTGGTGCTTCGGCACGTCGCATTAAATATACTTTACTGTAAAATATGTCACTAGCTGGATGGGAAGAAATTTTCCAACTGTGAAAGCTGTGGCGAGTGGCAAATGCAATCGCTAAACAGAAAGGTTTAGCCGAACAAGATGGGGATATCGAGTGATAACAAAACAATAAACTCTTTAGACTTTTTTTTGTGATCCTGAAAAGGACCCTTTTTAGTCTGTATGTGAATCCAACGAGCGAAAAAATCGTAATGAATGTATTTTTTTGCCATCGCTCCCTTTTAACGCTCATTCGTTCGTCTCGTTGGACCCGCCCCTTTGGCTGAGTCTGCCGATTTGTCTCTATCCTGTGAGTGTGTACCGCTAGAGTATAAAACACGCGGACCCCAAAAAAATATCTTATTTTCTTTCAAACCGTAAACCCGTGTGGTTGTACGGCATCGGCATCGTGTACTTAACAAAGGAGGAAAAGAGAAGGGAAAGGCAAAATCCCGCTCGAACCGTGGTGGTCTGCAATTTCCCGTAGGTGTATCCGCCAATTGCACCGGAAAAGGTTGCTAGGTCGAGTGCGTTAGTACCTGTGTACCAGTCCACCTAGCCGGCGTTATATAGTTTCGGCCCCCGAAGTGATCGAGTTAGCAGGCAAAGCTGATCGCGACGATAAGAAAACCCGCATTCAGAACAGAACACATTCGGTTCGGTGGACATCAAGACAACAGGCAGTTGCAGCGAGTGGCGAGTGGCAAACGCAATCGCAAAACGGCATCAGGTAGCAGAAGAAAAAAGTTTGTTCTTTATACAAACTGCTTTGGCGGCAAATCCAGAACAAGGCGGCATCGAGGGCGTTCGAAATGGTTTTTTTCAAAACCACGAGTACTAAGTTTTCTAAATTGGAACCATTCCATAAAACAAGGCGCTTTTCAGGGCCATTAAACCTTCCAAAAAAGAGTTTAGGAGATACAGTTCAATGCTTTCTAAAACATTATCCAAAATAATAATAAAACACAAATTGATGTTTTCATAATTTGTTTGCCAGGATTTGATGAGTATGTGAATTTGGCAGTTGTTCTGAGCTTATTGATAGTTGGGGACTTTCCTGATTATTCAATTTTCACCAATTCTTAAATTGTTTCCAGATTTAAAGCACAGTAATCTACAATTAGTTCGACATTTAGCTAATCGGACGGACATGTAATGCGACTTATTTAGTTGAACATTTTTGTAAACATAGAGATCCAAATTATGACCCCACATTGAAAGTCGACACTGTACCACTGTCATCGCAAATGTTCAATTACAGGTTAAAATTACCTCCAATCCGGCACTGAGTGGTGGTAATGCGACGTGCCATTGAATGTAATTTACTGTAAAATATGTCACAAGCTGGATGGGAAGAAATTTTCCAACTGTGAAAGCTGTGGCGAGTGACAACAAATCGCTAAACAGGAAGGTTTAGCCGAACAAGATGGGGATATCGAGTGATAACAAAACAATAAACTCTTTAGACTTTTTGTGATCCTGAAAAGGACCCTTTTTAGTCTGTATGTGAATCCAACGAGCGAACAAATCGTAATGAATGTATTTTTTTGCCATCGCTCCCTTTTAACGCTCATTCGTTCGTCTCGTTGGACCCGCCCCTTTGGCTGAGTCTGCCGATTTGTCTCTATCCTATGAGTGTGTACCGCTAGAGTATAAAACACGCGGACCCCAAAAAAATATCTTATTTTCTTTCAAACCGTAAACCCGTGTGGTTGTACGGCATCAGCATCGTGTACTCAACAAAGGAGGAAAAGAGAAGGGAAAGGCAAAATCCCGCTCGAACCGTGGTGGTCTGCAATTTCCCGTAGGTGTATCCGCCAATTGCACCGGAAAAGGTTGCTAGGTCGAGTGCGTTAGTACCTGTGTACCAGTCCACCTAGCCGGCGTTATATAGTTTCGGCCGCCGGAGTGATCGAGTTTGCTGGCAAAGCTGCTCGCGACGATAAGAAAACCCGCATTCAGAACAGAACACATTCGGTTCGGCGGACATCAAGACAACAGACAGTTGCAGCGAATGGCGAGTGGCAAACGCAATCGCAAAACGGCATCAGGTAGCAGAAGAAAAAAGTTTGTTCTTTATACAAACTGCTTTGGCGGCAAATCCAGAACAAGGCGGCATCGAGGGCGTTCGAAATGGTTTTTTTCAAAACCACGAGTACTAAGTTTTCTAAATTGGAACCATTCCATAAAACAAGGCGCTTTTCAGGGCCATTAAACCTTCCAAAAAAGAGTTTAGGAAATAAAGTTCAATGCTTTCTAAAACATTATCCAAAATAATAATAAAACACAAATTGATGTTTTCATAATTTGTTTGCCAGGATTTGATGAGTATGTGAATTTGGCAGTTGTTCTGAGCTTATTGATAGTTGGGGACTTTCCTGATTATTCAATTTTCACCAATTCTTAAATTGTTTCCAGATTTAAAGCACAGTAATCTACAATTAGTTCGACATTTAGCTAATCGGACGGACATGTAATGCGACTTATTTAGTTGAACATTTTTGTAAACATAGAGATCCAAATTATGACCCCACATTGAAAGTCGACACTGTACCACTGTCATCGCAAATGTTCAATTACAGGTTAAAATTACCTCCAATCCGACACTGAGTAGTGGTAATGCGACGTGTCATTGAATGTAATTTACTGTAAAATATGTCACAAGCTGGATGGGAAGAAATTTTCCAACTGTGAAAGCTGTGGCGAGTGGCAACAAATCGCTAAACAGGAAGGTTTAGCCGAACAAGATGGGGATATCGAGTGATAACAAAACAATAAACTCTTTAGATTGAAGATAATTTTGTGATCCTGAAAAGGACCCTTTTTAGCCTGCATGTGAATCCAACGAGCGAACAAATCGTAATGAATGTATTTTTTTGCCATCGCTCCCTTTTAACGCTCATTCGTTCGTCTCGTTGGACCCGCCCCTTTGGCTGAGTCTGCCGATTTGTCTCTATCCTGTGAGTGTGTACCGCTAGAGTATAAAACACGCGGACCCCAAAAAAATATCTTATTTTCTTTCAAACCGTAAACCCGTGTGGTTGTACGGCATCGGCATCGTGTACTCAACAAAGGAGGAAAAGAGAAGGGAAAGGCAAAATCCCGCTCGAACCGTGGTGGTCTGCAATTTCCCGTAGGTGTATCCGCCAATTGCACCGGAAAAGGTAGCTAGGTCGAGCGCGTTAGTACCTGTGTACCAGTCCACCTAGCCGGCGTTATATAGTTTCGGCCGCCGGAGTGATCGAGTTAGCTGGCAAAGCTGCTCGCGACGATAAGAAAACCTGCATTCGGAACATAACACATTCGGTTCGGCGGACATCAAGACAACAGACAGTTGCAGCGAATGGCGAGTGGCAAACGCAATCGCAAAACGGCATCAGGTAGCAGAAGAAAAAAGTTTGTTCTTTATACAAACTGCTTTGGCGGCAAATCCAGAATAAGGCGGCATCGAGGGCGTTCGAAATGGTTTTTTTCAAAACCACGAGTACTAAGTTTTCTAAATTGGAACCATTCCATAAAACAAGGCGCTTTTCAGGGCCATTAAACCTTCCAAAAAAGAGTTTAGGAAATAAAGTTCAATGCTTTCTAAAACATTATCCAAAATAATAATAAAACACAAATTGATGTTTTCATAATTTGTTTGCCAGGATTTGATGAGTATGTGAATTTGGCAGTTGTTCTGAGCTTATTGATAGTTGGGGACTTTCCTGATTATTCAATTTTCACCAATTCTTAAATTGTTTCCAGATTGAAAGTACAGTAATCTACAATTAGTTCGACATTTAGCTAATCGGACGGACATGTAATGCGACTTATTTAGTTGGACATTTTTGTAAACATAGAGATCCAAATTATGACCCCACATTGAAGGTCGACACTGTACCACTGTCATCGCAAATGTTCAATTACAGGTTAAAATTACCTCCAATCCGACACTGAGTAGTGGTAATGCGACGTGTCATTGAATGTAATTTACTGTAAAATATGTCACAAGCTGGATGGGAAGAAATTTTCCAACTGTGAAAGCTGTGGCGAGTGACAACAAATCGCTAAACAGGAAGGTTTAGCCGAACAAGATGGGGATATCGAGTGATAACAAAACAATAAACTCTTTAGACTTTTTGTGATCCTGAAAAGGACCCTTTTTAGTATTGAATGTATTTTTTTGCCATCGCTCCCTTTTAACGCTCATTCGTTCGTCTCGTTGGACTCGCCCCTTTGGCTGAGTCTGCCGATTTGTCTCTATCCTGTGAGTGTGTACCGCTAGAGTACAAAACGCGCGTTGATGACCACCTATGCATTCCCTATCACAGCCATCATTTTGATTGTACGATATGTGCATACGCCAAAAGTTGCCCGACTTTGATAAGTACAAAGGTTTCAGAAAAAAAATTAACTAAAAGATAGTGAGAAAAAATTGAGAAAGTGTGTAAAAAATAAAAAAGTGCAATGTCAAAACATATGGCAGCAAAGTATATGCGGAATTTCCGCAAACGCGCGAGAGAACAACGAGCGGGACCTTCTCCCAAACAACCAAGGACAGTCGTCGAGGAAGCGCGGTGTTGTCGGGCTAACACTGAAGCGTCCACAAATAGTGCGTCTCCAACCACTGGTCCGGATCCCGGAGAAGGACCATCAACTGCTCGTTGGGACGCCGGAGAAGGACCATCAACCACTGTTTGGGATGCCGGAGAAAGACCATCAACTCGAGGTAGGGAATTTATTTTTTTTCTTTGTTTATTCCGGTTGTATGAACTATTTCATAGTTGCAGTCTGCGTGTTCAATATGAACCAAATTGTTGATACATTGGTTAGGTAATTGTAATACATCAGTATCACATATGAACATATTGGATTCTCCAGAACATTTCTTTGAAGTCTCTTATATGTGAGAATCATTTCAAATAATATAGTTATTTTTCACTGATACTTTTTTTTTCGTTCTGAATAAGTGGCTCTATGTAATCATATTGTTCCATTGATAATTGCGGTATTTTAAACATATACATTATGTGTGTTTTATTCATAATGATATATATTTGCTTGTTTGCATAGATATTTGCTTGTTTCAAAAATGTCTTTGTTTTTAAACAGTCTTTGATGGATAAAATTCGGCTGCTCGGAAATTCATGTTTGGCTAGCATAATGGCATCTTCTAATATTTCAATTTGAAAATTGAAATTGTTGGATGGTATCAATATTCAGCATTGTCAGAAGATTCAATTCTATTACATGTTGTTGTTTAGATTTGTAGTCCAATTGCAGAAGATCATTAGTTATTTTACTGATATGTTGTATCCTTCCATTAATAGCATGATTTATGAGTATTTGATCGTTATTATTTGTAATCAAATCAGTCATAGTTTTGTTAATCATTCGGAGGTCGCTCGCATCAGGGTTGCCTGCTATCCATTTCCAAAACGTTCCTATTTTGTCCCATCGTTTAATGCGTTATTTCTCTGGGTTGATCTTCGAAAATGTTTGTTGTAACAATAGGTTTTTATTTCTAAGGAGTGCATACAATTGATTGGTTTAAACTTTTTGGTTTACTAGTTTATCAAAGTTATTTATCATATCTTGGAATTGAAATAATTCTATGGGTTGTATTACTCTTACATATCCTAATTTCAGTTTTACTTTTCCTAAACTAATAATTGCGATTGGATTATTATTTAAATCATGAATTTGAATATTTCAATATACGAGGGGTAAGCTAACATATAATATTATCCTTATATCCTTGGAGATCCGTCGTGGTGTTACACTTTCCCAACACGTATGTATTATTCACGTTCCCCCACGAGCGAGTTATCAGCTGTCGTGGTTACTGGTGTACAAAGCGTGCGGCTGCTACTGCGGTCAAGTGTCCCTTTTTCGTGTTTAAATAACTTAGCACTCGCGAACTTTTTCGTGGCGATTTCAGGGTGCATCGGTGGATTTGTAGAATTAGATGTTGCGGCTGGAACTGATGCTCTTGTTATCTTAGCACCAATTGTATTTTCTTTAATTTGGATTCATTTTATGCTCAAACGTATTTTGCAATTGATCTTGGATACTGTACACTTTATAGTTACTCACGTGATTAATCTGAATCAGCAATTTTTTTTTCACGCTTTGAAAATTTCGGTTAATTATGATTTGTATGTAAGTAAAACAAAAGGGGCCGAGGGGTTGCCTCTATAGCGTGATTCTAATGTAATTATGAAATGGATATTTGTTAGTGAGGGTGTGCAATCACATATCAAAAGCGTTTAAATTATACAATCCAATGTTACGGAGCTCTTACATACTCAGTAATATTTTCGAACAAGTTTATTCTCAAAACAATTAAATTTAGTTATTACTAAAAATGCATGAAATGTACGCGTCTTTGGAAAACCTAGATCATTTTTCAAAAGACACATCGCTGGTTTATTACATGTACATACTTTTAAATTTCACTCTTAGTTACCTTATCAGATTAACCAGTGTCATACCATCCCAACATACAAAAAACAAGATTGAACTTGAAATTTAAATTTTAAAGGTTAGGTTCTACTCGAACTAGGAAGAGTATTGGCGGGTTTTCAAATGTATTGCGCCAATTAGCCTCTGAGCCACATTTAAGTGAAACAATTGACTGAAAATTTGGTTACAAACTAATTAAAAAAAAATTGCCAATATCTTTGAGTTGATATCTACAAGCAGTGAACTTTTTTCCAGACAAAACATAGATTGAATCCTTCGCCATTTTCATTTGCGAAGTCGTTATAGCTGAATTCTTCTATCATAAAAGAATGGAAAACAGTAATATGTGATCATAATCCCAATCATTATAATCCATTACGGTTGCTCATCAGCGAAGTTATACGAAATTACAGGATCATTTCAGCATCTGTTTAGTCTAATAGACGTTATGGCGGGAGACGTATTGTTAAATGATGGTAATAATTGACAATAGGATGTTATATATCGTTAGGAAATGAGCTCAAACATAATGGGCCCTATTCCAGAAAACGAGACGAGCAGACGAGATTCAATTCAGTAATTGCAAGATTTTACAGATTTTCAAATGGGCCAACTAAATGTAAACATTGAACTCATATCCAGGGATGCTAGATGACTGTTTTGAATATATTAACACGGCACGAAAAGGGTCTTCACATATTGAACGAAAATGAATAATTCAAAACAACTACTTTATTGGAATTACATATATGTATATATATATATATATATATATATATATATATATATATATATATATATATATATATATATATATATATATATATATATATATATATATATATATATATATATATATATATATATATATATATATATATATCATACCGAGAAAAACTGACTGAAGTCTCTCCAGTCTACCAAATACAACATTCCAATGAAACTCGTGTACTGGAATGGAATATTTTGCTCGTCTCGACAGTGACTGAAGCCGAGACGAGACGAATTGCTCGTCTCGTTTTCTGGAATAGGCTCCAATATTATTTCATTCGTACCCGTACCAGTTCGAATGAGCTTTGGTTTGAAACACAGTCACGAACCCCAAATCAATCATACACACATACAGAGCGTGTACAAATTCTGTGGAGAAAATTTTAGTTAATAATAAATATTCATATAAATAACATATATAACATACATAAAAAATCATTCGAACAAATGAAATGAAATGTTGAACCCTCTACATATTCAAATAGAAAATATTGAGAACATTATATTTGTTTTATTTGTTATTACAGCATTGACTAACACCAATTATATTCTATTTATTACCAATTATAGATATGGCGCGCATTTATGAAAAGGCTAGCACGGCATTCAAAAAGCGTTTTACTGATAATGGTTTTGGCGTAGCATGCAGTGTTTGCGATCGTTTATGGTTCCAAAATGATTTAAAAACGATTAATAGATCAGAAGAAAATGTGCTTCTCACATTGGGATCATTCGTATCTGTTGAGAATTTTAGGGTTTGTCAAACTTGCCGTAGCAGTTTGAGACGTGGTGTAGTACCAAAACTAGCTACTACGAATGGGTTTGTATATCCAAATCCTCCTCCAGATTTACCTCTTCTGGATCCCATAAGCGAGAGATTGATTTCTCCTAGATTGCCTTTTATGTGCATTCGACGTTTGCGTCATGCTGCAGGTAGTCATGCAATATTGGGTCAGATTATTAACGTACCAGTGGATGTATCTGAAATGAATCGTATGCTTCCAAGAAACATTGATGATGATTATGCATTCAATGTTAGTATTAAGAAACATTCCATTCACAAATCTTCTTATTTGAATGGATTTGTGAAGAAGTCCACAGTAAAAAAGTGGCTTGACTATCTTATTGGCACTCCATTATATCGTCGTTATGGCATAGTTATCGCTGAAGATCAGCTGAATAATCTTGTGCAATCTTCAGATCTACCTGAATTTGACAACGAGTTGGAAACAATCGATCCTTCAAGCGAATTTGAGCTCTTGATTGGGCAACAACAAACCCTTTTATGGAATGAGGATATGTGTTTGGAAATTGCACCCGGTCAAAATAAAGTACCTTTGTCTTTAATTTTTGACGAATTTGCAGAGGAACTTTCGTTTCCTGACATTTATTTCGGACATCCGCGTTCTTTCAAACCCGATGTTCATGTAACACCATTTATGATGGCTACAAGTGAACTTCGACGACGCGACAGACGAGGTGCAAAGCCACAACATTTACTTTATATGGCTGTAAAAATACTTCGTCTTCGCGTTTCTGAGGGTTTACAAAATACATTCAAATGTAGAGCAACCGCAAATATAACTCGTGAAATGTTAAAGGATAAGAATTTCTTAGAGAGTTGCATTGAACATAATTTGTCGTTTCTCAAGTCTATTCCTAATTCGGTCCAATATTGGCAGCAACGGAAACGTGACGTTTTTGCAATGATTCGGCAACTTGGAAAACCAACAACCTTCATGACATTGAGCGCCAATGAAACTCGATGGCCAATGTTGTTAAAACTTCTATATAAACTTTCCGATGAGCACAACATCGAGTTGACAGATCCTATACAGGAACTAACTGCTCTACAACGAACAAGACTTGTAAATGAGGATTCAGTTACCTGTTGCATTTATTTTAACAGGCTAATTGATTCTCTAATGTCTATACTTTCTTCTAAAAGTTTCAGCCCTCTCGGTGACTATTATGTTGTTGATTATTTCAAACGAATTGAGTTTCAACATCGTGGAAGTCCACATGCCCACATTTTGCTGTGGCTACATAACGATCCTCGGGAAAGAATTTCAGAGGACATGCCCGCTACTGTGGAGCTAATAAATTTTCTTTCTTCCGTTAGTGCTAATAGTAATCAAATTCATAAGCACACCTTTACTTGTTACAAGCGGAATGAAAAACAATGTCGGTTCAACATCCCTTATTGGCCCATGGATCGAACTAGAATTTTGTTGCCAATGGCATCGAATAATTCTGCTCGAAATCAACTGATTATAAAAGCGAAGAAAATGCATGAAAATTTGAACACAAAGATATATTCAACACTTGATGAATATCTTTCTGATTGTAATTGCTCTTATGATAATTACTTGGATGTTATCCGAGCTTCATTACATCGACCAACCGTTCTTATGAAACGATCCATGGAAGAACTCTGGACCAATCCGTATAATCCATGGATTGCCAAAGAACTTTTCTCGAACATGGATTTTCAATTTATTTTGGAAGAGTATTCATGTGCTGCGTATGTTGTCGAATATGTAAATAAAACGAACAGGGGAATCAGTAACTTACATCGTGAACTGATAACGTTGCAAGAAGAGTACCCTGACCAAGATTATGCTGCACTTCTGAAGAAAGTTAGTATTAAAATGCTGAATTCTATAGAAATGTGTGCACAAGAAGCTGCTTGGTATTTACTGCGACAACCAATGTCAGAAGCCAGTAGAAAAGTGGATTTTATACCAACTATGTGGCCACATGAACGTATAAAATCGAGGAAACAATCAAAACAAATGGACGAGGAAGGCATTGGTGATGACTCTACCGATGTCTGGACCCTAAACATTATACAAAAGTATGAGAAACGTGAAGGTCTCCACGATATTTGTTTAGCAGATTTTGTAGCATGTTATACAAAAGATAACAATAATACGAATGCATATAAGCTTCGAAAACAATCTCGAGTACTGCGGTGGAGAGGTTATAAAATGACAGATTTGAATGATTACAAGCGTGAAATGGTTCTTTTGTTTTTACCATTTCGGAACGAAGCTTGCGACATTCTTGACAATAACAATTTCATTGATTTGTACGACCAAAATGAGACTGTTATATTGAACATGCTGAAAAAATATGATTGTGAGATTAACCTCGAACAAATCGTCGATGAATATCTTCGTATAACCGAAGAGAGTACAAATGACGATCAACGAAACGCAGCGACCGAGAAACACAATGAATTCGTAAGGGCTATCACCATGCAGCCCAACGATGACGACATCGATCAGTTGCCTACTGGCGCTCTGGCAGCGGTCATTAAGAAACGTACCAATGTTTTGAGTAAACAAGATTATTGTACTATGGTGCGTGCTACAAATGTAGAACAACGAAATTTGATTTTACATTTGATTGATATCTTGCACAGCTATGATGGAACAAACACACCTTTGCAGATATTTTTCACTGGTCCTGCAGGGTGTGGCAAAACTTTTACACTTCGAATATTAATGGAGACTTATAATCGATTTGGCCAAGCGCAAAATTCGCTGAAAAATGCATATGTTGCTTGTGCATCGACAGGAAAAGCAGCTGTAGCTATTGGTGGTACTACAGTTCACTCTGCTTTCCGTATTACAATGGCACGCAGACAAAATTCAAAGCTTGGATTTGAAGCTCTTCAACTATATCGTAATGCTTTTTTAGGCATAAGAGCGATAATTATAGATGAAGTAAGTATGATAGGTGCAGATGTACTTAATACAATCCACACTCGATTGCAAGACATCACTGGAAATTACGATGATCCATTTGGTGGAATTCATCTTATATTCTGTGGTGATCTTCGTCAATTGCCTCCTGTCAATGCGCGACCAGTCTTTAAACCATGTAGAAACTCCATGCATGGACCTATACTATGGCAATCTCTCCATTTCTATCCATTAGTGCAAGTTATGCGGCAATCCGATATTGAATTTTCTTCCATACTTACGAAAATTGGTAATGGCGAGGTACTTACTGAATCTGAAACTAAAAGGATTGAGAGTCGATTTCGGACAGCCGAGTGGTGCAGGCAAAATGTACCGAATGCAATACGTCTCTTCCATCGTAATATTGATGTAGAAAAGTATAATAATGAAACATTGCGTGATCGAGACGGAATAGATTTCATTGTTGATGATATTTTCACAGGTTATAGGAACGCTGAACAGCTGACAAGTGCTCGAACTAAACTTCATAAAATGAGCGTTGTTGAGACTGGCGGTTTGCCTTATTTATTGCGATTAACCATCGGGATGCCCTACATGATCACTACCAACATTGATGTTGAAGATGGATTAGTTAACGGTGCCATAGGAGAACTCAAATTCATTGAACACTGCGAAAATGATTCCGGTGAAAGAATTCTCCGACTATGGATGAAATTCGATAGTCATGCTATCGGTGCAACTTTAAAAATAAAATCCCGACCTTTGGTGTATTCTAAACCAGGTCAATTGCAATCAGATTGGGTTCCTTTTACAAAGCGATCAGCCAGTATTAAGCTTGGAACTATCACTTGCAAACGGATTCAATTTCCGATGGTCAGTGCATGTGCACTTACAGTGCACAAATCGCAAGGATGTACGTTCTCCGAAATAGTGTTTGACTATGATAAAAGCCAAGAACAACAATTGGTTTATGTTGGGTTATCACGAGTCACATCAATGAATGGGCTTTATTTAACTAACTCGAAGAACACATTCAAATTTCATCACTCGAAGGGTAGTAATTCGCCCCGAATTGTTGAATTAAGGACAGAACTACGACGTCTTTCAAACCATCAACAGCCGACAATCAGTGACGGTTTGCTTGATTTTATTGAAATGATAGATCATAGTTGCAGCTTGATAAGCTTTAATGTACAAAGCTTGGGGGCTCATTCCTTAGACATTTCATCTGATAATTTACTGACCAAAGTTGACATTTTAGCACTAAGTGAGACTTGGTTAAACAATTGCTCTGATGTGAGTATAAACGGTTATAGTTGTATCGCCGAATCCAAGCGTTCCCATTCTAGAGCGGGCGGTGTTGCAATTTATCAAAAGACCACTGCATCTATTATGGCTACTGTTCATGAAATTGATCAATTGAGCGAGGAGTATGACGCAGAATTATCGCGAGCGGATAATTATGGCGACATTTGTGCAACAGAGGTTGTGTTGAAAGGCATTAAAACTCTGTTGGTTGCTGTATATATTTCACCAGATACAACTTATAAAGAAAAGTTATTTTTCCTGACACGTAATTTATTTTTGTACTCAGCGAAAAATATTGCAATGGTAGTTTCGGGAGATTTTAACATAGATATTTCGAAGCAAGAGAATATTAAATTTGTTGATTTTATGAGTAATTATCTCAAGCTTCGTTTAGTATCTAATCCCTCACATACAACTACATTTGGAGGTACGTGTATTGATCTTGTGTTTGTCAGAAACATCAATGCAGAAAGCCGAAGATATATTTCGTACTTTTCATATCACAGGCCCATACTTTCTTTAATAGATCCTTTAATTTAATTTGTATTCTTCAATATACAATAATTGGAAAGTTCATAATCGAAGCAACACACTACATCAACGCCAAATTTGTCAGTAACGCATCCACGGACAAAATGATAGCCAAAACTCATCCGAATCCAACGAAAATCGAATCCAGCAACATCAACGCCAAGACAATAGCAAATCAATGATGATGAAAGCTAAAGAACAAACGTTTCTGGGCCACATAAGACACATTTTCCAAAGCAACGCGACCCTGGGCGCGGTAAAACCCTAGATCGGACTCTTATGTGTGGGGATGGGAGTTTATCCCGAAATGGTCCCATTACCCAGAATAACCCTTGTTCAATGAATGGCAATCAGTAACAGCAAATAATAATAAAAAGGTCGTGATGGACGTACATGGGGATCAAAGACAATGTAAAGATGTATTCCATGTACGGGGCTAGGTGGTGAGCCTTCATAAAAAACGCAAAAACACAACGCCAAAGGTTCTTTTCAGAACCACCAACATGTTCATAAAGAGTAAACAGTAAACTAATCCATTTTTCAGGTAGATAGGTAAGTATTCACGTAGGAGAAGAAAATAAAACAATATATTTAAAATATATATTTAACAAAAGCTGTCCCCTTTGTATAGTCCTACGTCACTCCGGTTATGTCCCCGACATTACCCACCCGTCTTTTTTTAAGCACCAACCTTTGAGTAGGGCGAATTTAAAAAAAATACATAATTAGATTTAAAATATTCTAGGTTTTCGTTATTTTTATGTTTCTTGTGATATGTGCAATTCGAAATGAAATCGTCCAAAAAATGCTGATTTTAAAAACATGTATTTTTGATTCGAATGAACGTTTGTATTCCGTTTGGGTTGGAGGAAATATGAGTTTTCTACAGCAATTGGGAATTTTTTGACTCAAGCGTAACTTTTGAAAAGGGCGTATCGATTTTAGTAGGAGAAATCTTTGATAATTTATATCTAAAAAACTATGAGTCGTCTTAGAAAGAATTATAGCGTATTGATGTCTAAACATGAAAAAATATACACAGAGTAAAAAAATAGTAACCTTTTTTTCATTTACAAAAAAAACTTTAATTTGCAATATCCAAAATACATATTTTTAAAAATTTGTCATATAAAATAGAAGTCATGTAGAATTTTAAAAAAAAATGGGTCCATGATGGTAAAACTATTTTCGACGAACTTTGTGGAATGTTTGTCGTGTTATACTGTCATGTACATGAAATTTTATGAATTTGTTCATAATTTCCAACAACTTTTCCAAATACATCATTATGGTAAAAATATATGTTTAGGAGTTACGTTGAAAAACATTTGAAGACATGTGGGTTAACACAAAACGTAGCGATACAATGGAGTACAAAATTTTTTTTCGTGTTGTAGACCGTTTCCGAAAAACGGTAAGGAATGTTCATCTGAAAAACGTTTCCTAACCGTGTCAATGATTGAGAAACTTAAGTCAATGGGATGCAATATCCTTTTAGATACATCTTTAAAAATTTGCGGATCGTGCCGTTTATCTGTATACTCTTCCAAACCAAAGCAGTGTAATACTGAGGAGCAGATCAGTACAGCAGTAGGAAATACTTTAGAAGAAGTACCATCAATAGTGTCAGTCGTTTCAGCATCTTCGCAATATTCCCAAAACAGCAATATACCAGATTATTCCCGAGCATACAACATTGAGCTATTCAACAAGGGAATCGCCGGTATTTACGTTTCACCAATAATGACGAAAAGACTTGGACAGGCTAGTTACCCCGAACAAAAATTCAAAGAAATTTCTAAAAGTATTAAAAGAACTCTATTTTCCTTTTCACATGAAGAAGACGAAGAGTCGAACTTTAAACAAAAGGCAAAAAAGTTTGATGAGATTATCAATCGGCTCAAAGAGGAATTTGACCTGCACAGCGCCCCGAGCGGCCTCACGGCATTCTTATGTTCTAAAACACAAAAAACACAACTTCTTGGTTTTCAGGAGACACCACCGTTCTCCTGCGTGGCTCACGATCGACCCCCTTTTCTTTATTTTACTTCTCTTCACGATAACATTAATGTCTTAATTTCTACCGACAAACTCTAGGTCTTGGTCCGTGCAATAAATGGAAGAAGAATTTGGCGTTAATAAGTATATGGTAATTCAAGCCAAGAAACTGGCAAATGAAAAAGGTGTATTGTCGACACCACATAGCAAATATGGACCAAGTTTAAGTGAAGATGTTAAAAATCATGTTTCGGAATTTTATAATGACGACGATATCAGTCGATCATTACCTGGAGAAAGAGACTATGTTTCTGTAGCCAAAGATGGGAAGCGTCAACACGTTCAAAAAAGTTTATTAATAACATCATTACGGAAAACTTTCAACAGATTCAAGGAACTTAATCCAAATTGCAAAATTGGATTTAGCTCTTTTGCATCAATGCGTCCGAAGCATTGCAAAATGCTGAGTAGTTCAGGAAATTATAACGTTTGGGTTTGTACATTCCATGAAAATGTAAACCTTATGCTTCATAGTCTCAAAAAATATTCCTTTAACATTGAATGCAAAGAATATATGGAAAAAATACTATGTAACATATCAAATAGATAAAAATACTGTTACCTTCGTGAATGTAAAAAAGACGGGTGGGTAATGTCGGGGACATAACCGGAGTGACGTAGGACTATACAAAGGGGACAGCTTTTGTTAAATATATATTTTAAATATATTGTTTTATTTTCTTCTCCTACGTGAATACCTTCCTATCTACCTGAAAAATGGATTAGTTTACTGTTTACTCTTTATGAATATGTTGATGGTTCTGAAAAGAACCTTTGGTGTTGTGTTTTTGTTATCACTCGATATTTCCATCTTGTTCGGTTAAACCTTCCTGTTTAGCTATTCTCGAGCACTCCGACGGCCGAAACTCTATAATCGCTGTTAGGTATACTGGTGCTCCGGCACAAATCCGTTCGGCCTAGTTACCCTTGGGGAGCAATCAGTGAATGCGACCAACAGGGAACTGGAGACCTGCACGGTTCGAGTGAGACTTTGCCTTTCCCTTAACTTGTCCTCCTTTGTTACGTCCACGATGCCGATGCCGTACAACCACACGGCTTTACGGTTTGAAAGAAAATAAGATATTTTTTTGGGGTCCGCGTGTTTTATACTCTAGCGGTACACACTCACAGGATAGAACCAAAACGGCCAACGAGACGAACGAATGAGCGTTAAAAGGGAGCGATGGCAAAAAAGTACATTCATTACGATTTGTTCGCTCGTTGGATTCACATGCAGGCTAAAAAGGGTCCTTTTCAGGATCACAAAATTATCTTCAATCTAAAGAGTTTATTGTTTTGTTATCACTCGATATCCCCATCTTGTTCGGCTAAACCTTTCTGTTTAGCGATTGCATTTGCCACTCGCCACAGCTTTCACAGTTGGAAAATTTCTTCCCATCCAGCTTGTGAATGTGTTTTATGGAATGGTTCCAATTTAGAAAACTTAGTACTCGTGGTTTTGAAAAAAACCATTTCGAACGCCCTCGATGCCGCCTTATTCTGGATTTGCCACCAAAGCAGATTATAAAAAGAACAAACTTTTTTCTTCTGCTACCTGCTGCCGTTTTGCGATTCCGTTTGTCAATCGCCACTCGCTGCAACTGCCTGTTGTCTTGATGTCCACCGAACCGAATGTGTTCTGTTCCGAATGCGGGTTTTCTTATCGTCGCCAGCAGCTTTGCCAGCTAACTCGATAACTTCGGCGGCCGAAACTATATAACGCCGGCTAGGTGGACTGGTGCACTGGTACTAACGCGCTCGGCCTAGCTACCCTTGCGGGGAACTCCAGATCAACACGGTTCGAGCGGGATTTTGCCTTTCCCTTCACTTTTCCTCCTTTACCATGTTCAGACATGGCTGCTTGAGTTGGTTTGTTGATGTGTTGTGATGCGAACCGATGTGGTGTACGGTTTGAATGAGAATGATCGTTACAGGAAGGAAGGAAGGTATTGTATTATAGAGACTTTAAACTTTTGCAGTTCATTCGTCTCTAGCCTTGAGAAAGGCCCTTTGAAAACTCTACTCTATTCTACTCCAGCGCTACCACCGCCCTCTTGCCTTGAGAAAGGCACTCGATCCCTCGCCGTCCAGCCCGTCCAGCAACGATGTTGTCCAGTCGGTGTCCACACAAAGAATGATCGTTACAGCAGCGGAGCGGGGATTTTTAAGCTGACTGGCTGGCTCGAGAATTACGCATGTGTGAGACTGCGACCAATGTTTCGTTAATTTTTTTCTTTTTCCTTTCCAAGCGTGCTTCATTCTATTTCGCTGCTGCCGCTGGTTGCCTGTTTTGGTCGGTACGATTTGAGGAGCACAAAATGGACCAATCAAAAATGGGCACATAGTGCATTTGGACAATGCTTGATATTTCACAATTATTCAATTATTTATCTCAAGAAAAATGAAATGTTATTCGTTATGATAGATGCGTAGATATATTTCCTATCAATTGATGCAAAAACCTTTGCGATCTATTGAGAAATGCTCGAGTTATAAGCGTTCCAAATCTTGCATTTTTTCCTACTTGTTCAGTGCCTAGATTTCCATTTCACCCCCTATATCTTCCGGTTAGACGTAGTCCTACGTCAAAATGTCCACCACGAGTTTGGAAACTGGTTTCTAGATGAGCTTTAGGAACGCAATTTAATTGAAATCACTTATGCACAATGGATTTCTACTGATCGATGCGACATAGAATCTCTTGTAAAACCGGTGGAAGAATTTGTATCGTATTTTTGCGAAAAAAATAGAAAAATTATTTACTCATGATTACATTAAAACACAACAGTCCACATTTCTTAATAATATAAAAGCCAATTTGCAAGAAAATGAGGTTGTTGTGATTTGTGATTTTTCCGAAAATTATTCATTTGTGCTTCAAGATGAAGTTCAAAGTCATCAATGGAGCAATGATCAAGCAACAATCCATCCATTCGTTGTTTATTAATTAGATGAAAAAGGTTCTCCGGCAAATTTAAGCTTTGTAGTTATATCTGATTGTGCTCCCGTGGCCGCGTGGTTAGCGTCATAACTAACATGCCGGGTGTTCGGGTTCGATTCCCGTTCTGGTCGGGGGAATTTTTCGTCAAAGAAATTTCCTCCGACTTGCACTGTGATCACGCGTATTCTAGAGCTTGCCACTCAGAATGCATTCAAGGCGTGTTATTTGGCATAGAAATCTCAACTAAGTACTAATAAAAATGACGCAAGTAATACTACGTTGAGACGGCGAAGTTCCTCTAGGAACGTTAGTGCCATTGAAGAAGAAGAAGTTATATCTGAAGTTTTAAGTCATGACACAATAGTTGTGCAAGTATTTATTTCTAAATTGGTAACATTTTTGAAACAACAAATGCAGGTAAAAAGAATAAAATTCATGTCGGATGGTGCTGCATCCCAGTATAAAAATAGGAAAAATTTTGCGAGTTTTTGTCAGTTTAAAGCGAAATACGACATTAACGCTGAATGGCATTTTTTTGCAACATCACACGACAAAGGACCTTGTGATGCAATTGTGGTGGTACATTAAAACGGATGGCATCGAGAGCTAGTTTGGCTAGGCAGCATGAACATCCGATTACGAGTGCAAAAACGTTATTTGACTGGGCTAGCAAGCGAAATGAAGACTATCTTACAAAATTGTCATTTTCATATATGTCACAAGAAGAATATGTTCAGGGTGTGGAAGAGTTGAGTAGCATGTATGATAACATCAAACAAATTCCAGGTACCCAAAAGTATCATTCTTTTGTACCTGTATCCGAGAATGAAGTAGCAGCAAAGTTGTACTCTAACGACAATGCAGCAAGTTATCATAATGTGTATAGAAATATAAGAAAATAATGAAAAAAATTAATATATACACCAAAATTGTTAGTTGATAAAAATAAATGCTAAAAATTCTAGTATTATTATTAGTATCTCTTAATCTCCGCTAAATATAGGAATTATTTGACCAAATTGTAGAGAATTATATTTTTTCCTTTTATAAATGTTGTGTTCTGTTGGCGCAACATGTATAACATGTTAAAAGTTTGTATTAAGATAAAAAAACATTTTTTAATATCGCTACGTTTTATATTAACCCACATGTGTTCAAATGATTTTCAACGTATCTCCTAAACATATATTTTTACCATAATGATGTATTTGGAAAAGTTGTTGGAAATTATAAGCAAATTCATAAAATTTCATGAACATGGCGGTATAACACGACAAACATATTAAAAGGGAATATTTACTATAAAAAAGATAATAAATTAGAAATATGTTTCAAAATATCTCGAAAATGGCTGCATTTAGAAGGAGATTTATAATGAGCTTTTTTGTTTTAAATCACATCAGGAATCATAATTTGTGGCTAAAAATGATTGTTAACATACAAAAATTCGAAGTTTCGAAAATTCATAAAAATTCGATCTTCCACAAAGTTCGTCAAATATAGTTTTACCATCTTGGACCCATTTTTTAAATTTTCTACATGACTTCTATTTTATATGAAAAAATTAAAAATATGTATTTTGGATATTGCAAATTAAAGTTTTTTTTTTGTAAATAAAAAAAAACGTACTAATTATTTTTCTCAGTGTATATTTTTTCATGTTTAGACATCAATACTCTATAACTCTTTCTAAGACACTATTTCGGTACGACTCATAGTTTTTTTTAGATATCAATTATCAAAGATTTCTCCTACTAAAATCGATACGACCTTTTCAAAAGTTACGCTTGAGTCAAAAAAATCCCAATTGCTGTGGAAAACTCATATTTCCTTCAACCCAAACGGAATACAAACTTTCATTCGAATCAAAAATACTCATGTTTTATCATTTGTCGATTTCATTTGGAATTGCTCATATCCCAAAACTGTTCTTACACGTGTTTTGGTCCATCTTGGATTTTTGCCTATTGCAAAAATGAATCAAAAAATCTGTATCAAATTTTGTGTGAAAAACAAAATTAAGTGCGCGAACACATTCCGAATGTTGATTGCGACATCTGGTGAAACTACCTTGGAGCGAAACAACGTTCATCGGAGTTCGAAAAAATGTTCTCGGAGGGTCGAAAAGATGTAAACGACGCAAAGTGTACCGGAAGCCCGAGCACATCAACAACTGAAATCGAATGTAAGTAATCCGTGGGTATACAAAAATTGTGATAGTTTTAGAACAGCTTTTTTTCTCTCTATTATAGTGACGCATTTGGGTGGTTCGTCACATTTACTTCCATTTTTTGAAGAATGTCGGGAGTGAGAATTGAGCTCAGGACGTCTGAGATACGAATATACGAGAGTCGTTCAAAAAATAAGTTTCAGTGCCTCAGAGATTGTGGAAAAATAAAGTTAGGACAAAAAACAAGGTGATTTTCGTAATCTACGTTTTATTTTCTATTTTTCTACATAATCGCCGTAACGTTCGAGGCATTTTTCATAGCGTGGCACGAGTTTTTCTATTCCGAGCGCGAAGTGCGCGGCGTCCAACTTTTTGAAGTACGATGTAACTGGGTCACGAATTTCTTCAGTGTTATCGAATCGTTATAATCGCGATTCGCGCGCATTTTTGGCACTTCGATGTTAGTAACGTTCTCACTATGCCTCACTTCTCGACAACAGTCGAATTTTTTTTACTGAATATAATCAGAACAAAAATGGCTACCTCCAAGATCCAAATTTTTTGATTAAACATCGTGGCGGCGGCTCTCTATTATAGTGACTTTCAGCGCATTTGGCTGGTTCGTCACATTTACTTCCATTTTTTGAAGAATGTCGGGGGTGAGAATTGAACTCGGGACCTTTGCGTGAGAGGTATGTGACCACTACGCCAGATCGCCTCCTTTTAGAACAGCTCTTATAGATAGAGTGGTCCACTCTATCCTATTCCATTTTCAGGGCCAGATCCGATTTTGCTTCAGCACTTCGAAGGGATTTCTCTATATCTAGAGAGATTGCAAGGTGAACCAAGACACGTGTAGGAAAAGCAGTTGTCAAAAATTGACTGAACATTGAAAATAGCCGTACTTGCCAATATAAGTGAGAGACATGAGTTCCAACATAATGCCACATAAAATCTAGAATCGACAATACGTAACCCGCATAAATTCGAAAGTCGCGATACTTTTTGAACAGTATTTTTTGCTTTAAAATTTCCATTAAATAGAATAAACGCTAACATTGAATATCAGAATTCACAATAATGCATCGAGTAATGTAGTCTACCTGGAGGTTAATTCAATATTCTTTGAGGCGAACGGTACAAATGTCATCAAAACAAATGCAAGCAAAAAACCGGCTGTGCGACGCAGGGATGCCAGCTGATTTGTTTCAATTGTCTTCACTTGGTACGAGAAAATGTCTTCAAATGTCTTCACCATAATATCGGAGGAAAGTTCTTCACAAAAAACGGAACTGTGATAACTTTATTTGTTTATTTCAGCTTTGAAGTTTTGGTTGTAACTCAAACCATATCCATAAAACTAATTGTTGTAAAGGTATGAAACCGGAAAACCTTCGAATTGTGAAGTGGTATATCTTTTAATAAAAATCTTTTGGATAACATCTTTTATAAATCCACGTACGCTATCATACTGAAATGTTTTCACATATCTCATAATGTCTTCAAAATGTCTCCACAAAATCAAATGTCTTCAAAATGAACACATGTCTTCAAACCTGGCATCCCTTTTGCGTCGCAAAGTGGAAGAGAAACGAAATGGCTGGAAAAGATTGCCTGACTAAAGGGTGTGTCACATCAAATTGCATCACGGAAAAAACGCTGTAGAAATATAATTTTTAGGAATTATATCTTCAGCTTTCGCTTATAATCAGATAAGAGTGTATAGATCACGTTGGCCACACATGGTCCGGTCTGACTTAACACCGACCATTTCAGGCTTAAATTGCGTCTGTTCAACTTTTTCATGAGATCTTGAACAAATAAAGGACACTCAATTTCTGACAATTTCTGAGGACTACGTCTTTTATTTCTATACCGGGGTGTAAAATCAAAGTTTCGAAAACGAAAGCCTTACGCCGGAAACCGAGATTTCGAGCGTTAATAGCTCCTAAACAATTGAACGAAATGGTATGATAAATGCTTCATTCGATAGATAAAATGTCTACGCGTTATATACTTGTTACTTTTTCATCCAAAAACTTGTTTCAATAGCCTTAAACTTGCTTCCAAAACAGGCTATTGAAATCACCAATCGGTATATAAGCGAGCGCCGCTCGGAAATGTTGTCATATCATAATACAAGCAATGTATTATGTATCATACAACTTTCGTGTGAATGCTTCTTTTGCTGAATATTGTGCCTTCAACGTAACGCTCTCGTTTTCGAAGTCCCCCAAATATTCATTTATTCATTCATTCAGAATTGATTCAGATGCAACTAAAAACAAATGATCACTAAATCAACGATAGTCCTACGTCACCCTTGCGGTTATATCACAGATATAACCCCCTTCCTGTTCTTCCACCGACGTACTATCCAGCTTAATAGAAATGGTTAAAAAAAGCTTTAATTTGGTTTGAACAAGCTTTTATATATCATATAGTCCAGCATTAGAGTGCCAATGAAAATGGCCATCTCGAGCTTTCAAAACGAACTTGATTAAAAATGTTGATTCCCACGAAAAACTACCCTATGCAAAATCTCAGCTCAATCGGACTTCATTTACTAGTGTCGCACAGCGGTCAAAGTTTGGATTTTTTTGAAAACCGAAAAATCACCCAAGTAAGCGAGTAAAGGGAATCTGGGTTTTCAAAAAAAGTTTTTTGATGCCAAATGTCTTAGAATTGCATGAAACGTCGAGATTTACTGCTATCACGAAAAAAAAATTTTCATCAAAAATCGACTTTTCAGACAAAACCGACAAAAAGTGCCGAAAAGTCAATTTCTGACGAAAAAATTTTTTCGAGATAACAGTAAATCTCGACGTTTCGTGCAATTCTAAGACATTTGGCATCAAAAAACTTTTTTTGAAAACCCCGATTTCCTTTACTCGCCCCTTGGGTGATTTTTCGGCTTTCAAAAAAACTCAAACTTTGACCGCTGTGCGACACTAGTAAATGAAGTCCGATTGAGCAGATATTTTGCATGGGGTAGTTTTTCGTGGGAATCAACATTTTCGCTTTGAAAATTCGAAGGTCACTTTTTCTCCATACATCCATTGGCACTCTATCCAGCATATTGTCTAATTAAGCACTCAATACTATTGTTCAACCACTATCCAACTGACTACTTCAATAACAGCTAATGATTAATTGTTGGGTTTCACGTCACACTGGAATGAGTCAATAACTAAAAGTGAAATATTCATTTGTTCATTCGCCTCCAAGCCCATACAAGAGTGAGTATAGGCATTGAAAGTGCCATTTATTACAAAATGCTGTCAAGTAAATGCAAAATTCTTGAAACTTATCTGATTATCTTCCAACTCCACATCTACTAACCGATTCTAATCTACTGGGTACTGAATCAATCCTCAAACTCAAGGATATTCTGATTTAGGGTCAAAACAAACGAATTTTCGAAGAATCAGAAGCGAAATATGTTCTCATTCACTAGTAGTGACCATCCCAACATCATCAACAACTTTATTTTTCTTATTATGACTTTTTGTTAGAATTTGTTGAAAAAAGAGATGTTTTAAATTTTAATTCCAGTACCTGACCCTGAACCTAGTTAACACTCAACACGAAGGCGTACATAACATCTGGCGTACATTGCAAGCGGAAATGAATTGAAATATCTCATTGGTAGAAGGATAATTCCTGCTTGTAGTACAGTTTGACTAGTTCTTTCTGTTTGTAGGGGAATTGATATTTTTTTTGTGTTCGCCCGAGTCTAGAGTCTAGGTCTCCCAGTGGCGAGAAGCGCTGATTCACAAATGCATAAAAATGATAGAGTGCCTTTTTTGATTGTGATTGTGCTTCAATAAATTATCATAGACCTATCAGTGGAGTAGCCTCCATTCTTATCTCGTGTGATAGAAGAAAACGTTTAGATGGAACTTACATAACTGTAACGCAAATAATTCAAACAATGATAATATACTCTTGGTGAAGCCGATGTATTCCATTCCGTTGATTGAGATAACGAACAGACGTAATTTTTATCCAATAAGTTCATCAACTATCAATTTAATCTTGCAGGTCTGTTATAAATTCACATTTATACCGCAAATTGCGCCATTACAGAGAATGATCTACTTTATTATCCAATACAACAAATAGCACAGCGTCTTAGTGAACACACTAAGCCGCTAATACATCCATAATTTAACACTAAATCAAATCATCCCGTACGCTTCGACACCGATACAAGCATTTCAATAAATGCGACTAAATTACACCAATTCAGTTTGCGCTCATAACAAGCGTTGCCACCCCCCAGTTAGTTTACACTTAATTTTTCAATTAAACGTAAACTGCTCAAATTACTCCCTGCATTATCTTATTCACTCACCCGAGAACGAGATCAAGTTGCCGAGCACCTGGGCCAGTTGGTAGAACACAAAGAACAGCCCGAAGAACTTCACAATTAGATAGTCCGCTTTAACCTTCCGCTTCTTGATGACGCTGAACGCCTCCGCAATCACGGACAAATAAGTGCACTTGGCGCACCACAGTGGTCCTCCACCGAAGCCAACGGCCAACCCAGCCGGGATCAGGGTGTAAAAGCGCGGGAAGAATTGCGCTGCGATGTAGGGCATGTAGGCCACAAACGAAACCACTATGGTCCATTTGCATCCGAGCCACCTGTGGGGAAGCAGAACTGTAGTTAAACCGGATTTGCTTGCAGAGAAAAACACCGATCAAAATATAGCCGTGAAGGCCGAACTCAGGAAACCACAGAACCCGAAAAAGAACGTCACAAAAATCACACGCATTCTACGTTCACTTTCAACTGTCTTTGAGCCGAAACCTGTCGCTGCAATCATATGCGTGATTGTATTGCTGAGGGATTACCGGAGTACATTCGGTGCAGTAAACAAACCTGATTACCATGACGGGCAGAAAAATATTTGACAATATTAACGATCCGTATATCGATGCCAGGGTGAACGCCCCCAACGATCCGTCACTGTGCACCGAACTCTGCAAATTCGACGTTCCGTGAAAGGCGGTGAAATGGATCATAAACGCGAATCCCAAAATCGAGATGTTCTTGATAATGCGATAATTTTCGCGCGCACCAAACTTCTCAGCCGTCGCGACGCCATTCTCCTTCGCGTCGGTCGCACCATTACTTTCACTCTCGCTTCTTCCGTTATCCATATCCGCTATGCACGCCCTGGTACCGCAGTTCCTGATAGAACACAAAAGCACTTCCTACCAGTTCCGAGTCGCGATCGAAACTGAGCACAACTAAGTCGAAGAATTAGACTGCTAGGGTGTCCCTCGCGAACAGGTTTCCAGTGCCGATTTGCAACCAGCTGAGCGTGAGATCGCTAAACGATTCTAGAGATTTGTTTATCATTTCGCGCCGCACGCGTCTTCGTCTGTGTGGCATTCTGCGCCAACGATGATGGCGAGCGGCTTCCCCTTTCCTTCCCTTCCCTTCTTGTGTTGCAAGAACATAAGAACATTTGAAAGTTGAGTCGATTGCCCTCGGCTGAGCAGCGTAAATTCACGATCACGATTTGTAATTGCTGGCACAGCTTTGGGGTGTTGATGTTCTGGATGTCGAAATACACAGGTTTAGGCGCAATTAGCTATTGATCTAGCGTTAGTGCTATTGCAAGAGCATATCACGACGGTCGGAGCCAGATAACGCATTCACACACTGATCTTTTCCAAATGCTGATTTTCAAGTTTATCGCGAGCTGTTGAGACAGATAAAAGCAACCTTGGCAAGGGAAGAGGCTCGCTGTTTACGTTTTTGTTTGTTTTGAGTCTTGATTACCATTGTCTGATTTCCATAGACAGATATCGCGTCCGCTCATTGCCATAATGAAACTGAGGATGATGAATGTGTCAATACAGATCTCATCATGCTAAAACGTGAAGTTCTTGTGGTTACATGAAATAGGTAATATAATGTGAGTACACATATTACGTTCCCCGATCACCGGATTTGAAGAGTTGCATTTGAGGAATACCTTGGGACCAAACTTTCCACGATAGGAATCATATAGAAGAGATTTTGATGGAAGAATGGTAGAAAATCTCTGAATGTTGGTTCCGAAAAGATGTTTCAAATGAGTAGATATTGTACTATATCAAACTGTTTTGGGCAAGAGACCCCTTATCCAGAATTAAGTCACACCTTAGACACCCAAAGCCAAATTTGTTTGAAAATCCTATCACTAGATTTTTTTCTTACTGAATAATTATCAATTTGAAAACATTGCAGTTGGTTAAATGAATAAACTTGACATTATTTTTTCACGGAGCCGATCTGGCGTAGTGGTAACATCCGCACCTTTCACGCAAAAGGTCACGAGTTTAATTCACACTCCCAACATTCTTCCAAAAAATGGAAGTAATGTGACAAATCAGCCAAATTATCAGTGTTGGAAATCACTATAATACAGAAAAAAAAAATCTCAATCATATAAAATAAATTGGGATAAAATTTAGTAAATATCAAGTGTAATAAATAATTATTGATACAAATTACTCACAAACTATAGAAACATCCAAATCGCAAACCAATCTATCCACAACTACCAAAATATCAAAGTGCTGTTCAATATTCGTTAGTTAAAGCCTTAGATCTCCACGTTCGTTGATTTTCAAATGGTTCCCTCGGTGTCGCGTTGTTTGTAACCATAATGAAGCCTTTTTCGTCGAAGTATGATGATGGAAAAACGAGAAGATAATTTTCAGCAATGTCTCACATCGCAGGATACTGTTTTTTGACGTAGGACTACGTCTAACCGGAAGATATAGGGGGTGAAATGGAAATCTAGGCACTGAACAAGTAGGAAAAAATGCAAGATTTGGAACGCTTATAACTCGAGCATTTCTCAATAGATCGCAAAGGTTTTTGCATCAATTGATAGGAAATATATCTACGCATCTATCATAACGAATAACATTTCATTTTTCTTGAGATAAATAATTGAATAATTGTGAAATATCAAGCATTGTCAAAATGCACTATGTGCCCATTTTTGATTGGTCCAATTTGTGCTCCTCAAATCGTACCGACCAAAACGGGCAACTAGAGCAGCAGCGAAATAGAATGAAGCACGATTGGAAAGGAAAAAGAAAGAAATGAACGAAACATTGGTCGCAGTCTCACACATGCTGCCGCTGCCGTTACGACCATTCTCATTCAAACCGTACACCACATCGGTTCGCATTACAACACATCAACAAACCAACCCAAGCAGCCATGTCTGGACATGGTAAAGGAGGAAAAGTGAAGGGAAAGGCAAAATCCCGCTCGAACCGTGTTGATCTGGAGTTCTCCGCAAGGGTAGCTAGGCCGAGCGCGTTAGTACCAGTGCACCAGTCCACCTAGCCGGCGTTATATAGTTTCGGCCTCCGAAGTGATCGAGTTAGCTGGCAAAGCTGCTCGCGACGATAAGAAAACCCGCATTCGGAACAGAACACATTCGGTTCGGTGGACATCAAGACAACAGGCAGTTGCAGCGAGTGGCGAGTGGCAAACGCAATCGCAAAACGGCTTCAGGTAGCAGAAGAAAAAAGTTTGTTCTTTATACAAACTGCTTTGATGGCAAATCCAGAACAAGGCGGCATCGAGGGCGTTCGAAATGGTTTTTTTCAAAACCACGAGTACTAAGTTTTCTAAATTGGAACCATTCCATAAAACAAGGCGCTTTTCAGGGCCATTAAACCTTCCAAAAAAGAGTTTAGGAAATACAGTTCAATGCTTTCTAAAACAATATCCAAAATAATAATAAAACACAAATTGATTTTTTCATAATTTGTTTGCCAGGATATGATGAGTATGTGAATTTGGCAGTTGTTCTGAGCTTATTGATTTTCACCAATTCTTAAATTGCTTCTAGATTGAAAGTACAGTAATTTACACTTATCTCGACATTTAGCTAATTGGACGGACCTGTAATGCGACATATTTAGTTGGACATTTTTGTAAACATAGAGTTCGGGGTCCAAATTATGACCCCACATTGAAAGTCGACACTGTACCACTGTCATCGCAAATGTTCAATTACAGGTTAAAATTACCTCCAATCCGATACTGAGTGGTGGTAATGCGACGTGCCATTGAATGTAATTTACTGTAAAATATGTCACAAGCTGGATGGGAAGAAATTTTCAAACTGTGAAAGCTGTGGCGAGTGGCAAATGCAATCGTTAAACAGAAAGGTTTAGCCGAACAAGATGGGGATATCGAGTGATAACAAAACAATAAACTCTTTAGATTGAAAATAATTTTGTGATCATGAAAAGGACCCTTTTTAGCCTGCATGTGAATCCAACGAGCGAACAAATGTATTTTCTTCTTCTTATTCTTTTTGGCTTTAAGAGGGTTTACACTTTTCAGTTCATTCGCCTCTAGTGAATGTATTTTTTTTGTCATCGCTCCCTTTTAACGCTCATTCGTTCGTCTCGTTGGATTCGCCCCTCTGGCTGAGTCTGCCGATTTGTCTCTATCCTGTGAGTGTGTACCGCTTGAGTATAAAACACGCGGACCCTAAAAAAATATCAACCGTGTGGTTGTACGGCATCGGCATCGTGGACGTAATAAAGGAGGACAAGTTAAGGTAAAGGCAAAGTCTCACTCGAACCGTGCAGGTCTCCAGTTCCTTGTTGGTCGCATTCACTGATTGCTCCGCAAGGGTAACTAGGCCGAACGGATTGGTGCCGGAGCACCAGTATACCTAACAGCGATTATAGAGTTTCATCCGTCGGAGTGCTCGAGTTGGCTTGCAAAGCTGCTCACGACAATCAGAAAACCCGCATCAAGAACAGAGCAGCTTCGGTTCGGCGCTCATCAAGGCAACAATTAGTTTCAGTGAGTGACAAAGTGTTCCGGCACGTCGCATTAAATGTAATTTACTGAACAATATGTCACAAGCTGGATGGGAATAAATTTTCCAACTGTGAAAGCTGTGGCGAGTGGCAAACGCAATAGCTAAACAGGAAGGTTTAACCGAACAAGATGGGAATATCGAGTGATAACAAAAACACAACACCAAAGGTTCTTTTCAGAACCATCAACATATTCATAAAGAGTAAACAGTAAGCTAATCCATTTTTCAGGTAGATAGGTAGGTATTCACGTAGGAGAAGAAAATAAAACAATATATTTAAAATATATATTTAACAAAAGCTGTGCCCTTTGTATAGTCCTACGTCACTCCGGTTATGTCCCCGACATTACCCACCCGTCTTTTCTAATATTTGGTTATAACTAGAACATATGACAACCTTAGTTGTACTCCTGCTTCTTCTGTGCTGATGATAATCAATCTTTCTTGCATTACCTTGGCTCATTCCAAGGATGTGGTATTGATTTATTAACCCATTGAGGAATTTGAAAATTTTGAAGATCTGGAAACATTTTAGTAAAATCCTTGTGTAATGCGTCCATGTGAGTGACCTATGATAATATAACATGGTATTGAAACTTTTGTGATAATTTTGAAAAATGCGAAAAACTGTGAATATTCTCTTCTGCTTGAATTTTGTTTTGAATGTTTTGTCAGAAGGGCCAATATTAATGATATCGTTTCAATCAAGTTGAAATCGTCACCCTGCAGCTGAAACACAAATTCAAAAAAGCTGAAAATCTTGCCATGCATGGGACTCTTGGTGGCCTGCGAGTGTTCAAAGAATTGCTTCGAAAGTTTTTAATAGCACTCATAACATATAGTAAAGACTGATGCGATCTAGCGCTCAGATTTTTTGCTACTAATTGCTGTCTGTGAATCATGCAGTGAATGGGCAGTACATCACGCAGTTGTAACGTTGAGTGAGCTGTAAAACCACGATGACGACCAACCATTGATGGTGCACCATCAGTCAAGAACATTGAGACTGGAATAGCCATGGAATAGTTTTTCCAGTAAAAAAAAAACAATCGATTCTTCTCTGGTATCAGTTTTCATATAAGTAGCAAAAATAATTTCTTGGCAAATATTTTCATCTTTAATATATCGAACATACCCTAACAATAGAGCTTCATTGTTGGGTAATGTAAACTCGTCAAGCTGGAGAGAAAATCTGTTGGTCTATAATAAATTGAATAACATTTTTCCCCTTTCGCGACCCATTTCAAGTTTCCTGAAATAATTGAAATTTTTTTTTGTTACGTCATGCACAGAGATGACCAAGCATTTTGTAAATTCTTTTTCAATCACTTTATTCCAGTTCACCTCATTCAGCTATGTAAACACCTTGTAATCTCTTGAATTGAATTAGATGTTGAGTACATTATCATTCAAGCTCCCATGTATTTCAGTACGCATATGAAATTGCAACTTAAGAACGAGCTTGTTAAACAGGGTCCGGCAATTGAACTGCTTCATCACTTCAATAGTAATTATTACGTTGCACAGAAAATTGTATTTGACGACCCCTCGTCAGTTTGCTTACATTGTGTCTTAGCTGCAAGTGGATGTATGTGTTACTTTTGAGATCGAGTGTTATCCGCAAATATGGATATCGAACAGAAACGTAGTGCTGTAATTGCCTTGTTCCTAGCTGGGAAATGTCAGACAGACAAAGTTCGTGAGCTGTCCGCTATACCTGTGTGCAGAAGTTTTGTACACCGTACAGTTAAAAGATACCTGGAGACCGGAAGTACCAAAAAACGATATGGTGGGGAACGTCGAGCTACTGTGGTGACACCTGCCATGGTGAAGATCGTCAAGAAGCGCCTTAAGAGAAATCCTCGACGTAGTGCCACTAAATTGGCGAAGGATCTCAAAATATCGGATCGAAGTCTCCGTCGGATCCAGAAAGATAAACTACAGACCAAACCTTACAAGATCCAAAAGGTTCAAGACCTTTCGATGAGGCAAAAACAAGAACGGGAAAAAAAGAGCGAAAGCGCCGGCATCGGTGATGGTTTGGGCCGGAATCACCCGTGATGGCCGGACTCCGCTGGTTTTTGTCCCTGAAGGAGTGAAGATCAACCAAAATACGTATCGAGAACTAGTTCTACAGAATGTCGTCGAACCGTGGGCACGTCGTCATTTTGGTTCCAGAGGTTGGGTTTTCCAGCAAGACTCGGCACCGGCGCACAAAGCGAAGAAAACCCAACTTTGGATTGCAGAGAATTTTCCAGGGTTCATTGCGAGTTCGGAGTGGCCGGCGAGTTCGCCGGACCTGAACCCTATGGACTTCGCTGTCTGGAGTGTGTTAGAGACCGAAGTCTGCTCTAATAAACATGAAAGTTTAGAAGCCCTGAAGCGAAATCTGACAGCAGCCTGGGATAAAGTACCACAAGAGCATCTGCGGGCCTCTTACGATGCGTTCCTCTATCGTCTGCGGCGAGTGGTTAAACTCAAGGGCGAAAAGGTTGAATTGTACCAGTGAATTTTTAAAAAGTGATTTGTTTTGAAGCAAAATTGAGTAAATTTGAAATAAATTTTGTTTGCTTTGATCAATTTATCAGTTTGTTTCAATGTAGCACTTCAATTGCCGGACCCTGTACAGTAAAATATCAGGAGCATGTTTGGACATGAATTTGATGATGACTTCCTTCGTGTTAAATCGCGTATATGTTTAAAATACAGATTGAAGGACTGATACGCTCAAACACATTATCTTGCACGAACCTGTTCAGGTTTTTTTACTTTCAGAATTTTTCATCTTGTACTTTTTGTACTTTTTTATTTTCATCTTGTGCACATTCATCGTCTTGATGAGTTTTTATAATGTACAGCAATTTTCTACTAAGATATAAGTCATTCTCAGGGTTGCCACATATACAGAATATTCTGTATTTTACAGATTTTACGCCAAATTTCAGATACAGAATCTGTATATACAGAGTTAGAGATTTTTTGCTAAGATACAGAATTTAAAGATATTTTTTCAAATTCAAATTTAAATTTTATTAATTACAGTTCATTTTCTCTGTCGGAAGACAGATTCTTACTAATAAACTTTGTTTTTTTTTATCGTTGAGCCATGAAGATATGTACCTTGATTTATAAACATGTATATGAAATATCGCCTCACTTCTCCATTCCTGCTAAGGATGTTTTTGGGATACTTTTTGATAATTCCACATTCATCAGCATGTGTTGAGTGAATATTCTCGCTTCACAGTGCCAACAAAACAAAGTTCTGACATCGGTTGGCTTGTACAATGATGGACTCTATTTTTAAGGCAAAGAACTATGTATCGGCTCAAGGAAGAGCGTCAAGGATGAAATTGACGGAAAATTTAAGAAAAGCAAAGTTCAACAAAACCATGTATATATACAGCCATTACATGCCAAACCGATATAGTGGTTCTCAGATTTTCGTCAAACGTGGTAGTTTTGTTATTTATCGCAAATCATTAGACCTTTTTTTTCATTTTTTTGTTAGCGAGACCATTTCCATTTTAGGATGGTCCGAAAAATCAATTTTTTCGCATTTTTTTCCAAAAATGACTTTTTTTTTAAAATTCATAACTTTCGAACCACTAGACCGATTCAGATGATCGACATATCAAATTAAAGCCAATTAGCTGGTCTTTTTTGGAAAAAATACTACAGTAGCAGAAAATTCGAATCATGTTTTCGTTATTATTGATTGTGTTTGTTTTTTATAGTTTGCATGGTTTCGGGACCAAAGGCGCTATTTTTTTAATATTTTTTCTGGAAAGCTGAGTATTTTTCACTTAACATATCTCGAAACTAGGGAGATTTTTTTTTCGTTTTTGAGTTATGATTTTTCAAGTTAAAAAATTAATTTTTTCCCATTTTTTCCACTACAAAAAATCATAACTTTTGATCTACTTGACCGATTCATATGATCGATATATCAAAATAAAGCCAATGAACTAGTCTTGTTTGAAAAAATATTACACTCTGAATAAAAATGGATTTTGTTTTCGTAATTATTGATTATATTTGTTTTTTATAGCTTACATCGTTTCGGACCAAGGGCGCCATATTTTTTTATATTTTTTCTTGAAACCTGAGATTTTTTCACATAATATATCCGAATACCAGAGAGGCGTTATTTTTCGTTTTTAAGTTATGATTTTTCAAAGTTAACATGTTTTCAGTTTTCGTTCAATATTTCTATTCGACTAGACTGGATGTATGTGACTTTAATCCAATTGATTGGCAAGTGTGTTATTTTTTCAAAACAGGCTAGCTAGTAGACTTTAATTTGATATGTCGATCATCTGAATCGGTCCAGTAGTTCAAAAGAAATAAATTTTTGACAAAAGTCCTTCTTGGGACCCATCGGGTAACTTTGAAAAATCATAACTCAAAAACGAAAAAAACGCCTCCCTGATTTTGAGATATGTTATGTGAAAAATCCTCAGCTTTCCTTAAAAAATATAAAAAAGTATTGCACCCTTGGTCCCGAGACCATGAAAACTATAAAAAAACGAATACAATCAATAATGACATAACCAAAACCTGGAATTTTTGCAAGCGTAGCATTATTCCAAGAATGACTAGTGACTAATTAGCTTTAGTTTGATATGTCGACCGTCTAAATCGGTTCAGTAGTTCACAAGTTATGAATTTTTTAAAAATGTTATTTTTGGAAAAAAAAGGGAAAAAGTCGATAACAAAAAAATAAAAAATGGTTCTCAGGTTCTCAAATGGGGATCAACACTAGGGTAGGAGCCTACCTGTTGGTCTCAAATGTTCCTATCTCACGCCTCCACGAAGATCATATGACGACATTTTTAGATCGGGCGTGAACTGGAAACACACACCTGGTCTTGGCTCCGAGAACGGGTGTCGAAAGTGGCTAAGTGAGGGGGTGCGAGCGAGTCAGAGCGCTATATCTCTCCCGGGGAAGGCCTCCCGGGTCATGGAGGCCTTGCCAACCCGCTGTCTCCCGGGCAAAGGAGATACACCCAGAAAATGGAGCTACGTTCACGAAGAATACTCAGAATGCGATCGCCCGAGGAGGGTCCCCGAACTGGAGCTGGTCCTGGAACGGGCGTAAGAGCGAGCGGCCAGCGGCTGGAGGGCGATGTGCAAGAGCGGGCCACCAGCCGGGTTCAACCCGAAGAGCTACCGCCACACGGAAACAGCAGCCATCGACATCACCAACGAAACGCTGCGCCTACGAGGCGTGTTGCGACTGTCAGACGACAGTCGTCCACACTTGTGGGTACTACTAGGCGACGGATCATGTGGACACATGAAATGAATGAATTCGTGATCCGCGCCTATTACATCTGCACTGCTTTGGAGACGGACATGAGCGGTCGCCCTCGAATACTCGCAATGTTCGAGGAAGCGTATCCAGAGTTCATCGGGAGGCTTGACCAAAACGCGATGAACGCGAGGCGTAGAGCGATTGTACGCAACAATATGCTCTCCCAAACGCAAGTCGACGAGATCAAGCAGCAGGTGCAGAGAGAACTAAGCTCCAGAACAAGCAGAGCAAGCGATGTGTCGAGACGAAGTTCAGTACGGCTGAGCAATTCATTCGCGAGTGGGGCACGCGAATCAGCACCAGTGGAGGCTACAGTACAACAACCCCCTGAGCCGGAAGATCCACAGCCAGATCAACAACTACTACGCGATCTGGTCTTCCATTACGACGAGGCGATCTCACAGTTCCGCGACACGGATCCTTTGTCGCGCCCCAGGATCCCGAAGTTGCAGCATTCCCGCAGGCTGACAAGTGCAGTAAAGCTCATGAACGAGCACGTTCTTCCGCTGCACTTGGTTGATGCTGAGAACATGGAGGAGCTGCAACTGAAAGTTTACTGTGCTGCTGTGGCGACCGCCAAAAGTTTAGGATACCGTATTAGGCCAAGAGGCGGACTGCTCCAACATCTCCGTGAAAGGCGTGAGCCTCCATGGCGAAGGAGATTGGAGCAACGGATCCTAAACAAGCGCGCCGCAATTGGAAGACTGATGGCGTACAAAAGAGGCAGCAGATCGGCGAAATTATGTCGCCAAGTTGCTGTGATCGTGCGGCCTACTGAACTTCGCCAGCTGGGAGCTCACCAGCTGACGGAAAAACTCGACACACTGGTACAGCAATTGAGCGTCCTAACTAAACGGCTGAAACGTTACTCTGACTCTGCAAAGCGCCAGGAACAAAATCGGATGTTCAGAGATAACGAAAAAGCGTTCTACGACCACATTAGCGACGAGAAGCCCGACTACCGCGAAGGTTTGCCAGATATTAGCGATGTGACGAACTTCTGGGCTGGTATTTGGGAGACCCCAGTAGAACATCGCGACGGGCAAATGTGGTTAAGACGGGAGGAGGAGAGTTGTGGTGAAATTGGAGAGATGCCAGCTATCATCGTCGGAGAGAACGATGTCCGCGAAGCCTCGCGGTACCTGAGGAACTGGGCAGCACCGGGCCCCGATGGTGTCCAGAACTTTTGGCACAAGAAGCTGACCGTCGCACATCCAAAGATAGCTGAGTGCTTCAACAAGGTGCTACGTGACCCACACAACCTTCCTGAATTCGCCACCCGTGGCGTCACCTTCCTCCTCCCGAAAGACAGCAACACATTGAACCCATCAAAGTACAGACCGATAACGTGCCTATCGAGTCTGTACAAAATACTGAGCAGCATAATTACCGCCAAAGTTTCTGCTCACTGCGAACAGCATCACATCATCGCAGAAGAGCAGAAAGGATGCAGGAAAAATACGCATGGCTGCAAAGACCAGGCCATCATCGACGCAGCCATAGTCGGCCAGGCGGTATATAACCAGCGGAACCTAAGTATGGCCTACATCGATTACAGGAAGGCTTATGACTCCATACCTCACTCGTTTCTCGTCCGGGTATTGGAGCTCTACAAAATTGATCCCGTCGTCGTTAGGTTCCTGCAGCATGCGATGAGGCAGTGGAGTACGTCTCTGCACCTCAGTGATGGGGAAAATGTGTTGCAGTCTAGAACGCTGCAGATAAAGAGGGGGATATTCCAAGGCGACTCTTTCAGCCCGCTTTGGTTTTGTCTGGCACTGAACCCCCTCAGTAGGACGCTCAATAGAAACGGTCATGGCTATAAAATAAGGTATGGCGACGGCGCCCACGAAGAAGTGACCCATACCTTCTACATGGATGATCTCAAGGTCTACGCTGATTCACGTCAGCGTCTAGCGTGTAGCTATCCGGGTTGTCGAAGACATAAGCAGGGACATCTGCATGGAGTTCGGCCTCGACAAGTGTCGCTGTGTCCACCTGCTGAAAGGACAACTTACCGAATCCGGAGGCTACGAGGTCTATGACGGCGAGTTTATAAGAGACATGGTTCGTGGCGAATCCTATAAATATCTTGGATTCCGGCAGCTCACCGGGATTCGCCACTCCGACATCAAGACGGAGCTGCGAGACAAGTTCTTGAGTCGAGTGAACTGTGTCCTGAGGACTTTCCTCAACGCGGGGAACAAGGTACGCGCGATCAACACATTCGCGGTTCCCCTGCTGACCTTCAGTTTTGGTGTAGTCAAATGGAGCAAAACCGACCTAGAGGACCTTGAGAGGAGGATGAGGAAAGCATTTAAAGAGGCCGGAATGCACCATCCTCAATCGGCACTGGAGAGAGTTTCACTGCCACGCAAAGAAGGGGGACTAGGAATAGTCGACATATCTGCACTGTGTGTTGCCCAGGTACGACAACTGCGCGAGTACTTCGCAGAACGCGCCAACCAAAACGCGCTATACCGGGCTGTCTGCGCCGCCGACAGAGGATACAGCGCTCTGCACTTGGCGCAAGCGGAGTACCAACTCAACTGCAATCTGCAGACAGTGGAGGAGAAGATTGCAGCTTGGAAGCAGAAGGCAGTGCATGGTGCCCACCCCCATCAACTGGACCGGCCACACGTCGACAAGGCCGCATCTAATCTGTGGCTAACGCGTGGTGAACTCTCTTCAGTAGTAGAAGCCGACATGATAGCCATCCAGGACAGGATAATGCCGACGAGAAACTGCAGGCGGTACGTCTGGCATCAAGACGTTGATGACATTTGCCGGATGTGTCATCAACCAGGTGAAAACATAGAGCACATTATGGGAGGCTGTCCCGTTTTGGCCAACGCAGCCTACACCGAGCGCCACAACAACGTGGCCCGTATTGTTCATCGACAACTGGCGCTCCAATGTGCTCTACTGGAAGACAACGTACCAAACTACCGGTACCTGCCTGCACCTGTCCTGGAAAATGACCGTTTCAAGCTGTACTGGGATCGCACTGTTCTGACCGACCTCTCGATCCACCACAACCGCCCAGATATAATGGTTTACGACAAGAGCGACCGCAAAGTCACCATCATCGATGTCGCTATTCCACTGAACCAGAATCTGGAGGAGACCCACGGTCGCAAAATCTGCAAGTACCGACCATTGGCCGTGGAGCTCAAGGAACTGTGGGGGCTAAGGGAGGTCCCAAGAATTGTTCCAGTCGTTCTCTCTGGAACTGGAATTATCCCGAAGACACTTCTGGAAGCGCTAAAGGTGTTGAACATCGAGAAGGAATTGGCCGGCATCCAAAAGTCGGTCATCCTTAGCACCTGCGCGATTGTCCGACAATTCCTCGGTCAGGACTAAAACAGCACGAGCATGCAGATACGTGCATTCCGCAGAGCCTAGTCCCCCTTTGGCATTCAGAAGCCCGGGGGCAGGTGAAAATTCTGGCTAGGTTCGCCTAGTTAAGAAGTGAGATAAGTCTGCCAAAAAAAATACGTGTCTAATGATTTGCGATAAAGAATAAAACTACCACTTTTCACAAAAATCTGGGAATCTCTATATCGGTTTTATATATATATATATATATATATATATATATATATATATATATATATATATATATCGATATCGGCCACTTTGAGAAACCCTGTACAACATAATCAAGTGAAAAAATCCGAACAAGCGAAAAATTCTGTAATTATATATATATATATATATATATATAAATATATATATATATATATATATATATATATATATATATATATATATATATATATTATGAGAAACCTTTTTAATGATTTATTTTGTTGTATTGATACGACTTAAGCAAACCTTAAGCTAAAAATACAAATATACATCATTTTACTGTATCAAAAACTTGTCCATATGTTGCAATTTCATATGCGTTCTGAAATACGTGGAAGCTTGAATGATTTTTTTCCGTCAAGAGCCATCAAGATGATTCAGAGATTGACACTGAGAAGACGTCTGTCTTACAACACCAAGTCTAACAAGCGACGCATCGTTCGTACACCTGGTGGCCGCCTTGTGTATCTGTACGTGAAGAAGCAGCGTATCGTGCCAAAATGTGGACAGTGTAAGGAGAAGCTCAGTGGAATCAAGCCATTCCGACTAAGCGAGCGTCCGCGTATGTGCTGTCGTCTGAAGACCATCACTCGTACCTTCGGTGGAGTTCTGTGCCATCGTTGTCTGCGCGAACGCATCATCCGCGCATTCCTGATCGACGAACAGAAGGTCGTGAGGGTACTGAAGGCCTAAGAGCTCGGTTAGCCCGACCCCCGGGGGATCGATATCGGCCACTTTGAGAAACCCTGTACAACATAATCAAGTGAAAAAATCCGAACAAGCGAAAAATTCTGTAATTTATTTATTTCATTCGAAATATTTAATTTATGATTGTAAAAAATCAAGGTAGGACAGGATAGTTTCATTTGTTCAATAATAGTGTTACCAGAACAAGCTTGAATCGATTTTACACATACGCTATGAAAATTCCGGAATATCTGTTCGTGCGTTCGCTAAATTGCTGAATTATCCAAAATCCACGATGCTGACCTGCATCAATTTGGAGAACGTATGAACAGGAGTAACTGATCCCAAAAACCATTCTAATGTGGCCTTTTTCTGACAACCAGTAGTTGTCATAGAGAAACGCGGCAAAATGCAAAGAGTTTTCAAATCTGAAGTACAAATTTGTTTAAGTGTAAAATGTTCAAATGTTTAAATGTTTCAAATGTTGAATTTCGGTTGATTGATTCAATATGTCTTCAATAAACATAATACTCCGTCAAGTCACATAAGACCAGGTAAGACAAGGAAATTCACCTCAAGCTTATAAGAACCAGAGAACGTACATCAGAAAGGTCAGAACTCTGGCCTGGGGAAGTAAAATGAACAGGTCGGAAAATTTCGATATTTTTTCTAAGAGCAAATTAAAAATTTACTATCGCTCTATTCCTGGAGCATATGAAGCTATTCGAGACACTCTGTTATGCAGAAATTGCCCTCTCGGTTACCATTTGGATGTATTTTTGTGTGCATCGGATTGATGTAATAATTCTAATAATTCTAAGAGTGGTTAGCATATATTTTGTTTGATGTCAGCTATTATTTCGCATAGAAATTATATCGTTTTTTAGGGGAGAACGATCGACGATCGAATGTTCTGTTTGGTTCTGTTTGATCGAATGTTCTGTTATATGATATATTGGGTTGGGGAAAAAGAAATGTCGTATATTGTCAATATAAGACAACATTTAAACATATCTTGTGTTGTACTTATCGCATCGGATCATACTATACGGCTATTTAAAGACGACAATCTGTGCTACAAGTGTTTTGACAGTGTTGTGATTGTCCTTTTCAGTCTTAAGTTATAGCTCGTCAAAGATGAAGTCCACCAAGCAAGAAATTCGCCATATTTTACGTTTTTACTATCTGCGAGGTAAAACTGCAACGAAAGCGGCCGAAAAAATTCGTGTAGTTTATGGACCCGATACTGTAACGATTCGCACAGCACAGCGTTGGTTTGATCGATTTCGTTCTGGTGTAGTGGCTGTCGAAGATACACCCCGTACTGGTAGGCCAGGAACTGGGTATAGACCATAAAACCGTTTGGAACCATTTGCAGATGATTGGATTTCAAAAAAAGCTGGATGTATGGGTGCCACACGAGTTGACGCAAAAAAAATCTTTTAGACCGAATCAACGCCTGCGATACACTGCTGAAACGGAACGAACTCGACCCATTTTTTATGAAGATGGTGACTGGTGATGAAAAGTGGATCACGTACGACAACCTAAAGCGAAAGAAGTCGTGGTCGAAGCGCGGTGAGCCGGCCCAAACCATCGCCAAGCCCGGATTGACGGCCAGAAAGGTTTTGCTGTGTGTTTGGTGGGATTGGAAGGGAATCTTCCACTATGAGCTGCTCAACTATGGCCAGACCCTCAACTCGGTTCTCTACTGTGAGCAGCTTGACAGTTTGAAGCAGGCGATTAACCAGAAGCGGCCAGAAATTATCAATAGGAATGGTGTTGTTTTCCACCAGGACAACGCTCGGCTTCACACATCTTTGATGACCTGCAAGAAGCTACAGGAGCTCGGTTTGGATATCCTATTGCATCCACCGTATAGTCCGAACCTGGCTCCAAGTGATTATCATCTCTTCCGGTCCATGCAAAACGCTCTTGGTGATACTAAGTTGGCCTCAAAAGAGGGTTGCGAAAACTGTCTGTCTGAGTTTTTTGCAAATAAGGAGGGGGTGTTATATAGGTGGGTATAATGAAGTTGCCTTCTAAATGGCAACAAGTTTGCGAACAAAACGGCGCATATTTGACTCATATTGGATAATTTTAAGTATGTCAAATAAAGCGTCAAATTTCGATCAGAAATACGACATTTCTTTTTCCCCATCCCTATATTAACTCATCACACGGTACTCGCCCATGTTCCGAAATGCACTACTAAACGTGCCTCTCGTCTCGGCGAACGGTGTAATTCGTTTGCAAGCGAGACTGAGAGTAGCAACTGTGGGCGGAGTCACACGAATCAAGCAGCAAACAAAAGTTTGTGAAGCGATACCGCATCCATTGCTATTTTTGTGTATGTGTGCGAATAACGAAAACGCGGCAAAGCAGGTAGCTCGACCCGTTTGTAAAACGCAGTGTCAATGGATCTGTTCAACTGAATGTAAGAGGAAATATCATTGCGTTGGAATGTGCTTATCTTGTACAGTTACTATTTAGTAATGTAGTTTTCGAAGAATAACTTATAAGAATTAAAGAACGGAGTTTTCTGTCTCCTTTCAACTGTCAAACTATTGCAGCAGCCGTTCTTCTACTCTCGGATCCGAGGTACAATACGCGTCCATCCCCCACAAACGCAGCCGTCCGTGGTGACGCGTGCCAGCTGAAAACACTTCTCGTGTTTCGTAACACGCCAAACCGAACGCAGCGCCTTCCGGCGTAAGGTCACCATCATATCCGTAAATAATTTCTACATTTATACTCCGCCACAAAAAGGGGCCGATTATGGCCAGGAAGTGTCGTACGAAGTGGCTGCCGACTGCCAAGATTAATGGTCGATTTATGGAGATGGAATTAACTGAAACTGCCAAAGTCGATGGGTGGTCCTGTTTTGTCACGGTTCCGGCTGAAAATTTTCACTAATCCAATGTATTCCATTGCAGGATTTTCGAGTTTGATGAGGATTAACTGCAAAACCGTGAAGATTTAAATCAGTCGATTTGCTGTCTTACAATCATAATCACATATCATTTCTAGCTTAGCAGGATCAGGAGCTAGTAGGAGCATATCCAGCTTCGATAATACTTGTTCTTGTTTCAGGAAAACATCGAGAGTGATTTGTGTTCACCTTCAACTGGTTCATGTTTGATACAAGCCATATGGCAAATCGTGCCCACTTGCCGCAGTCGATCAATTTATTTATCAACAAAGATAATCCAATTTATTTTAATGCCTCTTAATGCACCATTCGCCAACACGTCCTAAGTGCAACTCGCCCAGCGTCGTCCGATCTTCTGGCAGGGATGTGAACAAACCAGGAAACCACTTTTAGTCCCCTACATCTGATTTTATTTTGATACACTTGTTGGCATTATTATCATCATACCAACAATAACCCAGCAAGGAAGGAATGTCGCTCGATGTGGCGAGGGGACTGGAAGTCACTTTACCCTCGCTCCTTAGAATAGATGTTATCAATCTTGTTTTCCCTCGAGGGGATCCTTATTTCAATGCTCACGAGGAACTTCAATTCGCAACTAATGGGTTCTTGTTTTCGTGAGGGGTGAGAGGTTCTGGTTTTGTTCTTTCCTTCTGAATTTTTTGCTGCTGTGAGTTAGTCCAGATTAGCATTCAGCCAACCTAGGGAAGATTTGCCAGAATGAAACTGGCTTGTGCCACGAATTAAGCAATTATAAAGCGTGATTGTGGGTGGGTGGCGGTTGTTTACGAATTATGATTTATGTTCCGATAAAAATTGAAACCACCAGTTTAGTTGAAATACATTTTCTCCTCCCAGTGCGAAGCCAATCGACGAAGTTTTTAAAATTTCGCGTTTGCAAGCAAACATATGCACATAAAATATTTGGAAAAAAAATGTGGTAAACTAGTATATCAGAGTTCCAAATAAAACATATACAAAAGTACTCTTGACATGGGTACAACTCAATGAACTGGAAAAAAGGTAATGAAGATGGTGGTTCTTCGAGCGACATAGCATGCGCTGCCATAACTATTTCTCAAATATTGACGTCAGTCGTTGTGTTTATATTCGATTGCCTACACAAATCCATGTGATAATGCAATTTTCAGTATGTGTTTTATCAATGAAAAACATACGTTTCATTGAAGTTCCCGCTGATTATGAATATAATGTGACAGCATGCAGTGGATATTTGTGAAATTACGTTGAAAAATGCGAATAAAAGTGATATTTCAGCAAAACATTTCCACTCCCCCACGGCCATAGAAACGAACGAACTTTCATTAGTTTTACCATACTATATTGATATTATTATGGCTCTCAGTGTCAGTGTGAGTGATGTGGGAAAATAGTGTTCAATTAAGCAGCATTTCACCGGAAATGTTGATGGTTCCGAGGACTAAGAATACAACTGCTCTCTGGACCTTTTTACCATATAAATAATGGAAATAACAATAGAATTGCCATCTGTTAAAAAACAAACCGTTGCAAGATTTCATGAGAAATTGAGCTCAAATCATCATGAAACCGTGAGTATTTTGACCATTGTTTTGTTTCTTTCATATACATTTCATAGAGAACGCAAATAATTACGACACGAAATTTTGCATGCGAATACAAGTATACTCCGCCTACTGCTTCACCTCGATATGTACCTCATTGGGTACAACTGAACTACTGTAATTACCAATGAATAGAATATGATTAAAATTAATAAAGGAAAAAAGCTGGACTACTATTCTAGAATGGAAATCAGGCATTTTTGGGAAATATTCCGTTGATTTATTTTAAAAACCATGATTGAAATGTGTCCCGAATGGAATGGAAATGATATTTTGCCGTGTGGTTCGAACGCAAGCAGAGTTGTATAGATCATATATTAGAATATTTGTTTTGCTCCATTGCTTCATATTAATGTTATCAAATCAATCGAGTCAAATTTAAAAAAAAACATATATTACTAATGTTTTCATACTGGATATTACAGGGCCTCTGCTCTGTCGATTTTTTGACGTGGGACTACGTCCAACCGGAGTATATGGGGAGTAAAATTAAACCTAAACACAGAACATGCAGGAGAAAATGAAAGATTCCGAATGCCTATAACCCGAACATTTCGTACTGGATTGGAAAGATGTTGGCATCAATTGATAGGGAATATTTCTACGCTTCTATCGCAATTAATAAAATGTTATTTTTCATTAGAGAAACAATTGAATAACTGTAAAATGTTAAGTGTTATCTAAACGCCCTAACTGCCTTGTTTTGATTGGTCCGATTTACGGTTTCCCCAACACAGCCATCAAAACCAAGCAGCCTTGGGGAAATATGCATTGCAAATAAATGAAAGTTGGGGGTATTTTTGTTCCGACTGGAATGTGTTTCCCTAACACAGAGTTCAAATCCATGGAGCGTAGGGAAATTGGCATTGCAAATACATGTAAGTCGGGGGCATTTTTGTTCGGACTGAAAGATGTTTGCCTAACAAAGAATTCAAAATCATCATACCAAACGTAAAAGGATGACAGTCTTAAATTCACTTGTAATGAAGAACATAATATCTATCACAATAGATTTTTTTTCCCAAAATATATTTTTTATTAAGGCACATGTGGCGTTAGCCTGACGGGGCCGGGAGTCCAATATTTTGACAAATTTTGTCTTACAACTATGTTAGTAATATGTAACCGATTACTCGCGGTTGGCTCGAGGTTAGTATTACAAGTGTTCTCATAATTGGTATGTTGCAGTCTTCGATGCTCTATACGTGTGCCCGACACGGGATACTTCCTATTGGGATGCAGCTGACCATTAATCAGCAACGCTCCCTAGTCTGTACCCCATATCTAGCGTGGTGCGTCTTTCTCGACTCGAGGAATCCAGGATAGAATGGTCACTAGCCGGCGCAAACATCAGCTCGTGTAGAGTTGTCATGAGCGGTACAATCTTTGGCTCTTGTTGAATAATCAGTGGACTGCACAACCTTCGGCCCGTGCATCTGTAAAGAGTGTGTGTATGTATTGCCGCGACTATGTAAAAGTTTATCGATCGGATAGGAGGGATATGAAACGGGGACACAACGAAGGAAACATCATTAAACGTTGACATCGGCGTTTCTGAGGAACAGGTATAGATGAAGCAGAAGATCAGGATCCCGGCTACCTAAGATATCCCGGACGGGGATATCCGATTGTGTGCCTTTTGCTCTCAGTGCTCTAGAGAGCTGAGAGCGAGCAGCATGGAACCGGATACACGACCAGACAACATGCTCGATGTCGTGGTAGCCATCGCCACAATCACAAAGATTGTTTGCTGCGCGCCCAATGCGATAGAGATGCGCGTTTAGGTTGTAGTGATTGGACATAAGCCGAGATATCACGCGAATGAAATCACGACCTACATTCAATCCCTTAAACCAAGCACTCGTCGAAACCTTAGGGATAATCGTGTGTAACCAACGACCGAACTCATCTTCACTCCACATGCGCTGCCAACTAACGAGTGTGTCCTGACGAGGAATGTGAAAAAATTCATTATAATCAATTTGCCTTTCAAAAAGTGTGCCTTCTGAAGCGCCCACCTTAGCTAGCGAGTCCGCTTTCTCATTCCCCGGAATCGAGCAATGAGAGGGAACCCATGCTAAGGTAATCTTGAATAATTTTTCGACCAAAACACTCAATAGTTGTCTTATTCTTGTTAGGAAATAAGATGAGCATTTATCAACTTTCATTGAGCGGATTGCCTCTATTGAGCTGAGACTGTCTGAAAAAATAAAATAGTGGTCGATGGGCAATATTTCAATGATCCCTAATGCGTTATATATCGCACCCAGTTCAGCGACATACACGGAACAAGGATCTTTGAGTTTGAAAGAGGCACTGGAATTTTCATTGAAGATGCCGAAGCCAGTGGATCCGTTTATGAATGAACCGTCAGTAAAGAACATTTTATCAGATCTAACTTTCCCATATTCTGCCGAAAATATCGGCGGAATAGAATCGGAGCGTAGGTGATCTGGGATTCCATGGATTTTTTGTCGCATGGACAGATCAAAAATGACAGAGGAATTGCAGAAGTATGGGAAGCAAACTTGGTTGGAGATGCCTGGTGAAGGGTGCACGTCGTGGGTAAGGTACTCATGGTATAAAGACATAAAACTTGACTGAGGAGTCAGCTGGAGTAGATTTTCGAAGTTATCAATCACCAATGGATTCATGATCTTGCAACGGATGAGAAATCTGTAGGATAATTCTGTGAACCGAAGAGTAAGCGGGGGTACTCCTGCCAAAACTTCGAGACTCATCGTATGTGTCGAATGCAAACACCCCATGGCTATACGCAAGCAACGATATTGTATCCTCTCCAGCTTGAGAATATGAATCCTGGCAGCTGATCGGAAGCAAAAACTGCCATATTCTAACACTGATAATATCGTTGTTTTGTACAACTGAATGAGGTCTCCTGGATGGGCACCCCACCATGTTCCGGTTATTGTTTGGAGAAAATTGATTCTTTGCTGGCATTTCTGTTTCAAATACGCAATGTGTCTCCCCCAGGTACATTTAGAGTCAAAATATACTCCAAGGTATTTGAAAAACATAGAGTGTTGGATCGTTTTACCGGATAGGTGAAGCTGGAATTGGGCGGGTTCGTGCTTCCTAGAAAAAACGACCATTTCAGTTTTCTCCGTAGAGAATTCGATACCCAGCTTGAGGGCCCACGTGAACAGATTGTTCATGGTATCTTGCAACGACTTTTGCAGAGCGACGGGATTAGTACCCGTGATGGAAATAACTCCATCGTCTGCAAGTTGTCTCAGCGTGCAGTCTCTAGTTAGACAATCATCCACATCATTGACGTAAAAACTGTACAAGAGGGGGCTTAGGCAGGAGCCTTGTGGTAGGCCCATAAAACTGTAACGAGAAGATTTCGAGCTGCCATGAGAGAAAATCATGTGCTTTTCTGACAGTAAATTGTACAGGAAATTATTGAGAATTGGTGAAAGTCCACGATTATGCCACAAATGCCCCTTTGATATCGAGAAAAACGGAAGCCATTTGTTCTTTGCGAGCAAATGCGATTTGGATTTCAGAAGATAGTAGCGCGAGACAATCATTTGTCCCTCTACCTCGGTGGAAGCCAAACTGCGTATTTGACAGCAAATTGTTCGTTTCGACCCACTTGTCCAAACGAAGTAGAATCATTTTCTCTAACAATTTGCGAATACAGGATAACATTGCAATCGGCCTATACGAGTTGTGATCGGAAGCCGGCTTGTTGGGTTTTCGTATGGCTATCACTCTCACTTGTCTCCAGTCATGCGGGACAATATTAAGCTCCAGAAACTTGTTGAACAAGTTCAGCAAACGCTGTTTTGCCAAGTCGGGAAGATTCTTCAACAAGTTGAATTTAATCTTGTCCGACCCCGGAGCTGAATTGTTACATGAGAGAAGGGCAATTGAGAATTCCACCATCAAAAAATTCTCATAATCGTTTTGAAGTGGAATTTCGCGTACGACGTTTTGTGCAGGAACGGTGTCGGGGCAAACCTTCCTTGCAAAGTTAAAAATCCAACGGTCAAAGTATTCCTCACTTTCGTTTGTATGGTTCCAGCCACGCATTTTCCTAGCCGTATTCCAAAGAGTGCTCATAGCGGTCTCCCTTGACAAACCATTGACGAACTTCCGCCAATATCCACGCTTTTTTGCTTTAATCAAACCTTTTAGTTTGGCTTCTAGAGCTTGGTACTTGGTACCATTCCACTAATCCAGTTTTCCTGAATTTTTTGAAAGCGGATGATTTTTCAAGGTAGACCTTTGAACATTCCTTGTCCCACCAAAGTGATGGAGGACGACGTCGTAAAGTGGTAGCAGGAACACGTTTCTTTTGAGCTTGAAGTGCGCTTTCGTAAATCAAACTCGATATAAAATTATACTCTTCGAGTGGAGGAAGTTCATGCATTGAAACAATTGCTTCAGATATTATTTCCGCAAATGTTCTCCAGTCAATATTCTTCGTGAGGTCATACGCAATATCGACTGACTCACTAGATTTTGATTCATTGGCGATCGATAAAATTATTGGTAGGTGATCACTACCGTGGGGATCTTGGATTACAATCCATGTGCAATCCAGGGATAATGAAGAAGAGCAGAGAGATATGTCTAGCATGCTTGCCCGTGCAGGAGGGTTGGCTATCCTAGTTGCTGTCCCAGTATTCAAAATTGTCTATTTGGAGTTGTCGCACAGATCATAAATCAAAGTGGCACGGTTGTCATCGTAGAGTGATCCCCATGCTGTTCCATGGGAGTTGAAATCACCTAAGATTACCCGCGGCTCCGGCATTGCCTCGATAGTATCAAAGAACTGATGGCGGCCTACCGTAGTTCTGGAAGGGATATATATCGAAGCAATGCAGAGGTCTTTGCCATTGATTTGTGTCTGGCAAGCAACAACTTCAATGCCTGTCATCGATGGGAGAGTGACTCTATAGAAGGAGTGACATTATTTAATCCCCAATAGTACGCCACCAAACGAGTCATTTCGATCGAGGCGAATAATGTTGAAATCGTGGAAATTCAGCTCATCGGCTGAAGAAAGCCATGTTTCACAGAGAGAAAATACATCACAGTTAGAGCTGTGAACTAAAAATTTAAACTGATCTAGTTTAGGAATGATGCTTCTGCAATTCCACTGTATTACAGTGGTCAAATCCTTGACCTCTTGCCCTGAATCAGGCATCGAGGGAAATGAACGCTGCCAAAAAACCTCATTTTTCTTTCAAAAATGTTCTCACAATCGGAAGCAAACATAATACTATGCTTTTAAGAGGGTCGTTTATATTTAAAGCATTTAAAATGTTGTCCACCAGGTCAGAAAGCGCAAGCAAGCCAGATTGTGGCTGTTGCCTCGACCGCGAAAAAGGAGCAGACGTGTTGGGTGCTGCTCCGGGAAGTGCTGAGGACCCCTGGTGCGTAGAAGAACCGCTCAAACCAGGAGGTACTTGCTTCGGTCTATTCTCAGCACGTTCGATTCGAGTTTTCATTCCAACTTGGGAAGTTTCGGTTTTCTTTCTGGGGAGTGATGGAAAAGAAGTAATTTTTCTTTTCCTGATGGCACCCTGCGATGTACCGGAACTTCCTGCATTGGGAGCGTCAGCAACAGGCTCGTCGTTCTGCAGAATGGAGTAGGGATTGTCCTGAGTCGTTGGAACGGGACTCTTAAGCATTTCTGCATAAGTCCGCTTGGAATGTTCTTTCAAGGAACGCTTGATTTTTTCCCCTCGTTGTATGTACACCGGGCATTGAGTAAGATCATGAGGAGTCCCGCTGCAATGAAGACACTTGCGCTCTTTCGGGCAAGGATTCTCATCATGGCTCTCTCCACAATCTGCGCAACGTTTTTTGTTGCAACAATAGGCGGCCGTGTGACCGAATTGCATACATTTGTTGCATTTCATTACTCGGGGTACAAACAACCGAACAGGTAAACGAAGTGCACCTATTGCAACGTAGTTAGGAAGGGCGGAACCCTCAAATGTCACACGAAAAGAGTTTGTCCGATTGAGGACTCTTTTGTCATTTTTAAGTGACACAGATTTCAGTCGATCGCATGCAAGAATCTTCACACTTTTAAGTGAAGAGTTCTTGAAGCGACCGACACCATCGAGTATCTCTTTTCGAGTCAAACCCTTTTCGTTTATTACACCGTCTATTTCAACGTTGCAACAGGGTACGTATACGCGATACTCAATCGCAAAGAGATCACAGCGCGTTATTGCATTCGCTTGGGTCCTGCTGGAGACGACAACTCGTAATTTGTCTGGCCCCATCCGAGTAATCTCGGTAACTTCGGAAAATTTCTGTGTTCATCTTTTGAGATGCGAATGACGTTAAGAGGTTTGGATTTTCGTCTAAAGTATACGATAAATGGGCCTTTGGCGCCATCAGGGTATTCTTTTAGACGAAAATCCTGCTTCTCGTCTTTTTCCTCATCTTCAGAGCTTTCTATCTCGTAAACAGAATTTTCCTCCTCATCTTCTGTTTCATCCTCCTGCTCTTCAGGAGGAGGTTCATTATCTGATATATTCTTTGGCGTGGATGGGGGATCCTCCCCGCCCTCTGCCATATTAATAAAAACGAAGAAGTAGACAACTGTTCGATATGAACAGAATATAATAATTTGGAAAATATAAATTAGTAAAAGAAATTATATTTCTATATTAGTTATTGTTGAAAATTTTATTTATTACAATTTTTGTTATTATGTGTAATTTGAAAATGAAAAAAGTTCCAATAATAGTTCAACGGTGATGTATCAAAATGGACACCCCTAATGCCAACGCTTGCCGATTTGGTAAACACAAAGTTTAAACAATGGTGTAAATCGAGCACAGAAGCTATACAGAATGATGGAAGAAGAAAGAGGAAAATAAACTTCTACTTGCCGCCGCTGTGTAGCGTGTGTGATGATGTGTCTTGCTGCCGGATTGTCTCGATAGCGCACCACTTTTTATGAGCACTTTTTAAGAGCAATTGAAAAAATTCAAATGGACTGTGTTCGAGCATCCTCCTTACTCCCCAGACCTCGCCCCTAACGACTATCACTTATTCCTGGTGATGAAACAGGCGTTCGGCGGTCAACGATTCGATAACAGTGGAGAAATTCGTGACGCAGTTACATCGTACTTCAAAAAGTTGGTGCCACGCTATGAAAAATGCCTCGAAAATAAAACGTAGATTACGAAAACTTTAGTTTTCCGCGATTTCTGAGGCACTGAAACTTATTTTTTTAACGACCCTCGTACAAGCAAAAGTTCACACTTTCGATGGATTGTTTCGGCAATCAAAGGCTATAATTTCAGTCTTCGAGATTGGTAAATCTGGGGTAAATCTGATCAGGAAGCAGATTCTGAACAAGGTTTAGGGGATACCAAAACCCATGTGGATGAATTCACTCAAATTACTTCTGCTGGCTCAGTCGTTGTTTTTTGGTTGTTATATGAATGCGAGGTCGAAGGGTAAGAGTGTTGATCCGTGATTTTAACACTTCATATTTCATTTCCGACGTCCCATTTTAGAAGACCTGTACAAAACTCTATAAAATCAGAAAAACAAACCTGCAATACCTATCATTCGGGATAGCAATCTCTTTTGAATTCAGAACACTAAATAAGCACATAATTCTGGTTTACATCATATTATACATAAAAAAAATCAGAAGTCTGTACTTTTTTAATTGGTTGATGTACCGGTATATTTAGTATGTATAGTACAAATACTATGCAAATACTATTAACTAGTGCTACAAAAGCGGATCTTTGGTTTAGATTTACATAACGATGATATAGCATTTAAAATGATTATGATACATTCTTCTTCATGAAATGCTGATTTCTCGGTAGTGTGAAGCATTTGAATACTGATCCACAATGACTGTTGTGTTTTTCAACCGAATGATTTGGACTTTCAATCTTCTTCAATCTTCTTTGATGACAAAAACAATAGGAAATGTTGTACCACCACACCAATGCACTCAACTATCGCTCGATGATTACAACTCGGTTGAAAGTAGTCACATTCTGAAAGAATAAATTAAAGTTGATATCGTTCACTGACACTTTGTTAGATTTTCACAATTATAACGTCGGTAATATCGCTCGTGATTCTAAGCTCACTGATTCATCTTTCAGTAACAATCTCTTTCGAAAAACTGTTTCAACCAACAATTGTCACTCTCATCGTCACACAGAAATTTGCTTCAGACTCCGCAACAGTCCGCCATTTTCGTAGGTTAATCCAAGCGTGACGGTCATTCCAATGAAGTCGTCATGCGCTCTCCGGCCACTTTAGGAAAAATTCCGATCAAAAAGCACACATGTATCCATTCGATATTCCACATACGAGAAGCTAGCTGAAAATAGAGCTATAATTCACAGTTGGGATTTATTTCAATAATTTATTACTCCTCTGCCAGGAAATTGAATTCTCTGCTGCAAAGGAGCGGTCAAAAATAGTTTTTTTCTAAATCAATTTGAAAGATGTTCGCAGATAGAATACTCCTTCGGCACTGCACCCACAGGATGCCAGCCAGCGATGAGGAATATCCGATTGCTGATGAGGTTCTGAGGTTGCTTCCCTCCAAGGGGCAGCTTTTATAGCCAACTAATGCAATGTGCTCCTAAATATCGTGGGGCGATGCGCTAAAAAATGAAGCAATCGGGAAAGAAACGGAATGGTGGGAGATTTGCATTATGGAGTTAGCGCAGTAGATTTACCAACGGGGAGTTTTCCGGGAGTGAAGGGATCGGTTTCTACCCGGGATGACATTTCAATTCTCGCGGGACATTCGCCGGGAAAAGGGCATCTACGCAAAAGAGAGCATATGTCGTGACAGGGTAGCCGAGGTTCGTTTAATTTCTAATTAATTACGGTTCGCTGTTTATTGAGTTGTGTTAGAAGAGGAATATTAATAACATTCGGAGTGATAAAAAAAGAATTTGAAAATCAAAAACCATTAAATCAGTGTGCATCGAAAATATTCTTTTACGTTTAAGAATGATACTGTGAGAAGTCACTTTATAATGGAAGATCTCACAATGTTTAAAACCAATATCGAACATTGAAATTTCAAACATAGAAAACAGATATGATTTCAATTCTGCCTAACTTAACCATTCGTATACCATACCACCACATTGCCATGCGGTGCCAAATGAAACACAAATAGGGGCGTGGTCAACGTTACATTCCTTCGCTTTCTCGGGGCTCATTCATTTACACCGCATGCATTACGCCGTCTTGAAGGTAGAGTGAGGATACACATCAAGACGGGTCTATGGTACTAGGTGAGGCCGTTTCGTCACTAACTTGGTTAGGGGAGCGGTATATGAAAACAGTACGGAAGAAAGCAGAAGGGGAATTATTTGCTTGTAGCGTGAAAGAGACAGACTGATCAGGAGCGAGCTTCGGCACTAGCGTATTGTGTTTTGTTTACAAACAAAACACAGTAGACTTCCAAGATGGCTGAAGAGTGGTTTTAGCAAGTTGGCCCACCTTAGGATATACTTCTAGGCGCCTTGGATACACATATTGGAAGTAGGGTTGCCATAATAAAATCGGTGTTTTTGGTTTGAAAATATATTTTTATCTTAGTTTTTTCTGTCTGTATTTAAATCTGTATTAAATTTTTAAGTCCAATTTTGAAGCATAATTTTACCTTTTGTATCAAGGATAGACAAAGTTATTATTATAAAACGATGTTGATGGTATCCACGTAAAGCCATCAAGCATATACACTAGGGTGGCAGCGAAAATGGTGATTTCAAATTTCAAAAACCGACCCTGTACATTTTGTTTATTGGCCCCAAAAAAAATGACCTGTGCAATGTTTCAGCTCAATCGGACATGATTTCGAGGTGCCTCAAATCGCTCAAAGTTTTGCAAAATCGTTTTTTTTTCGATTCCAAATGCCTTTAAATGCATGAGACATCGAGATATGGTGTCATCTAAAAAAAAAAAAAATTTGGCCGAAAATCGACCTTTTAGGACTTAGCCTGAGAGGTAATGAAGGTATGGGAAAAAAGACGGGTGGGTAATGTCGGGGACATAACCGGAGTGACGTAGGACTATACAAAGGGGACAGCTTTTGTTAAATATATATTTTAAATATATTGCTTAATTTTCTTCTCCTACGTGAATACCTACCTATCTACCTGAAAAATGGATTAGTTTACTGTTTACTCTTTATGAATATGTTGATGGTTCTGAAAAGAACCTTTGGGGTTGTGTTTTTGTTATCACTCAATATTCCCATCTTGTTCGGCTAAACCTTTCTGTTTAGCGATTGCATTTGCCACTCGCCACAGCTTTCACAGTTGGAAAAATTCTTCCCATCCAGCTTGTGACATATTGTACAGTAAATTACATTCAATGACACGTCGCATTACCACCACTCAGTGTCGGATTGGAGGTAATTTTAACCTGTAATTGAACATTTGTGATGACAGTGGTACAGTGTCGACTTTCAATGTGGGGTCATAATTTGGACCCCGAACTCTATGTTTACAAAAATGTCCAACTAAATATGTCGCATTACAGGTCCGTCCAATTAGCTAAATGTCGAGATAAGTGTAAATTACTGTACTTTCAATCTAGAAGCAATTTAAGAATTGGTGAAAATCAATAAGCCCTGAACAACTGCCAAATTCACATACTCATCATATCCTGGCAAACAAATTATGAAAAAATCAATTTGTGTTTTATTATTATTTTGGATAATGTTTTAGAAAGCATTGAACTGTATTTCCTAAACTCTTTTTTGGAAGGTTTAATGGCCCTGAAAAGCGCCTTGTTTTATGGAATGGTTCCAATTTAGAAAACTTAGTACTCGTGGTTTTGAAAAAAAACTATTTCGAACGCCCTCGATGCCGCCTTGTTCTGGATTTGCCACCAAATCAGTTTGTATAAAGAACAAACATTTTTCTTCTGCTACCTGATGCCGTTTTGCGATTGCGTTTGCCACTCGCCACTCGCTGCAACTATCTGTTGTCTCGATGTCCACCGAACCGAATGTGTTCTGTTCCGAATGCGGGTTTTCTTATCGTCGCGAGCAGCTTTGCCAGCTAACTCGATCACTTCGGCGGCCGAAACTATATAACGCCGGCTAGGTGGACTGGTGCACTGGTACTAACGCGCTCGGCCAGCTACCCTTGCGGGAAACTCCAGATCAACACGGTTCGAGCGGGATTTTGCCTTTCCCTTCACTTTTCCTCCTTTACCATGTCCAGACATGGCTGCTTGGGTTGGTTTGTTGATGTGTTGTGATGCGAACCGATGTGGTGTACGGTTTGAATGAGAATGATCGTTACGGCAGCGGAGCGGGGATGTTTTAAGCTGACTGGCTGGCTCGAGAATTACGCATGTGTGAGACTGCGACCAATGTTTCGTTCATTTTTTTCTTGTTCCTTTCCAATCGTGCTTCATTCTATTTCGCTGCTGCTCTGGTTGCCCGTTTTGGTCGGTACGATTTGAGGAGCACAAAATGGACCAATCAAAAATGGGCACATAGTGCATTTTGACAATGCTTGATATTTCACAATTATTCAATTATTTATCTCAAGAAAAATTAAATGTTATTCGTTATGATGAATGCGTAGATATATTTCCTATCAATTGATGCAAAAACCTTTGCGATCTATTGAGAAATGCTCGAGTTATAAGCGTTCCAAATCTTGCATTTTTTCCTACTTGTTCAGTGCCTAGTTTTCCATTTCACCCCCTATATCTTCCGGTTAGACGTAGTCCTACGTCAAAAATAATTATCGAATTTAAAGAACCGACCATGTACTTTTTGTTCCATTCTTTGTGTGGACACCGACTGGACAACATCGTTGCTGGACGGGCTGGACGGCGAGGAATCGAGTGCCTTTCTCAAGGCAAGAGGGCGGAGGTGGTAGCGCTGGAGTAGAATAGAGTAGAGTTTTCAAAGGGCCTTTCTCAAGGCTAGAGACGAATGAACTGCGAAAGTTTAAAGTCTCTATAATACAATACCTTCCTTCCTTCCTTCCTTTTTGTTCATTGGCACAAAAAATGACCTGTGCTAAATTTCAGCTCAATCGGACATGATTTAGGGGTGGCTCAAGATTCTCAAAGTTTTGATTTTTTGATCCACGAAAATCTTCCAAGGGGAGAATTTAGAAAATCGAAATTTTTTTTTCGATGCCAAATGACTTGAAAATGCATAAAACATCGAGATCTGGTGTTATCTCGATAAAAAATTTTGTTCAAAAATCGACTTTTTGGGACTTAGTAAACGTAAATTTCAGACACATACAAAAATGTAATGGTTGTAATGAATTAGAAATTCAAAAACTGGAAAAATGTTAACTGTTGAAAAGGGGACATAAAGTGAGCTAATGCTTAGGATACGGACAGCATAAGATTTTTTCATTCTGAATAAATTAATTGGGTAAGTTTTCATTTAAATTTCTATTTTTTATTCAAACTTTCAACGTTCCACCATTTGATGATTCAGCAGATGGTCCTAAAAGCTATTGATATATTCTCGCCCAGTTCAGTTTCGCTGTTTCTACAGCTTCAAGACTGACGTAGATATCTCCAGATGCTTTCCAAAATATACAAAGTCTGGTCCTGCTACATCAGATTTAATTATTCTTGGCATATATCGCTCAAGAGAGTGAGATAAAGTGTTCTGGCTTCCGAATGAGTGAAATATGAGTAAATTCGGGAGTTTCAGTTTGTTTTGTTCAATTCAAAAATCAATAGCAAAACGTAATTCAAAAACAATAAAATAGGTTTGGTCATCAAGCCTTTCAAATGATTCAAACTTCGTTTCATTTTTTGGTTTAGGTCGTAGTTGAGTCTCTCTAGGTTATGTTTAACGACGGATTCCAGTGAGAACCATTTCTTTGTGGGCGAATTCAGCATTTTCAATGGTTTGAGCTTCAATATTTCCTGAACTGAGCTAATCCCTTATTTTCACTTCGAGTTGTGCGATAGATAACTATAACAACTATAACTAGACAAGACCGCTATGTGATTTCCTAATACGGACCAGCCCGATTTTCTATTCCGTATTAGGGAAGCGTTCTACACTCTGTCCATCTTTTATAAGACCTCCCTGATTCTATTTCGTTGCAACACAAACAGTTAGAATTTCAACAAGATACACTCATACATTGTTGAATGCTTAGAATAAAGTATATTTAACGTCGATTTCGTTCAAAATAGTTGTTTGTTCATTTATTGTGCTTGAATATGAATATTTCAACTGTCCAGTTTCTATAAGATATTTTCAAAGTTTATTACTATTATCAATGAAAAATTCAATACGATCGGCTGATTTAAATGTCAATCATTGGTAACCTTGGCACTTCGGTTAGCATTTTTCCATGATTCCAAAATTGCGACCTTGGGCTCTTTTATCGTGGTGTACCGTTTTCCATCAGTGTAGATATTGCGTACAAAGATCCCCCCTAAGATGTTCAACAGGATTCAAGTCTGGGGAGCGAGCCGGCCAGTCCAAAAAAATAAGTTTTTGTCATTATTCCATTGCGTAGTTTCCTTATATGAATATGTATGAATGAATAGTAGCATTGTTTTGCTGGAATGTGAATTTTTTGTGACGATATCCACGCAAAAACGGTAGGAGAAAGGATTCCAGAACATGTATGTAATCCTTGAATGATATGAAAGCTGCCTTGAGCTTTCCGGTTGCACAGCATCCCGCCTAAACCATGGACGAGGCTCCATCGACGTTTCTGGTTGAAAAATACTGTTCCTTCTTCCGTAATTCACGTCAGTAACCGTTGGAACCATCAGGACCATCCACATGGAAATTTTTTTCGTCAGTGAAGATAACCTATACATTGAAAAACTTTTCGTTATGGTAAAGAGCAAAATGTATTCTTTTGGATGCATTCTTTGTCACAACATACCATGTCCCACTGTCGGTTCATGTGTGCTTCGGCAAAACTCAGACGTCTTCCGATGTGAGATGGTGTAATATAAGGAGCTTTAACAATTTAAGCCGTCTTTATGTGAGGACTTTTTACCAAAACTTGACGAATTGTGACTCGAGAAACATTTAAATTCAAATATTGCTTCATTTGCATGAGCGATTTTGATGTATTTGAAACTGTTCTATTTCCCGCTTACCCCGGTCAGAGAGCTTCGATTTACGTGGAGCTCTCTTCTTCTTACCTTGAGGATTCGCCAAATAATTGAGCACTACGTGATGGAATCGTTCAATCCGACGGGAAATTTCTCTGGTATCAACATTTACTTGGTAATATCCATCGATTTGTCTTTCTTCCCTCTCCGTGAGCACTTTTCCCTTTGGCACATTTTTTTTTTGAAAAAAAAACGCTATTTTAACATAAGGTAAATGATTTTGGTTTGTCCAGTCGAAAATATGATCATGGTTTGTCCACTTTTTTGAATGCTCTAATTCAGCACACCTTTGTCAAATCAGGTATTAGGCTGTCAAAAAAGTCCTGCGGTATTTTTTTGAATTTTAATTTGTTCATAAAATTAGTTACAATCATCTGTTTTAAGTCAAATATGCGCCGTTTTGTTCGATGACTCGTTCCCAACGAGATGCCAACTTCATACAGAGCTGATTTTTGTCACTGTCACTGCTCATATTTTAGCTACTATGACGACCATTGCAACATTACTATCGAACGACGTGCAACAAAACACAAACCGACAAAACAAGTTGTTCGCTCTTTGCTGATGAATGGTTTGTCAGAGTGCTCTGACGATCAAAGCATGTTGCTTGTCATTGCACTATTGTGGCCAAGACGGAAAATACTATGTCATTTGGTGTTATGGAAGTTTATACTTTTTTTCTATTTGTTTAATGGAAATTTACACATTTATCAGGGTTTATAGGGCTTCGTGAATATCCTTATTATATAAAAATGCTAAACATCGAGGAGAATAAAATATATAAATGAGTATAGGATCTGCCAAATACGTGCATTTGGATGCCGGGCAGAAATTTCATCGACGGAATTTCTTCATTATCCTCACATGTGAAGATTTGTCATTGCTAGTTGAAATTTATGTCCTGAATTCAACCGCTATAAACACCTTATGTGTAAAGTAAGGAATTGATACATGTAACGAACTGTTTCCTTATCTTAGTGTGTCTGGGTTTAATGGTAATTTATTGAAGTTGAGGAGAACAATTAGTTGATATTTTGTAATAGAATCAAAAGATATCTGCTAATCCTTCCCATTTTCAATCAGGTTTTTATTTGAAAGGAAAGTTAAACCGGTCGTCTTGTTTAATGAGTTCCATAGATTCTCAGGTGATTCGTTGGGACTTAGTAGTATGTGAACATCAATGCTTCCTAATTCTAGTAGTGTATAAACATTTATAAATAACTAAGAGAATGATTGGGTTGGAGTGGCGCACCTGCAATTGCGGTATGACATTTATGCAGGAATAATGAGGGAGAACTGATAAGGTCAATTTTAATTGAGGATAAATTTTTGCCCCGTTAAGCTCGGATTGTTATTGCTGCGGTTCACATTCAATACGCATCAAAAACATTTGCACAATATTAATATCGATATTTATTGTATAAATAGAAAATAGTCGAAAATTCGGCTTGGCAGAAATCACATATCGTGAAACATCCGAAAATAAACCATGTCCTTTTTTATTTCTTTATTTAGTAACTGTCAGTCCAGTGATTAATGTTTCTCTAACGAAAAGCTCAATGTCGGCCCCTAGGGACTGACATGGGGCTCAATGTGTTAAGCAAGCCAAATTCTGGTAAAATCAAGCTTGTTATTCAGCCATTCCATGCCAAATCGATATAGTGGTTCTCAGATTTTCATGACAATTGGTAGTTATATTCCTTATCGCGGAATATTGAATCCGTTTTTTTTTATTAATTTTTCATTATTTTTCATTCTTTCCGAATAACATTTTAGAGTGGTCCGCCAAATCAACTTTTAACCTATTTTCCAAAACTGACTTTTTCAAATTTCATAAACTTTAGATACAGGACCGATTCAAATGATCGACATATCAAATTGAAGCCAATGAGCTTGTCTTTTTTGAAAAATATTTCCATTGCCCTTTTGTTTTCGTAATTATTTATTGTATTTGTGTTTTATCGTTTACATTATTTAGGAACCAAAGGCAAGCTTTCTTTTTAGTTTTTATTTTTTTTTCTTGAAAACTTTTTTACATAACATATCCAAAAATCGAAGAGATGAATTTTTCGTTTTTGTGTTATGATTTTTCAAAGTTAACAAGTTTCATCTAAATTCAATCTTATTAAAAAAGCAATCGTCGAAATTGATTTAAGACCTTACGTGTAACATGATAGTCTGGGATTACAAATTATAATAAGTATTGATAATGTAACCATGATACAGTCGCTATAAATCATTGTAGGCACATGGCAGTCTAGTCGCATATGAATATTGAACGAAGACTAAAAACACGTTAACTTTAAAAATCATAACACAAAAATGAAAGGAAACACCTCTCTGATTATTGGATATGGATAAAAAAAATCTCAGTGTTCAAGAAAAAACATAAAAAATATAGCGTCCTTTATTTTTGGCCATGTAAACTATAAAAAACAAATACAATCAATAATTACGAAAACTAAATCCAATTTTTCGCAAGTGTAATATATTTTTTCAATTTAGGCTGATTGGATTCAATTTGATATGTCGATCATCTAAGTCGGTCCAGTAGTTCAAAAGTTATGAATTTTTGAAAAAAAATCACTTTTGGAAAAAGGGGAAAAATGGATTTTTTGGACCACTGAATTTTAAAATGGAAATGGGCACCCTAATGGAACAATAAAAAAATACGAGTCTAATATCCTGCGATAAGAAACGAAACTACCAATTTTCATGAAAATCTGAGAACCACTTTATCGATTTGGCATGACTGATTCATAAAAGAGCAACCTGAAAAATGAAACAAAAACTATAGAAATTTTCAAATGTTACGAGAGAGTTGTATTGGAATTTTTGTAAGAAAAGAGGTGGGAAGTTGTTTTAAATTATATTTTTTATTAACAAGATTAAGTTCGTCTTTTATTGAAACATTGTTTCAAGCAAACTCAATTCAACAAACATCTGTTCTCATATAATAACCCTTAACATATATCTAGTAATATAAAACCTGTCTTGCAATCTAGTTGTTTGAATTCATCTCTGTGATTGTGTCGTTCCAGATGTAAAGGTCTGACATAACCTTATCTGAAAGATCCTTGTTCAATTTGACTAGAAGAATATTAGAAAGGGTTTCCGCTCCTAAACCAGTTCTCTGATCAGAAAGGATTATCGCCAATGCACTGAACGCTCTTTCAACCGATACCTGACTGGATGGTGTAGCCGAAACAACCATAGCTACGGAGTGTAGTTCCGGGTGGGTATATTTACGAGCTACCCAGTGTTTCCACACATTGAAAGTATGGGGCTGACGATCCTGTGTATCCAAAGCTCTTATTTGATTATAAAAAGTTGAAGAATTGTCAGAGCTTGTATTGAATGTCCCACCAAACATTTTGGTCAATATATCATCGACTTTGTCGTTAAGGTCAAATGCATTCGTGTGTTCCTTTTCATCAGAAGACACCACTGGGCTTAGAGAGCGAATTCGTTTCCAAGTATCTGCAATAAAATTCTGAAAAGAACATATTATTTTAACATAATTCAACATAAGAATTGATAAAAATAATGTCTAAAAATGTTTTTTTGTTTGAAAAACAAAAAAAAATTAAAAATATATTACCAAAAGAATTTTATAATTCATTTACATAAAAAAAATAGAAAAAGTTTGGGTGTACGTGCACGTTACTGAAAAATACATGAATTTCTGCTTTCTCATTAGTAGACTCAAAAACTGTAGAATCAAGGAAGTTCAACCTCGGATCCAAATATAAAGATGCCTTAAATGCCATGTTGTTGCGAAGACGTTCCAATCGATTTGTGCATGTTGATACAAGGGCATTAGAGAAAGGATTGCCTTTCAGCATACTGACCTCCTGAATGGCAACCAACCAGTCGATGTAGAATTGTGACAAGGGATAATGATCGGCCTGCATAACCTTTGTACAGTGATAAAACGGCCTGGTAGCATCAACGTAATCTCTGATAAATCTCCAATCATCCTTGCCCAAACCTGAAAATGTATTTTTTTCTTACATTTATTTATTGGAACGATTAAATTGTCTTAATTTACACATTTCAGAATACTGAGTTCCCAGTTCAACAAATTTCGCTTCTTGCTTTAAAATGCTAGACAACATTTTGTATTTACCGCCCCAACGTGTTGGTGACCAGAGCGGAGGGAGGGCAAGTTGTTGAACCTCGACGAATGATTTATATTTAATTTGACGTAGATGACGTACTACTTCCGTGATGCATTTAAGATTCGGATCAGCTTTATCAAAAACATCCGCAATCGCAAGTTGGAGGGAATGAACCGCGCACCGAACAAGGGATATCCGTGCATCCCACTCTAGCTCAAGCTCTTCAATGAGGTCTCTTTCCTGTGGTATGTTCTCATCATCTTCGAACAATAAAGTCGATACTGCAATGGACTCATTCAGCAAAGATTTAATTTTTTAACATGGTTGCTGCCGTTGTCCACCGTAATGCTAAAGATTTGATCCAACTTCAAATCATAGACACGCAATGTTTCCAATACTTTATCACGCAAAAACACAGCAGTTTGTCTCTGGTCTACTTCAATCATTCCTACAACAGAGATCAACATTAATTCGTTGGCAATAAAGAAATATACATAAACGAAAATACCCAAGGTTCGAATCACCAATTTTCCGTTGAGTTCGTACTGTGCGTTGATTCCGAGAACGTGACGACCATGCCGTGATGCAGAATCCAATTTGATAGATACCAGCTTGTGTTTCATTTCGACTGCCATTATTGATTTTAGTTTGTTAGCTGCTGCAGAAATCCAAACCTTGATGTTTGATCTGGATACTTTTATGTTCACAGCATCTGCTATAGGATCAAGCAACATTTTCAGACCCTCCCATTGAAAGCAGTTCAAAGGCAGGTTGTGTTGCGTGACAAGCTTTATGGTTCCTTCGACATACGTTCGCTTGTCGACGGAAACAAGGCGCTTAGTGATTACTCGTGACCTTTTTTCTTGATTTCCATCGGGAAAGAGCCCTTTAATTTCCGCTGCCGTTTTATGTTTGTTCCGGAAGTGTCGTACCAAATTTCCTGAATCGAAATTCTCCTGTATATAAGTACAACCACTGTCAGGATCAATAGCACAATAATATTTAATGCCTTCGATTTTGCAACACTCTTTGGCAATTTCGGCAAAACTTTTCCTGCCGTGAGCTCGCTTTCTCTGCATAGAGGAACACCCCACACTACTGTTCTCACCGATCGGCATAATAATTCTTTAAACAAAAATCAAACTCAACAACCGGAACGGAAATCGTAACTTTGCTCGTTGAAAATTAAATACAATCTACGACAATCAACAATTCGTTACGGACATTTTTACAGCCTACTTGATCGGTCAAAGCGTATTGACGGAGCTCGGCAACAGGTATCGTGTTGCATCGTACTCCGTCAGTCACCATTTGACCAAGAATTTCGTCAGTAGCAAGTGACTAACGTGCACGTTAGTTGTCAGTGATATTGATGAAACTGTGCAACTCTGACTTCATAACACCCCTGTTATAGAAGCTCGCTTCCTCATTGGCAAAAAACTCGGATAGCCAATTTTCACAGGCCTCTTTTGTGGCTAACTTCTGACTACCTAGCTCGTTCGCCATGGACAAAAACAGGTGGTAGTCACTTGGTGCAAGGTCCGGACTATACGGCGGATGCAAAAGAACCTCCCATCCGAGCTCCCGGAGCTTCTGGCGCGTCACCAAAGAAGTGTGTGGCCTGGCGTTGTCCTGATGGAAGACAATGCGGCCTCTGTTTATCAAAGATGGCCTCTTCTTCATGAGTGCTACCTTCAAGCGGTCCAGTTGTTGGCAGTACAGGTCCGAATTGAGCGTTTGGCCATAGGGAAGCAGCTCATAATAGATTATTCCTTGACAATCCAACCAAACACACAGCAGAACCTTCCTGGCCGTTAATGAGGGCTTGACCACCGTCTGAGCCGCTTCAGCGGGCTTCGACCACGACCGTTTGCGTTTCACGTTGTCGTAAGTGACCCACTTTTCATCGCCAGTCACCATCCGCTTCAGAAACGGGTCGATTTTGTTGCGATTCAGCAGCGATTCACATGCGTCGATACGGTCAAAGATGTTTTTTTTGCGTCAACGTGTGTGGCACCCATACATTGAGCTTCTTTGTGAATCCAAGCTTCTTCAAATGGTTAATAACGGTTTGATGACTTATCCCCAGCTCTTGGCCGATGCTACGGCTGCTACTATGCCGGTCTTTCTCGGCTAATTGAGCGATTTTGTCGCAATTTTCGACGACAGGCCTTCCGGAGCGTGGCGCATCTTCGACGACCTCTACACCAGAACGAAAACGTTGAAACCATCGTTGTGCGGTGGAAATGGAAACTGTATCGGGTCCATAAACTGCACAAATTGTTGGCAGCTTGATTGCATTTTTGCCTTTGTCATAGTAGTACTGTAAAATATGTCGGATTTTCTCTTTATTTTGCTCCATATTTGCGACACTATAACTCACGAACGATTTAACCAAACAAAACACTGTCAAGGACTATATTATAAATACCTTTCCAACAAGCTATAGTATGACTCGATACAATGAATACAACTAGAACTACGCGCTTACAATGACACCTCGCGGAAATGCCGCAGGACTTTTTTGACAGCCTAATATTTGAATGTTTCAAAACATATAAATAAAATTGTCTTTTTCATTACTTACAGTAGTTTTATAGTAATTTATAGTATAGCTAAACAATTAAATTAACGTATTTTGATGAACTCAATTCTGATCATGAGTTGTCCAATTCAATAATGTTGTTCTGTCCACATGATTTCTATGGCAACCGCTTGGCGCGCTGCTGTTTGTTTATTGTGTCCTTCGCGCATAGCAGAAATAAAGTTTCTCTGTGTTGGGGGTAACATTTTTAAAATTCCCAAGAAAGGCAATATTCCGAAGAAAGCCTAAATTATGAATGGATCAATATGATGACAGTAAACTCAAGCAATGATAAATGCAACATCTACTTGAGAATTCTAATGTTTTCATTCCAAAAAGGTGATTTCTAAAACCGGACAAGCCATGATCATTTTTTGGACAAACCATGATCAGAGGTGGTCAAACCATGATCATAAATTCTCCTTGAGCAAAATCGTTGAAAAACATAAATTTGAACAATTTAAATGCATTATGGTAGTATTAGCAACTTGGGGCTTTTAAACAAACCAAAACTCGTATCGATTATATGTGATTTCCATGAAGAAAAATCGAGTTGCATTTACTAGTTGCGTAAAAACACCCCAAATCGGACAAACCAAGATCATTTACCCTATTAAATATAGGGGCGTTTCTATTGCATTGCAATAGATGACTAGGAAGTGATCAAATCGATTGGTGCAAAAACATCAAGTATCTATCATAAAATGTCTGAGCATAATGCACTTAAAATTTGACAATTTTCGTGACGCGACTGACATTTAATTTTTATTTTTTTCATATGTACTGCCCATATACTGCCCGAGAACGTAATCCTGTGTCAAAACATCTCGAAGGTTCTTTTAGATATTTTCAATCCTTGAAAAGGGAGTTTCAAAGGAAATGATTTTTTAAGACAGCATGAGTGCACTTTGGAAATTCATATTCTCTGTGCTTTATTAAGAAAAAAGATAAACAGTGTTATTTATTTATTGTAACGCCAACCGATTACACAAACGATTGCATCGAAATTAAACAAATTTAAATGATATATGGAAAAATAGGTGAGATGGGAAAACATTATTAACATCAATCCAAAACTGTTATTGGAAAGTTATTTTAGCAAATCTATGTGAAACCCAAAAAGTTTATGGGTCTCGGCCTAGAGGCAAGGAAGGGATTTTGACATAGGACTGTGATTGTGTGAAGTAATTACAATTTGAATTGAGTTTTCTCGTTGTTCAAAATCTGTGATTTTTTTTTCTTTTTCGATACATCAAATGGAAGCCCTGAAAAATATGAAAAATAAATAATAATGAATCGTTACATTTTTCGTAGAATTACCCCCCCTTTATAGAAATCAAAGACATTGTCCTATGTCAAAAATCTGTATCTACAGATTCTTGGTTTCAAGAAGTCTAAAAAATCTATAGAATTACAGATTATTTTGTAGATATAAACTTCTAGTCTTTCTTTAACATAATTGGAACAATCCGATTAAGGTCAAATATGCACTGTTTTTTTAATTGTTTTTTGCCATCTTGGAGGTAATTTTGGTGGGACAGTTCATGTTTACAAGCTTCGTTCGAAGTGAATTTTCCTTGATACACTATAACAACTTGATTACTCCATTACTTACCGCTTAGTTTTGTTATCCGTTTTAACACCTTTTTCATTTTTTTGGCATACGATACTTTGCTGTGTCTCCCACCACGAAGGAATTTTTCGGATCTGATGGAATCAAAACACAAGGGCGTCACGGCAAGTGTGCGTTCGTGTGGGTGCACGTTTATTCTACCAAAATACATTCACATATATTATACGGCTACGTTTCCTGCAAAGTGTAAATATTTCCCAGAGCTTTAAGTGTTTGAGCTTTCGCTTCCGGCACTCTTTCTCTCTCTTTTCTAAACCACAACAATACACGCACTCAATTTGGGGTTCTCCCCTTGAACTTCACCATGTTGTAGATGGAAGCGGCCTTGTAGTTGATGGGACCATAGTTGTTCTCCTCCAGGTCGGCGTACACGAGATCGTCGGCAATATCGTGGAGGGGCTGTTTTGGTCGAAGAAAAGTGTTTATTGCTCCGCATCATGAAAAATGTAATTCGTGTTAACAAGAATCCTCAAAATGCACCAATTTTACCATCCTCTGCGCGACACGTACAATGATAGGGGTTTGTTTTATTATTATTGAGAAACAATTACAACGATTTAGCTTTCAGTCACATGTATGCCAACCAAAACAAAGGTACAAGACAAGCTAAAAAAACACCGATCGTGAAAGTTGGAGGCGGTGGTTTTGTTTCATTGCTCAGCACAAACAGGTTATCGTCATTCGCTTCAAAAGTGATTTTTAGTCCAAGACCAATAGAATAGACACAGAAAACAGAGCGAGAAACTTTGTAGTGGTTTTGTGCGAAATAAAAATTGAACGTTTTATTTACTCCAACGAATTCGACAACGAACAGCAAATCATACATCATTAACTAGGGAGTTCGACTAAGATTAAATGATAAGCTTCAATGATAGTGGTTCTTCTCGCGTGCTTCACGCCTGATCGATTGACTGACACTAAGTAACATTAAATTAAAGACTTAGACTTCTTTTTTGGTTTGTTTGATTGGTGGTTTTTCGTTACATTTAAAATTTCAACTACTAGTATATGTAAGTGTTACTTTTGGCTGTGATTGCTTCCTTTTCCTAGAAAATGAAAAAAAGAATTCGATTTAGGAAACGATTTGGTTTTTGCTATTGAAATGCACTGATGGCCTTTAGAGAGGAAATGGGGCATTTTTTATGTTGTGAATGGATCTCAGGTTGAAGCCGGGGAAAATACCAACCAACAAGCTCGTTAGTGAAGGAACATTAAGAAGCACTATTTGAATATAATATAAATAAAAACAGAGCAGGAAATGTTAACATGAGAAATATTCGGTACCATATACCAACGACTAAAAGGTGGTGGAATGA